>NW_026067930.1:2686950-2806395 GCF_014885135.2 Alexandromys fortis
GGGTGTTCTGTTTATGGGGTGAAGGATGGGGAAACAGCTAGGAGAGGTCTTGAGCTGGGCTCGGGAGAAGACTCAGCAGCTTGGGTGTCAAGGTCAAAAGAATGGGGAAAGCTGGAAGACCCTGGGCCAGGGGGAGAGAAAGTCTCTAAGGATCAAGGATGTGCACACACGTGTGTGTGTATGTGTTTATGTGTGTGTATGTATGTGTATATGTATATGTGTATATGTGTGTGTGCATGTGTATGTATGTGTGTGTGTGTGTGCGCGCGCGCGTGTGTGTATCGGCAAGCTCCACCCCTACACCACGCCCCAGGCCTATCCTTAGCTCGGGGCATGGAGGGATGGGAAAGCAAGAAGGGAAAAAGTACAAAAGAGAAGAAAAATGAGAGATAGAGGGGCCCGAAAGGTGTTCCCAGTGCCAAGTGCACCAGGCCCTTGCCTGGCATCCCATAAGTTCAGCCCATCTCATGCCAATAAGCAGGCTGCCCACACCACACCCAGGGACTCACATTCTCAGCCTCCAACACACCTCAGTGTCTTTCCTCTGGTTGTTTGCTCAGGGCCTCACCCCATGCCTGACACTCACATAAGGTTTCTGTTCAACCACCAATGCTGCTTCCAAAATGTCAGGACATTTCTCAGGGGCCCAGACCCAATGTCTAGGACCCCAGAGGAGGCTTTAGTGCCTACCTAGGGTCCTGGATGCTATCTGTCAGAGGAGGCTTTAATGCCTACCTAGGGTCCTGGATGCTATCTGTCCTCCTCTGTACTTACTACCCCAGCTTCCTGCTGCTCAGTTTGGGTCTGGTTGCAGGAATGGGAGTAGGGGGAAACAGAAGTACCCCAACTTCTGCTCTTGCCACATCCCTTTTGTCTCACCCTGTTAGTTTGGTCACCTGACTCTTCCAGGATGACTTCTCTGGTGGTTCTTGTGGTGGTTTGAATAAAAAATGACCCCCATAGGCCCATAGGTAGCGGCACTATTAGGAGGTACGGTGTTGTTGGAGTAGGTGTGCGTTGTTGGGGGAAATGTGTCGCTGACTCTTCCTGCTGCCTGTGCATCTGGATGTAGGACTCTCAGCTACCTCCCCAGCATCACATCTGCCTGTGTGCCACATCCTGCCATTCTGATAATGGACTCAATCCCTGAACTGTAAGCCAGCTCCAATTAAATGTTTGTCCTTATAAGAGTTGCCGTGGTCACGGTGTCTCTTCACAGCAATAGAAACCCCAACTAGGGCAGTCCTCAGAGCCCATTTCACCAAAGCTGCCCCCTCTCCAAGCCCTAGCCCAGGACCTGCTCCTGCTCCATCAGTGTCCCGTGGGTGGTCAAGGTGCCCACTGTTAGTCCGCAGCAGGGGTTGCAGAGTCAGACACAGCTCCACACTGCCACCCACAGCTGCTGGCGTTCTTTCCCCAGGTGTTCCCTCAGGTGAAGGCAGGATGATTCTTTGCCACAGAAAAGGATAGGGCAGGCCCGCACGAAGCAGAGCTGGAGTTTGCTGAGACGTTTTCAGCATAGATTTCAGCGTGGGGTTGGAGAGAGTGGAAGGCACGTGTCCTAGAGCTCAAGGAGTCCCAAGGGAGTGCCAAGTGTCTTTACAAGAGTCCTGTGGACAATCCTGGTGACTTCTAAATTTCACCTCAAAGGTGCTTGTCAAATGAGATCACAGGGAGGTCTCTAAGGGGCAGTGGGTGGAATTACAGAGCAGATAAACTGAATTCTAGAGGTGAAGTTAGGATTTTCTTTTTTTTTTTTACTGTAAATAAAAGTCTTGTTTGTGAGACTTCCATAAAATTTTAAGTTTGCATCTGGGGAAAGAAGACTGTCTATGCAGGTAATATACCCTTAAGCCTTAAGCTCGGTTCATTGTTGTTGACACTCCACTATGGAAATGCCTTTATGTAAAAGAAATATTATCTCCACATTGGCAACTTTCAGGCTGAATGTTAATTTTGTTGGAATCTGTGACTTTCACTGGTGAGGAACTTCAGGCAGACTCTGGGGTGAAGGCTCCTTTTGCTTCCATATAATCGTAATTTCCCTTGTCTTTCCATTCTACTCACTCATCTTGGATTTGAGCCTCTTGTGTAGGTAGATTGTTGAGAGAGTGGCTCCTCAGTGCTGGTGGACGTGTGGCTTGTGTTCAAAGGGGGAGTCCATCCTTGCTGAGCCATCAGTCTATGCTATGAGGCAGGCAGATACTGTTGGAACTTAAAACCTGCATCACTGTTACCCCTGCTTTGGGAGCAGTGGGGCCGGAGCATAGACTTTCACCCTCCGGGGTTGAGTACTGGGCTCATACTGCCTTGCTCTGTTCTTTGTCTGGTGGCTGATCCAGCAGGGGCATGGCTGGGGTATGAGTGTGACTTCAGCCATATGGAGGGGGGTTCCTGAGGACGGAACACACATAACTCTGGTTGTGCCCTCCTAGCCAGGACCTCGGGATTGATTGGCAGCTGTGAGAAACATGGAGAGGGAGGTACAGATGGTGTTCCAAGGAGCTCTCCGTTCACATGCCACTCCGACACCCAACCCCAGAGGCCAGCACATTTGCCCTGGGAGCAGAGTGACAGGGCCAGCTTGGTTTTCTACTCACTGACTTCCTGTCAGTCCTGGAGCCTCAGCCACACCTCACTCATACAGGGAACGCACAGGCTCGCTGTGGACTGCACACGCCGTGCAGCTTTTGGTGGATGAGCTGTGTGACCTTGGTCTGTCCCTACAGCGCTCAGTGCCACTGAGTCCCGTTATTGATATGAGGGTAGCTGATCAAGGTCTGCCTAGGGGAGTGGGCAATGGGTTGGATGATCTGAGGTCTGTAGGAGGCTATGGAGAAATTCAGCAAGTGCTGGTGGTTACTTCACGGTTCCCATCTTGGGGTTTACATCCTGCTCAAGAGATGGATGTGTCTTGGGGGTCAGCATGGGAGGATGTGTCTGGACAGAAGATGGAACCCAAGAAAACAGGGTGGAGAATTCTTCAGTGGAGGGTGGCCTCAGCAGAGGGGCTGTATTGGGAGAATTTTAAACTCTAAACTTACAGAATGTCCCTTCTCAGGGCACACCAAGCACAGTCAGAGGAACGGCCTGGCCACAGACTATGCCTGTTGTCAGGTGCATGTGACAGAAGCACCTCACAGTGTCCTCCCAAGAGAAGTGGCTCACAAGAAGAGAACAGTCTGGCTGCGGACTGCCTGGGTCAGATTCGGGGGAATGCTGGACCAGCTCTGCAGAGGGACAGGGACATTGGTGACTTGTAGTTACCTGGCAAGATAAAAAGGCCTCAGGTCAGGCTCCCCTAACCTTCTGCGCTCCATTTTCCTGCACAACTAAGGACAGCATAAGTCGTGTCCCCACGGAAGTCCCAAGCAATGATCGTCCAGGTTCCTGAAAAGTAGGTGGGAGGCTCCAGCTGTGGTCAGCCACCAACTGTGTGGCCCTAAGCAAGCTTTCCGCCTCTGACAAGAGGTACCATGATCAGTTCCCGGGGCCACTGAGGTAAGGAGAGGGGTAAGGCCATGGCAGGGGCTCAGTTTCTAGGATCAACTGTCTGAGTCATGACTACACAGCCCTTGAGACAGCTGGGTTGGTGGTGGAGTGACTCACACCCAGCCAGAGGCTGCTGGGATTCAGGTACAGAGTGAGCACCACATCTCAGCATTGCCTCAGTTTCCCCATAACTCGTGAACAAGCTGGAGGAGATTGCCTGCCAGCTTGCTACAGTGTGTGGTCACACCAGCTTCTTGCCAGGTAGAAGCAGCCTGAGGGGCTGAACTGGCTTTATAGCCATCACGCGCCCTAGTGTGTCTTTGGAAAATGAGACTGCGCGGGAGTGATGGGGGCCTGGAGTCTGGCAGGTCTGTGTGCAGGCCGACCCTGGCTGCTGCAGGGCCTTTTAAAATTTGCTTCCCCTGTGACACCTTGGTAGCGAGTGACAGCTCTAATTGGATCTGACGACACAGTTGTCAACTGTCAAGGAAGAGAGAACAGATGACTGTGTGGCTTATGACATCCACGTGGAATGTGACAGCCATCAAGAGGGTGCAGGAGGCAAGTACCATAGGTGAGGTTGAGGAGTAGGGGCCTGACCCCAAGGAGCCTCTGTGGGCTCTGGGGAGGCAGGAGGGGACACTAAGACTATCCTTGGAGCCCTTGGTTCCGTTCTCCTCCTAGACCTGTTGCCATTTGTCATTAGGAAGCCACAAAAGAGTGTGGTGGGAGAGGTTAGACTGTAGACTAAGGAGAAGAAGGAACCCAGGCTGTCACAGCGCTCTGTGAAACACAATCTGTGCCCTGAAACACAAGTTACCTTAACCTGATGGTCCTCTGGGGCACAGTTAGAGAGAGGCCAGGAAAATCCTTTGATATGTGTGTCTTCCCATGACAATACTGTGACGCTCTTGACCAGATCTTCATGACAAAGGGGCCTATCCATTTACCCAGGCATGGATGCTGGCAAGAGCTGAACGATGCCCCATTCGGATGGAGAAACCCCTAACTACAGTACCTAGGAACTGACTGCCGAGACAGGCCTTTACCAAGAACATTCAGAGGTGAAGAGGGTGGCCTCGATCCTGTGGGACAGTGGATCCAGAAGCATAAAGGATTGAGTATTTAAGGAAACAGAGCAAAGATGGTGGGCACAGCCAAAGGTAGAAGCCTCAGGAGGAACTTGCTCCACCAGGCTTCCTCTTGGACTTGAGCCGCCAGACTGCTGAGATTCAAAGGTCTTCTGTATAACCTTCCAATGTGGCATCTTGTCATGCTGTAGTCAGACAGCACATGAAAGAAAAATGTCCTATTCAAAAATCCCAGGTCAGGCCACTACAGCCTTGGGTGAGTAAACCCTCATTCATTTCCCTGCCTCGTGGAAGGTTCTGTGAGCTCAGAGCTTCCCGGTGGATGTAAGATGTTGTCATAAGGCTGAAGAGAAGTCAGGACCTACGGGTAAGGGACAACATCCAAAAGGGCACTGTCCTTTCATTGGACCATGTGGTGTATGATGTGCGTGTGTGTGCATGCTTGTGCATACATACCTGAGGGTATAGAATTCACACACACACATACACACACACACACACACACACACGTATACACACACGCAGACATACAGGCTCACGCATCTTGTTGAGGCAACCGAGCTGAGTGAGGCCAGCCCTCTCCAGGAAGCTCACTGCCCAGCAGTGATAAAGACATGAGCAGGGCCCGGCAAGATGCTATTATGCAGCTATTAAAATGGATGAGGCCCAGCGTGGTGCGCTGACCCGAACGATGGCCTCCGCAGATTATTACGTGAGCCAAGAGTCTCTGGGGACAGAGGCCGTGGGATTCCATTCTGGTTAAAAAAGGAAAGCTGCACACTTACACGTCTAAATATACATACATACATACATCTATATATTTGCACTGCTCCGTGTTTGTATGAGATTAAAGAAAACAAGCCAACGGGATAGGTACTGTGTCTCATCTCTGCAGCGACCTTGATGGAGCAGGGTGGGGGAGTGGGGGCTTGCTTCTTTTCTATGCACAATCCTATGTTCCTGGGGATCCTGAGTGAGGTGGCGTTTGCCATAGGAAAAAAAAAACACACAAAGAGGAGCTGAAAGGACTGTAAGGAATGGTGGGGAGGAGCCATGCTAGGGCAACTCAGGCCTGGGGTGAGGAAGCAGCCCCCAGGATGGGCTCTGGGGCTTCAGAAGATACTGCCTGGCTGGTGTCTGAGGTGATGAGGGGCACCTCAGGTTTTGTGGAGGTTAGAGACTGGAGGAGGGAGGGAAGAGGCCCGGGGGGAACGGTGATCAGACAGGGCTATCTGGAAGGATTGCCATGGGGGTCTGTGCATATAGGAGTCCAGCACAGGATGTACGGATGCAGAAGGTGATGGGACTCCAGGAAACATCTTCTAAGCCCAGGCTTCCAGTGTGATGACCAGGCTGCCAGAAAGACAGGTAAGGGCTCCAGATATGGAGACTTCAGACTCTGCCCAGTAGCTAGGGGCTCTATTACTGGAATGTCGCTCCTTAAGATGAGCCATGTCCATCCACTCTGACCCTGCTACCTGGTCCTCTCTGCAGTCTCTGAGGGTACTAAAGGAATGACTCCTGCTAGTGGCTACCCAACTGTCCAGCTGCCTGTGTCCCCCAAAGCACCTACTGTTTTCCATCATCCATTGTCCTGCTTGGCTAGTGTCTCCTATCTCTTCTTCTACCTGCCCTTCCTCCTCCTGACCAGGCTTACCTGGGTCTAGAGATGCTGGCTTCCTAATGGAGCCTTCCTACCTTTAACTACCCTTTCAGATGGCCCTAGCACATTCCAGTAAAGTTGTGGTCTGGCTTTGTCTGGCCCAGCAGCTGCGGCGGGGCGGGGGACTGGGCTGGCCTGCTATTCCTCTACCTCAGAAAAGGACACCCTAAACCTAAAGGCCACTGCATGTTCTGAAGCCAGTAAACAGCAGCCTCTTTCATATCATGGCAAAGATCACTAAAGTCACATGGACCCTTGTCCAAGTCACCAAGAGCCTTCACAGATACCTGACAAGCCACGAGGCCAACTGGGCAGTGGGCTGGTTGCACTATTCAAATTTGACCTGTCTCTATGAACAGTAAGACCTGGCTATAAGCAACATCCTCTGTCTTGCTTTGGGCCTCAGTTTCCCTATCTGCAAGAGCAAAGTGGACAGAAGGACAATGTGTGGGGTCCACCAGAGGCAAGTCCCTTACAGTCCGTGTCTCAGCCCCAGTACAGTGATCAAGGTTCGGTGGCTTCTTGTTGGCAGAACTTCCCTGCATGATAAGACGAGAAACAATAGTCCTGAGCAGGAGAGGCCATAGCTCTCTAACAGTGCCACTAGACATGGATATGTGGCCCTGGAGGGGGCATAATTGCCCTGATGGTGTTCCCTTGCCCCGAATGTCTCTTGTGATCTTGATTTAGGATACAAGCCTAGATTTCAAGGACCCCTAAATCCACGGATGTACTCGCAGAACACTGAGCACTGAAACTTGGGAAGAAATCTCAGGAGTTAGAGACCTGGAAGGGGTGTGTGTAACCCTAGTTGAGAATTGCAGTGACTTGTGCGCCTGCTCCTGCATCCATGCATAGAGAAGCCTGTAGACACGCTTGTTCCTGGAAAGCTGTGCTTTCTCTTGGGCTCTGTCAATGTTTCTTGACCCTTATCATCCCTCGCCTTTCCCTCCCTCCCTCCACCATCCCTCAGTCTCTTTAGAAAAATCTCTTCCGCAAATTGCTCCTTTATCTGAAGTATTCCTACCGGGTTTCTAAAGCCAGTTGATGGAAGAGAGCTATTACATATGCAATCGCCTGCATTTATTTACATATCAGCAGCGAAAGGGGGGCCGATTTTTCTTCTGGGTGACACAGCTGTGCTTGTAAAAAGGGCGTCTATTAAAAAGGCCGTCGCTGGGTACAAGCTGCAGAGTCTAATTGGCTTCTTGGGGACATTTTTTTTTATTATTATTATTTGCTGGGGGAACTGTTCATTTGAGCAAACGATATTAAACGACTATTGTCTCAGTCTTTAAGGAATTACCAGCTGAAAAACAACGCAGCCATGTCAGCCGTCGCGTAACAAAGGCTGGCCGCGCGCGGGCCTGTCGTCGTTGATCGATAATAAGCTGGTTTCAGCGGTGACGCCTCGAACTCTACTTCTGCAGAACCTACAATTAACTGGCACGGGGTTTCCTTCCCCCTCTCCGACTGCCACAAGAAACAGTGGGATCGAGAGGGAAAGAGAGCTCTCAGGAATGCTTGTTGAATTGTGTAGAGGTGAGAGGCCACAGAAGGTGGCTAGAGGGTCTCATGGTGACATTGCAGCCATGCTGGACTCTGCCCTTTAAGGGAGTCTCCGGAGCCTTCCCAGTCCTGGCAAATGCCAAAGCGAGACTGAGGGTGAGGCCCATACAGTCGAGCACTTAAAATTCTGTCGCGTACCAAAATTACTCCTGCTTCGGGTTTTTGTGCGTGTCGAGTGGGGATGACAGTAATTCCCACCTCGTAGGCTGCTGCGAGTGTCAGAGGAACGAATGGGCGCGACGGCCCGCGACAGACTCTGGGACCACGTGTTTTCTATTGTTACTCGTGGCCTCTCTTTTAGAGGCTGCAGGAATGTGTGTTACCACAGGAGACATGAGGCTAAGCCGAGATTCTCAGTGGCGTGATTTTACCCCAGGGCACTGGTCCCTCGGGCTTCGGGATACTTAGCTGTCACATCTAGGTGGGAACAAAGACTTCAGTGTATAGGTGGAGGTAAGGATTGTTGCTGGGCACGGTGAATGCGTTTGTCTATAGGATGGTCCTCCCGCAGTGAACAGGTCAGTTGTGACCAGGTTGTGCAACCTGGATGGGAGACAGCAGATGAGAACGGATGGAAGGAAGGTGTTTGGAGTCAAGAGAGAAGGGGAATGTGGAGCTTTGGAGCCCATGTCCCTTCTCTGTAGCTCCCCCCCTCCCCCGCCAGGGTCACATGTGTGAAAGACCCATGATTACAGGTAGTTCCCTAGACCCCCCCCCCCCCAGTTGGCAATGTCTGAGAACCTTGCATGTCAGGGTTTGGAGAGATTTAAGGCACAGGGTCTATGCTGAGTGCCCTCCATGTTGACTGTTGTTGATCTGCCCCGTGGGGCTCCAGCTGAGCCCCTACAGTGGACTTCTTTTGAGCTAGAAGCCTCTGTCGGGTAGGAGACGCGAACCAGGACCACTTGAATGGAGAAGCCTAGGCCAAGACAAGGACTCAGAGAGAAGTTTGGAGTTACCAGGTTACACCAAACCTCCACAGCCTCAGAGTGGAGTGCGTCCCTGTCCTTTCTTTAGAAAGGTGCACCTTTCCATAAGTCCGCAGCTCCCACCAGCCCGGCGCCTCTGACACACGTGATTAATCTTAAGACTTATCACACCATCCTGCTTTATTTAAGCAAACCAGTGCAGCTCACCTGGGCTGGGAGGCAAGTGGAATGACTGATGAGCCGAGTTGATTCGCCAGACTCCGGGCATCTGTCTCATCATCGCGGGAGAAGTCAGCCACAGCGACCGTGTACTCAGCCCCGTGGAACTGTCCTGTGTGGTGCCCACACCAGGGTTGTGAGGTCAGGTAAGCTTCCTGTGGAGGCAAAATCTGAGCACACACCTGGGAGTCAGAGCTCCTGGAGGCAGATCCGGGGGCTGGGCCTCCACAGAGCCCATGTTCTCAGAACAGCTTCCTGTGAGCAGGGAGCCCATGACGCTCGCCTGCCCACTCTGGCCTCCTTGGTATCTTCTCCAAGGCTGTCAGTGGGGCTCTAATTAGGCTCAATGCTGACACATACAGAGTTTTTTGTGGCTTCCCCACCACCAGCTCAACTCCTGCGTGCAGCTCACGAAAAGCCCTGAGGTGGTTTTCATCACGCTCCTGAGCCGCCTCTGGGGAGAAAAATCTGACAAGTGGGATGCATTGAAGAGAAGCAGGTTTGGGGCCTTGAGGACGCACAAACACCCTGGAAAGAGGTGGGAGTGGAAGGAAGCCAGCCATCTGCCCACAGAGGAGCCCACTGCTCACCTGCCGTCACCTACATCTCCCTCCCACCCCATCAGCGCAGGTCAGAGCCCCTGCCTTGAGAAACTTCCAGAACCATGCACACAGGTACACAGAAGTTGGCTGAGAAAATTCGGAAGCTCCAGGGAGCATGGCCCCGGAGTGAGCATCTCAGAATGGAAACACAAGGTTTCATCAGACCCATACACCGTTGTGCAGATTCTAACCGTGAGGTTTAAAATAACCACTGCTCTGATATCTACTGGATCCACAATCTGCAGGCTTCCAAAGAAAGGAAGTGCCAGACCCTCATGTGGAGTCTGGAATGTGGCCAAGGTGGTGGCCCCTGGTGACAAGCTTTCTATACCCGCTAGATGATCCCCGGGGCTCCTGGGAGAATAGTGACCTCATGTCTGCTCGGTGCGCATGATGGGCGAGGCCTCTTTCCTGGCCCCCACTGGTGTGCAGTGAACACAGGCAGGCTGTGAACAGTGTGTGGATGGGACAGGGGAGGCTGGTGTCGCTCGGTCCTGACATGTTCCCATCACTGGGCACGCAGTTTTCTGTGGGATCCTGTGTGATAACCTTGGCCGGGGGTTATAGCATGTGGTAGATGTTTGGCTAAGATGGCTCCAGCACTTGCTCCTCCCCATGCTTTCCATGCCCATTTTGCCCTGTGATAATTAAGCCACTCCCCTCCCACCACTGGGAGGGGGGGTTGTTTCTGTGTTGGATACAGGTTGGCCCTGACCCACAGAATTCAGCAGAGTGACGGGTCCTGAGGCGTTGTGGCTTTGCTCTGGCCTCTGGAAACTCATCTCCAAGGTGGTGTGCATGAGACCCCATGAGGCTGAGAAGGCTCAGCCGACAACCAGTGCCAAGAGCCCCCATAGGAGGAAGGCCTGATGGTACCACCACATACAGGGGAGCCTGGAAGGCTATCCCTGGTTCATAGGGCATGTGTTAGACCAGTTTGTAGCAGTACATCTCTGAGACACTGTCTCCATCTTGCCCGTTTTGGGCTGGTGTCTAGCTCAGACTCTCCTCTTTTTTTACTTGGCCCAGAGAGCCCAAAGAGGCCATTACCACTCATCCTAACTTGAGTCAGGAGAGGAGGGAGCGAGAGAGAGAGAGAGAGAGAGAGAGAGAGAGAGAGAGAGAGAGAGAGAGAGAGAGAGAGAGAGAGAGAGAGAGAGAGAACAACATTCCTATGGCTTTCACCGCAGCAGCCAGCTGATCTGAGTGGAGACTCTAGGACAGGGAGTGGGCACAGCCTAGGAGTGTGTGCTTTGAGTCCACATAGCTGACATTGTTGCTGCCCTCGGACTACAAGGGCCTTGAGACTCCTCACTGGCCCTGTCTTGTTGCTTAGAAACCAAATTCTGTTCATTCCCAGGGGGAGAGCCCCAGCTAGGCATACTCTTTGGACCCTTCTGTGAAGGGCCCTCTGCTGGCCAGTTGCCCCGGGGGACCTGGGCAGGTGGTCAGGCAAGGGCAGATCCGAATTCTAACACTTCTCTGTCTTCCTGCTTGGAGATGGAACTCCTGCCAATGGGATATTGGGTCAGCAAAGGAATGGTGTGAACACTAAAAGAGAAAGTGCTGCAGCCATGGCGAGGGTTTAGACAGTTACCTAGCCAGTCAGGTCATTCCTTTTTACTCTGTGCTTGGAAACAAACAGTATTTAACGGCCTTTCAAGTGCAGGACGTTGTACCATGGGGCCACAGCAAGGTCCCTAGGCTCTGTCCTGATATTCAACACAGCAATGAGAGAGCAGATTTATAGGAGTGTCCCATACCAGGTGGCCTTCCACATGCTATGCTGTGCTGTCCCCCTCCCCGCCCGGCCTCTGAACATAGCCACACTATATAAGATGGTGACAGGTGGGAGCCCCTGAGCTTTAACATTTTGCCCACAGTCACTTGGAGGCATCCGGGAAGCCTACAATGTGCTAAGTGCCACTTGCAGACCCTGCTCTACTTTAGGCGGTGGCAGGAAGCAGTCTGCAGCTCTGGCTCCCTTCCAGGCTTCCTGGGAACTGCCAGGGCGACCCAAGGGAGCCATTTCCTCCTGCAAGAGCCCCTTGCCTTCTGTGGAGTGCACATTGAGCCCCGCTCTGCCTTCCCGCAGGGTCCCCTAGAGCATCAAACGAGGTTAGGCAGGTGGAAGCCAATGCGACTGCAGAGCCCTGCACACACGGTGCAGCATAAATCATCATTTAGAGCAGGAAGCCGCATCCCGGCTGGGGTTAGGAGGGGAGGCAATGCAGGGGAGATGCACAAAGCAAGAGACGAAAGAGAAGACTGCACCAAACTCGGGCAGGTGCTCACATTTATGCAAAAACATGCAGAGGTGGGTATTTATACAGAGAAATTAAATAACGGTTTTAAATAAATTAATTAAGCATCTTGAAGTTTCTATAGGAGGAAGACATTTGGGCAAGTCCCGAGTCGGAAGCCCATGTGCTAGAATAAAAAAAAAAAAAAGAAAGGTTTAACAATACTCTGACATTCAGCTCTGTACCTTAGGGCAATAGGTGCTGGTATCCATAAAAATCTGAGCGGAAGAATGCAGCTTTAGCCCACTGGCTCATTACAATACTGTTTTTGTTATTTTGTTCCTATTTCGCTGCATTATATTTAATAAAGAGTCATGCTTTATGACTCTAGAGTGTCCACTTATCTGAGTCACCCTGAGTCTTAAATTATATCTACAGGCATCTTGACACATTTCCCTGAGGAATGCCCAGATGACAGAAAGAGGCCACCATGGGCTCTACCCACATGAGCCCCGGCTCCTTCCCAGGGGCAGGCTCTCCCCATTCGGGCATCTGCCCTGAGGTGGTGCTGCTGCAGGGAGCTCCTGGGGTTCCCTCCTGATCTCTCTGCTTACTGCTGATCCTTGAATTAGTTCAGGAGGGGCCAATGGCCACCTCTGCCATCTCTCTGCCTGGTGCACAGGCAAGGAAAGAGCCTGTGTGTATTCACATTCAGCCTTCATCCTGACCTTTAAAACGTGTAAATGTTCCTATCCTTGCGATGGCAAATGGAAGCTGCGCTTTCCAGAAGGGAGGAACAGTCCTCCACTTTCACAGGGCCATTTGTGTAGCCCCACCTGGGAAGGGGCTGCTATGGCTGTGTCCCCCTGCTGATCCAGCTCACAGATGTGGCTCGCTGGGATCTTAAATCTGGCACAGAAGCAAAGAGCTCTAATTGTTCCCTGGGGAATCCGGGCTTCCCTCCCCACCTCCATCCTGTTCAGGGCAGAAGAAAAACACAATAAACCTTAGTGAAACATCATCAATCCATCAGCCTTGCCCGTGAAGCCACGAGAGGAGCTTGGTGCCTGGAAGTTATTAAGTGTGGAATGACGAGTTCAAATTAATTGGTTCAGCTGTGACCTCTGGTCCCTGGGAAAGGTTGAGAGTGCTGACGACACAGGGTAGAAAAATCAATCCATCCGGGCAGACAGTAACGGATGGATAGTAGAGGGCCAGCTGGGTGGGCTGTGAGCGGCACTTTCCTGCCCGGCTCCTGTCCTCCAGGAAGTCCGTGCTGCTGCCAACAGGGAGGGAGGTGGGAAAGTCATCATCCTAGGACAAGGGAGCCACAGGAGGCAGGTGGGAGCTATGGGAGGCGAGTTGGAACCACAGGGCACAGGTGGGAGCCCTAGGGAACAAGTCAGAGCTACAGGGTGTCAGATGGAAGCCACGTGAGGCAGGTGGGAGCCCCAGAGAACAGGTGGAAGCCCCAGAGAACAGGTGGGAGGCATGGGAGACAAAGCGGGAGTCTCAGAGGACGGGCGGGCAGGATCCACTGTCAGTGTGACTCACAGCTAACACAAGTGCTCTGTTGAGGCAAACATGGTGCCAAGCTTGAGGCTCCTTCTCATCCAGACAGAGCTACCATTGTGCCTCAGGTCCTACATACACAGCCTGGTCCTCATTCTTTCCCTCAGCAGAAGCACCGTGGATATAAGCCTCCAATCTGCCCACTGTGGGCCTTATAAGCGTGTCTAGCCTATTGCTGGTCCCATTCTTTCCTGCTTCTCTCTGGTGGCTGTTAGTTCCCTGATGTGCTGGTGTACCCCAGTGTCATCTCAGCTCCCTCTGGCCTTCACCCTCCGTCTCTGGACACTCAGGAACATGCTCATGGCTCCAGCCCCCATCCATTTGTCTAGTCTTCAGGCCGGATCACACATTGACCCACTCCGTCATCCCTAGGCTTATTTGAAGTTGCCCTTCATTCATTCTCCCATGGAGACCTTTCCGGAAGCACAAGCTGGACATCCCTTGGATTGCTGCGCACCTGGCTCTGACATTGTCTGGCATTTCTTACCGTGGATGAGAAATCAGAGACCTGTGTTATTTTTGTGCCTCGGTAGTATAATTCTTCTCCCTGACAGAGCGCTGGAGGGTGACATATTCCTTCTTGGAATCTCAGAAATAGAGCAGTAACTGGCAGGCCCCTGGCACTCCTCTGATGGCACCGGGGAAGGACAGGTCCTTTGACCTTCCCACTGTGTTCTCTTTCTGACCGGTAATGTTACTTCAGCCGTGTTCTTCATAATTGTTCCAGGCTGCCAGGCATCCTCGGAAGCGTTTCCATACAGCGAGCTTCGATTTCTGTTCTCTGTCCACGCTAGCAAAAAAAAACTCATTCCACTTAAGATTTGAGATTTTATAATTTTCCCTTAAGGTGGGAGGGTGCAGCTCAAGGTTGTTGCTGACTTGGTTTTCTGACATTTCCCACTTTCCCTTTCATGCCCGCGTGCATTTAACCTTTGCCTGCAGCCTCTGCTTCTCTCCTGTCAACTATCTTTTTCATCTTGTCTTACTTTCCAAGTGTTTCTGTACCCTCTTTAGAGAATGGGTGATGGTGTGCCTGAGCTAAGGATGCTAGCTTTCTAGAAACTTCTGGTTTGCATGTAATCCTTTTCCAGTGTTCAGGGAAGTACTGCTCACTGATCAATGAAACAGTTTTAAATGTATCATATGCCCAGAGCATGCGTGACACACCCACGTACCCATGGTGACCTGGTGTCCATGGCATCTCTAGGGGACTAAAGAGCATGAGCATTTTTTGAGCCTCAGGCTCACAGAATTCTCTCCCCTGTGACCCTGGCGTAAGTCACCATTTTCTTTGCTGTGCCCTTTACTCTCTCTGCATATAACTTAGGATGCTGTTGATTCTTGCCTGGTTTCCAGCTTCCTAGGAGTGGAAGCTGCTATGTATGTCCTTTTGGGGAGTTCCTTAGTCCCTTGTCATTATGTTGAAGAGGTCAGGACACATGTTGCTACAGCCAAGTTACTACAAATCCAACTTGAATTCACCATCAGGGGTCTGTTGGGTTTGGGGGCGGCAGGGGCACTCTGGAATCTGTATGCAACTTCACAGGTCCATTCACAGGTTGTTCTTGTCAAATGAGGCCATGAAGTCAGTCTGCTGGCCCTTGTAGATTCTGATAGTCTTCTCATTACTCCTCACACTGCGGTATAGTCCTAGACCCCAGGCAACTCTCACTGGACAGCCCTGTCCCATAACCATGGCCTTCGTGATTGTCTGTGACCAACACTCTCATTCTATTAAAAACATCTTTCTGGAGGTTGTTTTATCTTTATTTTATGTGTATGGGTATTTTGCCTGCATGTATGTATGTCTGTGCACTACATGTATGCATTATCTGCAGAAGCCAGAAGAGGGCATTGGACCCCAAGACAAGTTATGGATGCTTGAGACCGCAGTGTGGGTGCTGGGAATTAAACCTTGGTCTCCTGGAAGAGAAGGCAATGCCCTTAACCTCTGAGTCATCAACAAAGTTCCCCCACTTTCATTTTAATGAATGTTTTTTCAAACCCCAACTTTGACCTTCTCTCTTATCTGTTGGTCTCCCATTTCATTAATTTTTCTTCTCTTTATTGCTAATTTTGCAACTCTATTATTCTGTGCTGGGTTTAATTTGCAAAGTTTTCCCTCCTAACTTCCAAAGATTGATGTTTTCCTCATGAGCTATGGTCTGTCTTTTATCCTCATGGTGGAGTCAAGGTCATCCATTTTTTTTCCAGTCTATTGCTTTGGCTACAGCAAGCTGGGAGCATGCTTGTTTTCAGCCAGTTCTTGCTATTCTCCTATTGTCATTATGGTTTTATATTTGACTCCTGGTGAAGGTTTGTCCCCCTGAGGGCCATGAACCTGCTTTGTTGGGGTCTTGAGACTCTGTCATTCCCTTAAATTGAATCATTGCCTTGATGTTTTCCAGAGCACACACTGAGTATGAATTCAGGATCCAGGACTACTTCAGGACTGGCTCCTGCCATAATTCTCTCTGCTGGTGCTGGGGTCTGAGTCAGCTCATTTATCTTGCACCATGCCAGGGCAGGGTGTGGTTTGGTACCTGGCTCATACGATGTGGAACACATAGCCCAGTACAGGAATGACTTGTTCTGGAAAGAGCCTAGCAGATACCACCCACTTCTGTTCCTAGAGACCTTAAGAACTGAGTTCAAGGTCATCTAGTTGGAAAGTCCAAAACTGTTGGTTGTCCTTGGTTCCAAAGTTTCTTCTAGCTGTTGGGATGGTAGATGCTGTTGAAAAAGATTTTTGTGTGTGTGTGTGTGTGAGAGAGAGAGCAGCTACCCCCCACCCAGCCAAGTGTGAGACCTCAACTAACCATAGGGTCATGGTTTTTAGATAAAGGAGTTACCAATTCTCATCTCTGAGCATCACATCACATAGTCACTTTGTGTCCTGTTGACTCAGCCTCCTTGTAGAGGGATCTCTTTTCTGCTGCATCTAAGAGTTGAGATGGCTCAGCAGATCAGAGCACTTGCTGCCCTTCCAAAGGACCCAGGTTTAGTTCCCAGCAACTTCAGGTGGCGAATATCCTACCTTTAACACAATCTCGAGGGACATCCACCATCTCTGACCTCCATGGGTGCCTGTACTCACTCCCACACATATACACATAATTTAAAAATAAAATACTTTTTAAATGTTTGCTTCCTTTGATATTTTCCATATCAGTATATAGCAAGCCCAGATCATCCCCACGTAAGAAACAAACCCAGAGCCTTGGCTTCAGCTTTCTCCCCCTGTGAGCTGAAGTCTTGTTCCTCCACAGCCAAGCCCCTGGACTACACTGTCCTCTCTCCCTGACCATCTACCTAGAGTGCTTCACAGTTAAGCTTCATTTTGCCCAGAACCATGGAAACTCCTGGGGTGATGGGATACCGGGTAACTTCCTGCCAGCTCCTACAAACTCCTTACAGCCTTGCCCTCCCTTCTGGGCAGCACTTGCCCCTTTAAGCATCTTCAAGAGATAGTGCTGTGCACTTTTCTCTGTCACCTCAGATGCTCCCAGCTCCTCTGCCAGGCTACAGCCCTTTGCTGGCCTCCAGAGCTGCCACTCTTCAAGCCTTGTTTGCACCGCTCCACCCCACCTGAGCTGGTGCCTTCAATTCTCCACAAGCTCCTCTTGTCCTGTGAAGAACCACACACCATGCTTACTGGGCCGTCACTTTACTCTCAGCCCCCCATGATGCTCAGCATTGCTCTGTTTAGACAGCCTGCCCAGCCACAGCTCCCTGCTCGTGCCTAATGGAAAGCCCCGGGTTCTTCAGGCACAAACTACATCTCCACGGGCAACTGTCATCACAACACTTCAGGATCATTTTTTTTTCTGGGATTCCCAGAGCTACCCCAGGGTGGGATCCCCAGGCCTGGAGAATGAAGATGACACCTGGCTAATCTCCCCCATCCCCACCCTTCCCTGAGCACCTGCCAGGAGCTTCCCGGTTCTTAGAAGGGGCAAGTTTTCTGTCCACCTGCACATCCTGCCTTACTCTGTGTTTTCCCAACTTCCTCCCTTGTTACAGGATCCTTGGCCACAGCACCACTTTGAGCAGTGAGATCCACATATGTGCTCTCTCTATCTCCCCCGCCCCCTGCAAAGTGGAGTCCAGGTCCTTTCCTTCGCCATGGCAGAAAGGTCGTTGTGGTTTGTAGTAGGTGTTTAATAGTTACCTCACGGGTGCTATGACCCAGTGAGGCTGAGGAGCAGCAGCAACTGCTATTTAACCTCTGACTCCAGAGGCTCGGCCACCTGCCTCACCCTTTAGATTTCACATCTCACTTGTTGTTTGTCAAAAGAACAACAACAGAAGAGTTTATTAACCATCACTATGCGTAAGACTGAATACAAAGGCCTTGTACACAGTAAATCAATCATTTAACAGGCCCTAGACCCTCTAATCCTTCACCAAAGGGTCAAATCGCCCATTCCCTAAAGTCTCAGACATGATCAATCCTTATGCCCAGAGCAGAAGGGCTACAAGTGGGGCAGGCAGAAGCGGAGCACACCTGGCAGGCCATTCCCAACTTTAAGATTGTCTTTTTGTGTCCGTTGAGACGGGTGATTTAAGTTTGCTTGTCTCCGAGCTCCTGGTTCCCAGCGTGGAGACCTTCTACCCAGGGGACACTGTTGCATCTGTTTCTTGAGAAGATTCAATTACAGGGTCTCAAAAATGGAGAGAAAGGGCCAAGGAATTGAAGGAGCATGGCTTGGCAGAATTGCTTCTGATCAAAGTGCCTGTGGCCAAGACTCAGCACCAGCAGTTCCTGTGGCACTGGTCTCTAAAGACCAGGAAAGCATTAACCTAGGGACCATCTGCTCTTGTCATCTCTGCCAGTCAAGTGACAGAGATCCAGTGAATCAGGAGACCGGAAAGGAGAGGAAACTCCTGGGAAAACAAACAGTCAACCCTCTTTTCCCTTCAGGGACTCTGAGATAGGGCTAACACATAAGTAATATGTGGGCATTTTATGTGTCTAGAAAGCATGATGCCCTTGGGAGCCACTACCCAACTTTACCTTTCTTAGAGATGTGACCATGTGTACAAGGGATGCCCCTGAGGATGCCGAGCTAGCTTGCATGATGTTCTCCTAGGCGGTGGGATGGATGAACCTGAAGGGAGAGGGATGGGAGACTGCAGGTTCCTGGAATCTTTCACCTTCTGGTGCTTAATAGAACCCGTGGCAGCTACCAACGCTTATATCTGGGGATTCTGGCCAATGCAGTGACAGAATCTAATGTGGAAGACAGGTTCTGAGGTCAAAGGTGGCATAAGATGTGGACGGGTTGTGACTCCATTCTTTGTTACAATGTTGTCCCAGTGTACCCCACCTTCCTTGAAGAAACTGTGACCTAATAGGAGAGAGGACACCTCAGATGTCCCAGCCCCAGTGCTGGTGCTCTGAGGTTCTGTGGTACAACAGATGCTGGCCCAGACAGAGAACCCTCATACCTCGGGGCCAGAGGAATTAGGATGTAGTTGGAGGGAGGTATGTGTTGGCTATGACCTAAGTAAAGAGCCCCAGGGAGGACGAGGCCATCAAGGAGCGTGGGGGCCAGGACACCCTGCAGGAGGCTCTGACATCCTGTCTAGTCTTGTGGATATCACATTGGCTGAGAGTCAGCCTTGCTTCCCGGTGACTACCCTGGCCTCCATTTCAGCTGACTTGTTGCAGAAGGGAGCACTCTACTTTCTTCCTCTTCTCCTCACTCCCTGCCTCTGGCCTCAGCAAAATCTCTGCACTTGATGCCCCTCTCCTATGCCCCACTAAACAGAGCCCAAGGCAAAAGGTCCTGCAAGAAGACTCTCCAGGATGACATGCTGGAGGGCAGTGTGACCTTGAGGAACTGGGCTGGCTATCAATTTCTGCATCAGGGACACCTCTGGCTCAAGCCCTTGGACACGGACAAGACCCTTGCCATCTTGGCCTTTAGAAGAGACGTCAAGATGCGGTCTGCTGAGGCCTGCCCTCTTTTATAGTCTCTGTCCCTAGAGCTATGGACCTTGACAGTGGCCTCCTGCCTGTCAGTCTTGAGCTTCCCATCCTTGTGGCTTTCATGGCCCCGTGCTGATGTCATCTCACTGGTCAGTCAGCACCGAGCCAAGGCCCTGCAGGCTTCTTCCTCCTTACTGATGGCTGCCTCATTCCAGTGTCCCCTCTGTTTTTCCTCCCAGGCATCCCACACTGATGGGTCCTTCTACCTGACCTATTTGTATACTGGCTCCTGCTAGCATGGCGGGGAGCCAGGGTGAACAAGTCTGGCCTTCTTTGTCCCTACCCTTGTACGCAGCTTAGTATGTCCACACTGGGTACCTTTTCTTGGCAGCACAGCCCCGTTTCTACCTTCCTGGCACTCCCTCTGCCTCCTGAAGCACTCCTGCCCCTCTGCCTGCCCCTCCATGCTGATGTCTCTCAAGGATACAGGGAAGCCTTCGTCCCTCCACCATCTCTCCTTGGGAATCTCCCTGGTACCTGTAGCGCTAATGGTTGTATTTATGTTAATGACTCTCCAATTTATCTCTACTGTGCTTCTCCGCATACCAGGTTCCACCAGGAAACAGATGGCGCGTTCACACGGGATGCATGGCAGGGACTGTTTACAAGCATACGGGCTCTTTTAGGAAAGCCAACAGAATTAGCACCATAGGGAGCCAAGCACACCCCAGAATGGGAGGTGCGAAGGAAGGAAGGGATGCAGAATGCTCGGGAGCAATGAAATTTGAGTCAATTGAGGTGTCTGGCTCAACATGCCAAGTAGGGTTTGGGGTACCAACACCCCAATTCACTCTTCTCCCAACTCCAAGGTTCCCAGAAGTCAAGCTCACCAGAAAGGGAGTAGGCTAGCCTCTTGGTCCCTAGCAGGAGGTAGAGTCTGGATCTCAGATCAGACAAGGCAGGGATGGAGCAGAAACCATCTGCCAGGATCATGGTCTTCCCATGTCTCCTTCCATCACCTGTGTGGTCTTGGACTAAGTGGCTTGACGGCTCTTTGCCTCCATCTCCTTATAAACAGATCTGAGTGTAGGGTCTATGAAAGAATTACATGGGTAGCTTATGTGGCTCACCTTGAAAAGTGCCTGGTGCACAATGAAATTTAATAAACAACAGGTGACAACTTGATCTCTGTCAGTTAACTCTGGGGCATCTTAAACGTGGCTTGTTTAAAACCAATCGCAGTGTTTTTACTCCAATCCCCCAACAACATCAGTGTCTGATACCCACTGGTCTTCCTGGCCAGCATTGCTCCCTCACCCAGGCCCAGCCTAGTGTCAGCCCTGGTGAGGCTACTCTCTGTACAGATCTTGCTTCTTGTTTGTGGCCCTCCGACTCACAGTTACAGCTTTTACAAGAGGGCTCTAAATGTGAGGAACACCCCCCCCCCCCGCCACATCATTGCAGGCTTCGCTACTCTATACGGGGTCATTTGCCCAGGTCTGAACAAGCGTGGGACCCAGAGAAAGGGTCACTGTCATCAATGGATACTGACTTCTTGTATTTGTTCCTGGGACCAGTGCACATCTGCTTGAGCGTAGAGCTCAGTCCCACCAAGCCACCAAGCCTGATCCTGGAGGAGGAGCGTGATGTTCATGCCAATTCTAAGTAGGACAACACAGACTTTTATTTTATTTTATGTATGTGCATGTTTCACCTGCGTGCACATCTGGGTACCACAAGCACACAGTACCTACAGAGACCACAAAAGGGTGTCAAATTCTCTGAGGAGAGTGACAGACAATTGTGAGTCACCATGCGGGTGCTAGGAATCAAACCATGGTCATTCAGAAGAGCAGCCAGTGCTCTTAACTGCTGAGCCATCTCTTCAGCCTCCAGAACACAGACTTTCTTTTCTTTTGAGAGACAGAAATAAAGAAGGGAGATGTTTTAGTTATTAAATATCAAGCAAAGCAACCTAAAACAGGAAGGGTTTATATTTGCTCATAGTTCAAGGATATAGTCCATCCTATCATGGTAGCAGGAACAGGAGGCAAGTGGCCCTGTTGCAGCCAGGGTCAGGAACCAGAGTAAGATGAGCGCTCAGCTAGCTCTCCCCTTCATGTTCAACTCCAGACAACAGCTCATGGAATGGTATCACTCATCAGGAAGATGCTTGTCCGTGCTTCAGTCTAACCCAGACAGTTCCTCACAGGTATATCCAGAGGCTGTCTCCTGTGTGATGCTTGATCCTATCAAGCTGACAACATTAGCCACCCCCGATTGCGAGTGATAGGAAAACTAGACAGTCACAAGGCTGGGGCAGCTGCAGTGCACTGTGCAGAGCACACCTGTGTCTGTCCCCACTGTCAGCTAGGCCGGGAGCGCTCAACTGTGATGTCTGGAGGATGTGCCGTCTAGCGAGAGTCATAAGCCAAGGGACAGCAGCAGACGGCAAAGGAAGTCGCCAGTTTGTGATCAAATAGCTACTCTTTACTGGCCCCTGGCCCTTTCCTCATCTTGCTCCACCCCCTCTAACCCATGCTCCCTTTGTCTTCTAGTGACTGTCTTTATAGTTTAAGTGGCACTGCCATGCAAACATAATCTGTGTTTGCATCTCAAGTAACTGACAGACATGTGTCACTTCACCTCGCCAACCAACTGGTTCCCCTAGACTGTCCCCAACATTGATCTTCTTATGTTTCCTCAGGTTCAGAGGCGTCCGCTGACTCCTGCTTCGATGATGGTGACCCCCAGTTCTAGTCTACAGATAACTTTCTGCTAAGATGAACAGTCACATCTGTCCTGAGAGCCACATGCTGACGTCTTCATCCTCAGGTGACACCTCCAAAAGGCAGGACTTTGGGGGAGTGCAGGGGTGACTAGACCTGCCCTGGAGGATGGAGCCTCACGGTGGGACCAGTGCCCTTCTAAGATGAGGCCTGTGTGACAGCCATTCTGGTATCCTCAGTGGGAGGGCTTTTTCCTTGGAGGTGGGGGTGGCCCTCACCAGACACAGAGTCTGCCTAGTTCTGGGACTTAACTTCCGGATCTGGGAGTGAGCACTAGGCACTTTGATGGCTCCAGTCTCCGCTGTTCTGTTCTGGCAGCCAGGTTGGTGGGGGCGGCCCTCCCTGTGAACCCTGGCCATCGCTCTCAAGATGCAGGAGCCTGCCTGAATGTCCAAGACAGGATCTTCCTCAGCCAGTGTCTACGCACTGCTACCCTGTTCCTTTGTCCTTTTGTGTCCCGCAGGGCGAGCACAGAGGTGGGTGACAGCATTTTGCTCTTCATTTCCATGAACTGGTGGGAAATGAATAAGCAGGCTTCAGAGCTGACGAGGCGACTGTCCCCGGCAGGTTCATCTGTAATTAAAAATTGCCCAATTTGAATTTTGCCCATTGCAGCTGCCTCCTCCCTGAAACTTTTACAAAGCTCGGTGTGCTAATGAGGATGCTGGCTAATTACTTGCAAGATGATTAAGAAATCACACTGGGACAATTGATGGCTCTCTGCAGGGGGCCGTCAGGCATTGCCCAGGCCTCCTATCCTGTGCGGATCCTTTCAACAGCTTGGTGCTGAAACTGCACAAGAAGCCCCAAGGTCGGGATGGAGGAGTTTCCCTGACAGCAAGGGCAGTGAAGCCCTGTGGGTCTATTTATCTCCCTACCCTATAGAAACTTCAGATTCCCTGAAGCATCCCTGGTCTCTTAGCCTGTAAGATGACCTCTGCTTATCTCTTTTCTAGCAAGTTCCCTAGCTGGGCCAGAGCCCTGCCAGTTAGCTCCCCGTGTCTGCCAGGCTCCAGGTGGGGATGATGGCTGGATGGGTATTCTGATACTGGCTGGCCAATGAAGCAGAGCGCAGGTGAGGGGTGACAGAGAAGCAGGTTCAAATACAGGGACAGGGCTCTGTGGATAGGAGGCCCTGGACAGGAGGTCGGTTCAGCCCACAGGGGTGAGAGAAAGAGAAAGGAACTATGGGAGCTGCCTGTCCAGATGTGCTAGCTCAACACTGGGTGAGGACAACTGCATTTGAGTTGCTTATGGCAGGATGGGAGGACAAAGGATGGCCCCTGGGGGGACAGCAGGCAGATTCAGACTAAAGATGGTGACTTTACACATGGTCCTGAGAGTTTGCTTGGGTTAGTCTGGGTTCCAGTGAAGGAACTCAAAGTCCTTTCCTGTCAACTGCTGGGTGCTCCAGACCTCTGACCAAGAGAGGTGCTTGTGCCCAATCTCAGCAGCCATCTGGGTACACTACCTTCTGGACAACCACTAGACAACCATGGACTTGCCATTTGGGAGGATGGGCAAAGGCTTGACCCTGACCTTGCTCAGTCAGCCATGAATGGAGGGGTCAGAGGTCCTTTTTTCCAGGGAAAACACCCAACAGATGGATATGAAGCCACAAGATGTTCTCAGGAGGGTCCATAGAAGCCAGGAAGATGCTGAGCTCAGGGAAGGCAAGGAATCTTTACAGGAAAATTAAAAGCATGCATATGTGCATGCGTGTGCACATGTGTACTAGCACCCCTCCAAACCCTGTACACACACACACACACACACACACACACACACACACACACAGTCCTGTTTAATCATGATCTCCAGACAAGGCCTAGCATTAGAGAATTTAAAAATAGGCCTGTTTGAAGCCATCACTGGGCTGGGCCTTTCTTTGATTTTGCTTCTAATTATGAAAGCTCTCAGGGGGAGGCCTCCAGCTGTCCGGCTCGCCCTCTCTGCTCTTTGGAAGTCTGTAGCTGTCACCAGCCTCCCACTCATGTCTGCCATTTCCGAGGCCCTGGAAACAGAGGTGGGGCGCCTCCCCCTCTTGCTGCAGACCCTCTGAAATCACAGAGAGGAGAGATGGCATCTCCCATGTGTCCTCCTGTCTGAGAACTCAAGCAGCTATCCTTTTTGCTCTCTGCAGAGGCCTCGTCAGTATCCAGGATCCAGGAGAATATGGCACAGTCCCATGATGCCCTTGGGAGCTCAGCAACCCATGAGAAATCCTGCTCTCTCAGTATTCCACCTCTGTTAGCTTCTTTTTCTCATTGCTGCAACTAAACACCAAACAAGAAGCAATGAAAGGGAGGGACATTTGTTTCTGCACACGGTTCATGGGATACAGTCCATCGTTATGGGAAGGATGTGGATCTCACCTATGGCTGCGAGGGGCAGGATGGGGAGAGGGGGAAGCCGCCTATGTTACATCTTGGTGGATCAGGAAATGGAATTTGGCATTCAGTAGCTCTCTCCTTTCCTCTTGTTGATTCAGTCTGAGACCACGGCCCATGGGATGGTGTCACCATCTTCAAGGTGAGTGTTCCCCTCAGTTACTCCCCTTTCGAATGTCTTCATAGACATATCCAGAAACACGCCATGTTCATGCCCCAAGCGTTTCTTAATCCAGTCAAGCAGAGAGTGGGAATTAGCCACCTCAACACCTTTTCAGTTTGCCAAGTGTCTGACGCCTGTCACCAGCCTTGTTTCTAATCACCTTCAGCCCGCTCCACAGATGGGACCCAGGAGGCACGCTGAGATATCACTGGATTTTTAGTGACCCCAAGCTTCTAGTGCTAGCTTGGGGTTCCTCCCCCCCCTCTGGTAAGTTACATCAAAAGAGATCCCAACCCCCCAGCTCCTACTCAGAGCCTTGGTGGCTGTGGAGAAGGTATAGGAAGAGCCACATGTTGGGGCATATTTTAGGGCCTGTTTTTAGGGTGCCCTTTAACTTCTGTAGTCACGACTTTCAAATTTTTTGGGGGGGGGGACAACTGTAGATTCACAGGATATAGTACCAAGGTCCACTGTCCCTTTTTCCAGATCTCTGGCAGTCACACCAGACACCACTCTGTGCTGTTCAATAGAGGCAAGAACTCACTGTTGTGACCGGGAGTCTGACATTGGAACAAGACGTGTTGAGTTCTCTGATACCTGAGGGCACATAACCTCCGGTGTCACAGAGACAGAGTCACTTCACCCCAACGGAGACCCTCCTTGTGACCATGAACTTGCTCTGGCAACTGCTTCTTTTCCATCACTGATTTTGCTATGTCAAGAGTGTTCTGAGATCCAACTGAATTGTCCCGTGCATTGATGTTTCGCTCTTGAGTACTTCTGGGTAGTGCTCCTGGGTGTTCTTCTCTCGGTCAGTGCTTCTGGGCGGTCCTCCTGAGCAGTCCTCCCGGGTAATGCCCAGATTGTATTCCACAGTGTTGGAAGGTCCTTTGGATTGCCTGTGGTTCTGGCTGCTGGAAGCTGAACCACTATGGACGTTCTTGAGCACAGGTGGAGAGCCGCTTTCATTTTTTTCTGGGAGGGATGCCCAAGTGTGGAGTTGCTGGGCCATATGGTAAATATTTAATTGGATTTTTTAAAAAAAGAAACTGCCTGACTG
This sequence comes from Alexandromys fortis, assembly GCF_014885135.2. Lineage (NCBI taxonomy): Eukaryota > Metazoa > Chordata > Mammalia > Rodentia > Cricetidae > Alexandromys > Alexandromys fortis. Next base: position 2,712,668 of record NW_026067930.1, read on the forward strand.
TCCTCTGAAATGCCTTTACTATTTTACCTTCCCACCAGAAATTCACAGACGCTCTGCTTTCTCCGCACCTCCACCCGCTTCTTACCTTGTTTACACCACAATTTTAGCCCTTCTGTTTGCTGCCTCATGGTTTGCCATGTGCTCCATGGGCCTTCCTGTGCCCAGGGGTCACCAGCACCTTCCCAGAGCTTCCGTGTCCCCTTGTCCTCCTCAGAGAATGGCCCCCAGTCCTCTCCCACTTTCTAACTTAACTTTTGTTTTCATAGTAATTAAAATTTGATAAATTTTCATATATTTTAAATTTAAGTCCTTTATTACGTGTGTGGGTTTCAGATATTTTCCCAGCCCATGGGCTATATTTTTATCTCTTAACAGACACTTTTATACAATAAAACCTTTTAATTTTGCTAAGATCCAATTTATCTTCTTTTTTCCTTTATGGGTCTTGCTTTTGATGTCAGATCTAAGAACTGTTCATCAAGATTTTCTCCTGTGCTATGTTTCTAGAAACTTTATAGCTACATTTAAATCTGCAGTCCATTCTGAGTTGATTTTTATATAAAGTTTAATCTTCAGACCAGCTTTCTTATCCTCTCTCTTTTCTCTTTCTGCCCTCGTCCTCCATCTTCCTCTTTCTCCTCCTTTTTCTCTGTTTAAACTACTGTAAATTGCTTGCCTTGCCATATGAACTTTAAAATAATCTTAACTACATCCACACAAACATCACACTAGAATCTCAGCTGGAATCCATTTAAGTCTGTGAGCCAATTTGGAAAAATAAACAATATCATCATTTCACTGAGTCTTGCGTTCTAAGAACATGGTACATATCTCTGTGTGCATCTAGGGCTTCTATGATAACTTTCATTGATGGTATAAGTACATATATTTTTCAGACTGTAAAATAGTGTATTTTGTTATAGCTATACAGTTCATTTTGGGGATTGATTAAAAATGGTATCTGAGATTTTGGTTGGTTTCTCAATATTCTTTGCAAGTATTTAGAATCCATCTTTGAGTGCTGGTCTTGTGTTCTGAAACCTTGATCCACTCACTCTCTGTTTCTAGGATGTATGTGTCTGTTTTGTAGACTCCCGAATGCTTTCATGCAGATTATGTTCCTAGCTGGTAGTTGGTTTCCCATCTTCCTTTGTAACTGTCTGTCTCTTACTTCCTTTCCTAGGCTTAATCCACGCTCTAGACCCTCTCTCAGCTGAACTGCTGCAGTGGACGTAGGTGTCCTTAGCTGGTATCAGGGCAGTGACACCCATTTACATTATTTCAGCATTATTTACAATTCCAGCTGATGTTAGTATGTAGTCGGATTTTTCTTTGGAACATCATCCCGCAAATAACGATGCAGAGACTGATGGTTAATTATGAACGTTCAGCCTATAGCTTAGGCTCTTATAACTTAAATTAACCCATTTATATTAATCTACATTCTGCCACATGGCATTACCTCTCTTCCATCTTGTAGCTCCTGTTTCCACTCCATCTGGTTGGCCACTCCACCTCTCCTTTTCCCAGAGTCCTCTCTGTTCCCTGACGCCCGCCTAACCTCTTCCTGCCTAGCTCTTGGCCATTCTGCTCTTTAGTAAACCAGTTTTAAGCCATAAGTTCATGCTGGAGCATGAAGTGACACAACGGAGGCTGTGCTGTCAGAGAAGACATGGTGGCTGATGAGAAGGTAAATGTATGACCCTTCTGGGTCTGCAAATGAAGATGCCTGAGTTTGACTCAGGGAAGAAGAGAGGAAAATGGGCAAAATTTCAGTGGTGCAAGGCATTGGCAATGGCTCTCACTCTGCAAACGCCTGGTGATGGATAGGGCACAGGACACACAGGGAACAGGATGGAGCCCACAGGACCCAGTGCAGAGCAAGGCAGGACAAGGAGCATGGGATGCTTGGGCAGGAAGCCTAGGACCAGATTCTGCCACTGCTGGACGCTGTAAGAGCTTCCATCTGTGTCCAGCGGCAGTTAGCTGAAGATGAGTAAGGCAGAGGCGAGAGATGAGAACAGCAGAAGCCATTGTCACTGACAGCAGCAATGACAGCCATGAAGGCAGGAACGAGTTAAAACTCATCGGGATTATTGGTGGCCTGGACATCAGAGTGACAGACAGCTAAGGTTAGTCCCTATTCCCAAGAAACAGCATTTATGAACTCAAGCGATTGTACTAGGGGTGTTCATTGCTCCATTTCCTTAGTATCAGATGCCTCACGGGTATGGCTTGGAGGGTGTTCCCCACAAACTGCCACCTCAGGCTGCTTTGATCAGAGCTCCTTAGTGACCACCAGTATTGACATTGGCATTCCAGCAGTGCGGGCTCTGTGGTCAACTGCCCATATTGGCCTCACCCCTGTCCTCTAAATGACTTCAGTTGTGTGGGGCCTTCAGGGTCTTCTTGCTTGTCTCACTCTGACCTGCATGACCTTCCCACTTATCCTCCTGCAGGATCTTGTCTCAGATTCATAGGCCCAGAAAAGCCCCTTGGGTCTTCCATTTGGAGGTGGCAGAATGGGCCACTGTGCTCCAGTTCCAAATGACAACTTCTCTTTTCTAGACTCTGTTGGTGGCTTCTCAGGGCTGCTGCTCACTTGCAGGCCACACCCACTACAATTTTAGCTTCTTCGTGTGCTCCCATCCACCTTGTTCTACAGCTTTTCCAGGGAAGCTGTGGTTTCACCAAAGGGGTTCTTACAGGGGTATGGGGTGTCGCAGGAGCACAGGGAAATTTAAATCAGTTGTGGACTGTGAGTAGGCCTGAGCCTGTCAGAGGTATAGAGCTGATGACCCTCCTTGGCTACTGGCTGCTGGAGGCTGAGGTGTACAAAGGTGACAGGCACTAGGGTTTCTAGAATTGCTCTACTGAGGAGGCCAGAGGAACTCACAGAGTATATATCTAGAGGGCATTAGCTCTGATGCCTGCCTGGCGTCAGAAGGCTAGAAGCAGATGTGAACCTCTGGGTGAGTGCTAGGGGGGGCACTAAGTGGGTTCAGGAACTCAGCAGTGATGATATTTCTTCTACCTCTGCTGTTCCTCCAGCAGAATAAGTTAATGACAGTGGCTTGCCAAGTCCCAGCCCTGACCCCACAGAGTGGGGTATAGGGGCTGAGACAGGGGACTGTATCCACAGGAAGGGTATACAGCATCTTTTAGAAAAGAACCCAGAAAATAAAAAGAACCCAGAATTGATTACAAACATATGCCTGAATCATCTACCACAAACACCTACCCACCCAAATAGATGTTATGTCTATTCTTGTTTTTTGAATTTTTAAAAATTATTTGTTTTTATTGTATGTGCACAGGTGTCTGCCTGAATGTGTATATATGTGGAGGTGTTAAAACTACTGGAATTTAAGTTACAGACAGTTGTGAGCTGCCGTGTGGGTGCTGGGTATTGAACCCAGGTCCTCTGGAAGAGCAGCCAGTGCTTTCAACCACCTGGCCATGAGTCCAGCCCCATTATGTCCGTTTTTGCTTCAGAGTTTTGCAATATAAACAAATGATCAGTAATCATCCCCCCCACCATTCTTCAGAGTTTTGTAATATAAACAAATGAACAATAGTCATCCCCCCCCCCGCCACCATTCTTCAGAGTTTTGTAATATAAACAAATGAACAATAATCATCCCCCCCTCCCACCGCCAAGTTGAAGTTGCCTCTGTTTTCCTGGAGTCCAGAAAAGTTACTCTCTTACCTGTGGAGACTGGCTTTCTGGAGCTTGCCTTTTATTGCCATGATGTGTGTTTTGGTTACCAGCATGGGTACTGGCCTTGGGGATTTCAACCACTGTCCCCAAAGGTTAATTTAAATCAATGCTTGTGATGAAGCAGTAACTTGGTGCCCTTGTGCTGTGTGCCTTCCACAGCCCACTGCCTTCACCTGGAGGGGCTTTTGTAACTGGCCCATGGCATTCATGCCACCCTGAGCCACCAGTGTCTCAAACTTGCTGCAGGCCATGTACAAAGACACCTGACTTGTAGATTTCTAGCATTTGCGATTCTAAATGCTGAAATCAACACCGTCCAGCGGTGAGTCTTTCACCATCCATGTTAGACTCTAATCAGACCCTGTAGCCCTCTAGATCCAAGCTTTATAAACTGTAGGCCGTGAAGGCCTGGGGTGCATAACTGGACGTGGGGTCACGAGAATATCACAATAGCTCAGGGGTTCTGCCTGTGTGACACCCGAAGATTAATCCAAAGTCCATGTATAATGAATATGAGGTGTTTGTGGAAGAGATAGGCTGTGCCGTGTCTCAGGACCTTGCTGCAGGTTTGGTTCTGGGCGCATGCTGTGTGCCCTCTGCACTCTATATGTCGCCATGCCATTTATCACTCCAGACAACACCACTGGTGCCTGCATGCAACGCCTCGGCTCAGATGTACAGATGCGGACTCTGTTATGACTGCAGCGTTTTTACTCTGCAAACTATCCTGCTCACACAGAAGTGTAACAACTATGGAAAACAAAGACTTCCGATATTTTTGTACTGTCATTCCTCAGAATATAAGTATCAAATTAGTCTTTCTTTGGACTGTGTTAGGTTATAATGTCTGATTTTTTAAAAATTGCTGTTTGATCTGCAAACCTACTATTTTGTAAGCCAATTAAAGCTATAAGTATTTTTTAAAAGAGCGTTGGGAGGGGGATATTCTGCATGGCAGGATGCTGCTGTTCCTAGAAGCCCTGGTTGTTAAACAGAAACCTACCTGCTAGATGTGATTGGTCAGGCAGGCCTCTGAGGCCCCTAAACAATCCAGATGAATACCCTTCCTCTTGATTGTTTTCAGGACATAAAGACCCTATTGCTGAAGACACCACACACTTTGATTGCAGGATATAGAGAAACCAAGCTGGAAATGAGCAGGAAGCTTCCTCCCTACTGGCTAACTTTTGTTTTGCCAGATGGTGTTATGGAGGTTATCAGGGAGAAAAAGAGCCGTGTTCTTACCCAGCCATGAGCCCAGTGAACTATTTACAACGGCAATAGTGGCACAAGTGTTATAGGGCCACCATCCCATCATGTTGCTGAGTGTTCCTCAGTGCGGTCCAGTTTCCAATAGCATGACCCTACAAAAGAGCATACTGTTATGTAGATGTTTTCATAGGCAAACACCTGCTCCAGCTTCTTGCCCTATTGGCCTACTAGCTTTCCTTTTAAGAAGTTGTAGTGATTCCAGGTGTGTCTTAGATAAAAGCTCTCTATCAGGCAGGCAATGCTGTCCAGACGTTTTCTCCCAAATGTAATGAAGTCACCTATGTTCTCTTAGTTGTATCTCTCATCCAGCAACAGCATTGGTTTTGGTAAAATCCTGCTCGCCCAGGTTTTATTTAGACTTGCAGTTACATCACCATGAACTTCAGCCAGGAGAGCCAGAAAAACCACTTCTGAAAGGATCATGAAGCCAATGTGTTAGTCTTCACAGGCCATTTCACCTGTTTCAGTGGCACAGTCTTGAGTTTTGGTCCGTTTTCTTGATTGAGGAATGGTGTGTGTGTGTGTATATGTGTGTGTGTGTGTGTGTATGTGTGTGTGTGTGTGTGTGTGTGTGTGCAGATTCTTAAAACAACAACAACAACAGCTTATTTATAAGTTGGCTGGATTTGGATCATGGACCACAGTCTATTCCTAGTGCTTCTCAAGGTCACAAAAATGTTCTCATACGCTTCCTTAGATCAGCTTTAGACTCTCCCACTTCCCTCCTAGGACCGTGTTCCATTCAGTTCATTTTTGTGTATTATAGGGATTGTGCATCAAGATGCGAGTTTGCACACAATGTCCATTGTTTCAGCACCACTTGTTGGGAAGCTGGTCCCTCCTTCATCATAGAAGCACCTGCTGTGACATCTTAATTGAAGTCCCTTGTCTAGATTTGTGTGTCTCCGCTACAGACCCTCTTCTGCTCCATTGCTCGATGCTTTTAGAGCCTGTTTAGATATTGCAAGCAGGTTTAGCAAAAACCCTTGACACAGTCACTGATCCCCAGCCCCACCACCCCATCACCACCCACAGTTGCAATAAGCAAAAGTGTTCAGGGTTTATCTTAATGGCTGTTTGACATTTTGACACACATGTCTATACATGTTTCCCATGATAAATACCACTCTAGACAACTTTATACATAGCTCGCTGTGTGTACCTGAGAGGTCTTTAGGGTGCTGGCATACGGTGAACATGACTGTCCGTTGTCAAGCTGCCAGCACCTGTTTATTGGAATGTTCCTACTACTGGTGTATAGAGGTGAGAGGCTAGACATGACAGATGGGTATGCTTCGGAAGAATCAGCCTGCATCCCTTACAATATTGAGGATGTCCTACATGAGCATCCACGTAGGTAAATTTCCACCCAAACTGACATAGATGATGGTGTGGATGTGGTTTGACCTTGTGGCAGTTTGAATGAAAATGGCTCCACAGGGACTGGCACTGTTAGTAGATGTGGCCTTGGTGGAGGAAGTGTGTCACTGTGAGGGTGGGCTTTGAGGTCTCTTTCGATCAAGATACACTCACTGTGACACACAGTTGCTTCTGCTAATTGCAGATCAAGATGTAGAACTCTCACCCCCATGTCTGCCTGTGTGCCACCATCCATAACAATAATGAACTAAGCTTCTGGAATTTTTTTTTCCTTTATAAGAGTTTCTGTGGCCATGGTGTCTTTTAACAGCAATAGAAAGCCTAACTAAGACATACCTCAAGAAGTTCATGTGCTGGAACCTTGGTGGGGGACTTAAGAGGTGGGGCCTAGTGTATGGGTTATATAGTGTTATCTTTACCACTATCAATGAGTAAGTACCATCCTGCAATAGTGTGCCATGTCTCAGGGACTGGTTAGTTCCTGCAAAATTGGGTTACTATAAAGCAAGGCCCTGACACATGGCCTCTTCTGAAGGCATCCAATTAGCTTTCCTCTTCTTCACCATGCTGTGGCGAGCCAGGTGGTCCTCACCAAGTGCCAATATCATGCTTCTTGGACCTTCCAGCTATCCAGATCATGAGCCAAATAACATCTTCTTTATCAAGTACTCAGTGGCCAGTGTTCGATAGTCAACACAAACTAGATCAAGACTCACGTGTAAAAAGATACATTCTTTACCTTCCCTTCAGAGGTCAGACTGGACCTCATTGGTTCAGAACTTCCTTCATAAGGGAGACTTACTGTCCAGGGAGTCGTATCACTGATGGGTACAGCTCTCAGGGTCGGGGAAGTAACAATGCATCAGACTATGTGGTCCCCACTCCTCGAGGTCAGTGGCACCAGTCAGAATAGCTCCCAGCTTAACATTCATAATGGCTGGGCAGACACTATTTGTGGTACTGAGACAGTGGGTGCTTCGGCTGTGGGGAGGCTGCATGATGACTCCCTCTTGTGAGTCTTCGCCAGGGTTGGCATCCTGGCACACTTCCGTGTTCCTCCGGTGGTGGTGTGAAGTGGTACGTGCTGCTAACCTCACACTGACCTGGTGGCTGCCGACTCTACATTCCCTGCCATCGGATAGACGTGTAGGAACCTTCTTTGGTGGCTTGAAACCCGTATTCTTTGCCCATTTTTTGACTCTACCATCTAGTTTTTCTCATTGGTTGCTAGCACTAGTGTACCGTGGTCTCTCACCTGCATGTGGCTTGTTCCCTGCAGTCACGTTTTTTGAGCATATGGGCCGTCCCCGCAGAGAGTGGTGGTGAAGGTTCTATTTGTTGCTTTTACTTGATTTTCTGGTTAGATATTGTTTTTTGTCTAATAAATCATTTTCTATTTTTAGGTTCATGAAGAGATCCTATAATTCTGAGAAGTTTTAGAGCTTCTTTAAAATCCTCGGTTTTCTTGTCTTTAGTCATGTGGAATTCATTACACTGAACATAGTAAAAGAGAAAATCTAATTACTTTTTCCTAGTGGAAGTTCCCATATGAAGTCATCCATCTCCTCTTCACGGACTCCCAGTGCCACCCCTATAATCCATCAGGTGCCCGCACGCGTCATCCTGGTGCGGGCTGCTCTGTGTGTTGTTTTGTGCCATCGATCGGTCTGTAATTCCTGCATCAGTGCAGCTCAGGGTGTTTACTCTGTCTCGGTAATGCCTCCTGACTCCTGTGCGCATGCCTTCTCCTGAAACCTATTCCCTCAAAACCGTCCCATTCATTTGCCTCTCTGCACACATTCTGGACTAGATTTGTCAATTGGTACCAGCAAGACTGTTGAGATTTTGATTGAGGTACCGTCGGGTTTGCTAATTAGTTTGGGGGCGGGTGTCACATTTGTGATTTAGTGTCTACTCATCCATGAAATGTCTTCCATTTATTCAGATATTTGTATCCATTAATACATTTCATATTTTCCCTTTCCTTCCTCCCTGCTTCATTCTTTACGTGTTGGGATTGAACCCAGGGTCTTGCCCATGGTAGACACGTGTTTTGTTTTGTTTTGGCATTTGTTGCTATGATAAAACACTCTGAAAATAAAAAGCAACTTAGGGAAGGAGAGGGGTTATTTGGCTTCTATTTCCAGGTCACGATCCATCTCTGAGGGAGGTCAAGGCGAGAACTCAGCGTAGGAGCTTGAAGTGGGATCCATGGAAGAATGTTGCTTGCTACCTTGCTTCCAATCTCTAGATCACCTAGCTTTCTTTACATCCTGAGCCCGTTTGCCTAGGAATGGTGCTACCCATGTGGGACCTCCTGCATCAATTGTCAGCCAAGACAGTCTCTCACCGATATGACCTCAGGCTAATCTGGTTTGGGGAATCTGTCAGTTGAGACCTCCTCGGATGATTCTGTGCTGTATCAAGTTGATAACAGATCTAAGTAGGGCAGGAAGCATACATTCGCTGAGCCGGTTCCTCAGCCCTCTTTTTCGTGGTGTCATGAGATAGTTACTCTTCATTGTTAAATGAAGACACAATTGGAATCTCTGTGGGACAAGAGTCTCAAAGAGAGCCTGTCTAGATTAGGTTGATCTGCGGGCCTGTCTGGAGGGGTGATCTTAATTAGCCGGAAGACTTCTCCACTGTGGGTGGCACCATTCTCTGGGCAACAGATCTGGATTCTGTAAGGGTGGAGAAGGCTAGCTAAGTAACGGGCATGTATGCATTAGTTCGTTGCTTTCTGCTCTTGACTGTGGATACAGTGGGATTCATTTTTTCAGGTTCCTGCCCTGCCATGACCTGGAACTGTGAGCTGGAAAGCCCCTTTCCTCTAAGCTGCTGACCTCAGGTATTGTATTACAGCCACAGGGAATGGAATTAAGATGGACAGGGTTTCACTGAGTAACCCAGGCAAACCTTGAACCTGCAGTCATTTTTCCCCAGCCTCCCCAGGAGCGGGACTTGCGGGCTGCAACACCAGACTCAGTTAGCAATTTTCTTCATAAAAATTCACATCCTCTCTCACTACATCTATTTCTCTGCAGTGTGTAATCGGTGTTGCCTACGAGAGCGGGAGGTTTTTCTTCTCTCTATTACGCTTCTTATTTGCTCCTTGATGGTGCATGGGAACAGCATTGATTTTTTTTTTTTTAAAGTGATAGGTCTATCATTGGCTCCACTTTTCTGTGTTGGTCACTGCACCAGGAAAGCTGCCAGATCCTCTCCTCGGCTCGAATAACCTGCCACATGTTCCAGGGTTTTCTAAGTAGACAATCACGGGATTTGCAAAGAGTCACACGAAGCCCTCTTCCCCGGTCCCCACCGTCTGTGCTTCCTTCGCTTACTGCACACAGCAGCCTCCACTGAGGAGCCCCGGTAGAGCGCCTCACCGCCTTCAGCCTTGGACTTCTCAGCCCAGCGTTCTAGAACAGTCTCGCCTGGCATTGATACCGCTCGAATCTCTGTACTATAATTAGCAGTTTCTGCTTTTGTTTTAACCTTTCCATCTACACACAGATGAATTTCACTTAGATTCCCATTTTGTAATCTGTTTTTAGCACTTATGCACTTATTGAAATTCATTGCTATTATACTGAACTTACATTTTTCATTTTTCTTTTCCTTTCCCTTTTTCCTTTGCATTCCCTGTATTAGATATCATTACAAACGCCCTGGGTATGTGGCTCAAATAAACTTTATCCCCCGTGGCTTGGGTAGCTGAGGTCAAGGCTCAACAGATCTGGCTTGGGGTGAGGTTGTCTTGCCAGTCTGCAGATGGTCACTTCCTTGTGTCTTCGTGGGGTAGGGATCATGGAGAATACATGTTCCAACCTGCCTTTGCTTGTGAGTGTACCTACTGAATTGAGAAGGCTTCATCCTTACGACCTCGTCTCTTGCCACAGACCCCCCTCCAACTCCCATCTTATGGAGATAAAGCTTCTTCCATGTTAATGTGGAGAACATGCTTCCAGATCCCCCCTCCTCTCCTGGCTCCTGTTGTACTGATACCTTGCAGCAGGTTTTGAACAAGAGAGTTATATTGCAAGCCTGTTAGTGGTGAGTTAAAATTACAGCTTGCAAAGTTACAGTGTGCATAGTATCTCAAGAAGAAGGGAATTATTTAGAATTCCCATTTTTTTTGACCAAGATAAGGAGCCACCATCCACCCCTCTTTCACAACCCCCCCATCATTAGTTACTGTCTCTCTGGTTAGCAATATGGCTAGGATTAAAGCCATGGATTTGACTGCTGGATCCAGCCCATTCCTTAGCTTTTTTCCTGAGAGTCTAGCCTCATGGCAGAAGTACTGGCTGGAGCAATGTTTATTGCCACAACTCTATGGTGTTTCAAGGTCCCTGACACCACCAAAAAGTATACAGTCAGCTTTTCATCAACACCATTTAAGTGTTTCATGGCAGGGCCTCTTAAAAGAGCTGCAAGGTTTTGCAACTAAAGCTGAGTCAGGAAGCCTCTCTTAAAGGAGAGTGCTTGCCTGTAACAAGCAGAGCCCACCCGAGAAAGTGCTGCTGCCAAGAAACCATGATTAACTCTATTCTTTTCTATCTAGAATAACTTCCCAAGTTCTCTCAGGCTTAATGTGGATGCAGTTGTCCACATGTTGGGTGCCATTTGTTGACTGGGGTTTCTTTCCAACCAGGTCCTACAGCTGTTTAATCCAAGATAAATACACACAGAGGTCTACATTATTTATAAACTGATTGGTCTCTTAGTTCAGGCTTCTTATTAAGTCTTACCACTTATATTAGCTCATAATTCTTGTCTGTGTTAGTCATGTAGCTTGGTACCTTTTTTGGTGAGACAGCCACATCTTTCATGTCTGTGTCTGGCTGGGTGATGACTGCAGACTGACTCTCTTCCCAGAATTCTCCTGTTCTCATTGCCCCACCTCTACTTCCTGCCTGGGTACTGGCCAATCAGCATTTATTTAAAATACAAGTGACAGGGTACAGACCATTGTCCCACAGCACCTTCCTAGTTCATCCTCCAATCCTTCAGGTCTCTACCTCACTTGTGCATATCTCTCTCATTTTAAAAATATTTATTTGTGTGTGTGTGTGTGTGTGTGTGTACATGATGTGTGCTGGGGGACATGCATGTGGATGTCAAGGGTAAACTTTATGGGGTGAGATCTCTCCTTCCACTTTTATGTGGGCTGTATAGGGGTCAAACTGTCACAGCAAGCACAGCTACTCACTGAGCCATCTTCCCAGACCTATGTGCACCCCTTTAAAGTGATTGTAGGTTGTAAGCTTTTTCACTTCCTTATGACCAGTGAGGTCTGAAGTTCCAATCAGCATGGTGTGCATTTCCCCATCAAGCTTTGGCCACTGCTCCACACTCTTGCATTCTTTGCACACCTTCATTCTTCCTTTGTGCATTCATTGCCTGCCAACTAGATGTTCTGCCACAGCCATTCCTTCATCCATTGTGACTGATGATCTTCGCTAAGGAGAGTCTTCACTGCAGTAGGAGCCATAGTTGTGGCAATAGTGGGTATGGTGGCAGCAGCGGTGGGGGTGGTGTGCAGTAGTGACCGTGGTGTTGCGATAATGATAGTGACAGTGATGGGAATGACAACAGCTGCAGTGGTGGCAGGACCAGGGCCGTGCAACAGCCATAATCACACGGCAAAGCCAGCAGAAGCAATCATGGTAACAACAGTGGCAGAGCCAGGAAAGTTGGTGACAATGCTAGAGCTAGGGTAGGGAGAGTGGTGGTCACAGGGGCATCACCAATGGTAGTAGTAGAATGTCCATAGTGATAGCAGTCTCAGCTCATGTAGAATGACTAGGTCCAAAGGCTGCAATGCAGTGTGTGATCTATAAGTCTGCCCTTATCTGCCTCTGTCAAATGCATTGCCTGCTCAGTTCTCACAGTGGCCTCTCCTTGTAACAATGACAGTCTGAACTCAGAGTGGCTAAGTAAGCTTGGTCACATAGACAGAATCCTAGCCCAGGGATAAAGGGCCTTGACTCTGGTGCCTGGGGGTATCCCAGGAGGAGCAGAACAGGCTGGCATCCTGTGCTAACCTCAGGGTGGTTTGAACTCTCAACCAAGATAAGCAGCAGCTGGTATAGAACTTTGAGAGCTCAGAAGGGAGTCATCGGGGGAGACTCCCTGGTGCTGAGCTCTGGACAGTCATTGCCTACCTAAAGAGAGGGGGGCCTAGGTACCCAGCAGGATTCATCACTCCTGCAAGGCAGTGGGGAGTGGCATCTTCAGATGGACCATCACCAGCTGGCATATAGCTGGAGTGCACAGTGAGAGCTGTGGCCGAGACCTCAGAACAGGGAGGAGGGAAGCTTCCACGGACATAGGGAAGCAGCCACAACGGACCAGGCCTCTAGCCTCAGGCAGAGAGCTTTCAGGTACATGAGACCTTTATGTTAGCTAGTGACCAGGGAGGCTTTGCGGATGTCAGATGTCAGGACCATTGAAAGTCCTCAGACAAAGACTTCAGGTTCAAGAGGCCCATTTACAACTCATACAAGCATCTTTACGTCTGAACTGGCTCCTTCTGTACTAGTGTGTCTCCTGAGGTCCTAGAAGGTCACTTGTGGGTTTCGGTTGCTTCCCGATTCATACGGAGGGGAGATAAAGCAACATCAGCGGCCACAGCTCTTGCAATGTGAATGAAAGACTTAATTTAAACAGTGATGTGGCTGAGATTTAATTTCAGCAGCCAGATTAACGTGCTCCCCCTAATTTCAACCTTGGATGCATCGCATTCATCGGCTCTGGCGCTGGTGGGTCTGTCGATGCCCTTCAATCACATCGCTCATAATGATGTTTATCCCTAAGTAGGTTAGGGACTGCGGAAAGCTAGCCCACACCCTTCCTTCAGTCCAGCAACTACCGGGCAGGACTATACCTCCTGACAGGATGCTGCAGGACCTTCTGTTTCTCCCACAGGGTTCCACTCAGGATTGGCTCTAAGTTCTTTGTAAACCTCTGGTCTGACTACTATGGTAATGTGTGCAAAGATGGGCCAGACTTGTTCTGGTTACTGTAACTCCATTAAATAAATGGGGAGACCACAGGCCTATGCAGAGAAGTGACATACCATAACATAAGTTAAAGGCTCCCCACTTGAAAACACAAACCCAAGTCCCCCAGAGGAGGCTAAGGGCATTCTAGGGAAGAATCGGGGAGTCCCAGGCTGGTATACATGTGCTATGTAGCTTCTGGGGAGACTACGTCATGTCTTTGTGCCTTTAAACTAAAGTTCAAAGCCGTGACTTCCAAGGAGGGGGTTTCAGGACGATGTAATGAGGCCAGCACGCTCTGCAGGGTCCTATTCTAACTGCTTAACGATGCACGGCTTCGTAATGAAGAGAGAGTCTACCAGACCCAATAGAATCTGAAATTAAAGAAAAATGGAATGTATTAAAAAATGTATTGTAGCTCTAATGGAAGATGTCAGCCCGACAGCCCCGAACTCCACATGTCACCTCAGACTGCAGCACGCATGCTCAGTGCTGACAGCTTTGCCCTGGTCTGCCCAGTGGGCTCTAAATGCCAAGAGGACAAGAATCAAAAAGGTCAGGGTGCCAGCCATTTATAGATCACCAGGCTCAATTGCCTAGCTTCTGCCCCTCATCTTGCATCAATCTGGACTGCTGTACTTGGGCATCCCATGTGCAGCCCCTGCCCTGAGAACTCTTCCCTGGCTTGCCTCTGCTGTGTTCTCCTGAGCACCTGTGGCTTCACTTTAGGAGCTGCTTCGAGACTCATTTTCAGCAGCATGATTCCTCTCCTCTGTAGAGGTGAGTTCAAGTCCAGGGACTTCCGTACTCTAAACCCTGCCACTGAGCCATACCTCAGCATCTCATACACTGCCTTGCTAATGACATGCCTGCACTTCCCAGCTACAGTGGGGTCAGAGTTGAGCATGTGACCAAGTGGTTCCCACTAGTGTGTCTGTAAGGTGCTAAGTAAGCTTAAGTCAACTATGCTCCTTCGAGGCTGCTTCTGCAGGCTGGAAGGCTGCAGCCATTATGCACCCTAGAGGACTTTGGGGATGGACTGAGAGATTCAGAGAAACTGGGTTCTCAGGCATCACTGGAGTACTGGATCCAGCAGTACCTGAAGCGAGACCTGTCCCCAGACCTTCCTATTGCATGATTGTTGCACACTAAGCACACATGCATGCATGTGCATGTATAACACACACACACTCACGGCGCATCATTTCTTCCTTAAAAAAGCTGCCTTGAATCATACACCCACCCTCTCCTGCCACATTTCCAAAAACAAGGTTCTTGCTAATGAATAAGACCTAAAGGGTTTCACTCATCCCAGCCAATACAGATAGGATACTCAGGCCCAGGTGGCCCCACAGCACAGTGACAGGAGGAAGGGCAGAGGAAACCTCCCCTGACACTCAGGTGGAGAGAGAAATAAAAAGCAGATGAAGTGGAACATAAGGCCCAGGAGGCATTTGTTGCAATTCCCAACAGGTAGAGCAGGGGCGGGAAGAGCAGGGACCATACCAGTGGAGACAATGAAAGATGGTGGTGGAATAAGCGGTGCTCTCTAGGGAAGAGAACACCCACAGGGAGACCAAAGCCTTCTCTACCCTCAGCACAGGTCCTCAAGCCTCCTCCTGGTACCCGACCCCAAAGGGGACCGTATTCCCTTCATCCTCAATGTGTAAACACTCTTTGATACTCCACATGTAATAAATGGATTGTGCTCCCCCCAACCTGGCACAAGCTGGAGGGAACCCTTAATTCTAACAGCTGGAAGGAAGCAGCAGTGAGAGTTTGCATGTCAAGCCTGAACACCAGATGGAGGCTCTTCCTTTCCTCCTCTTCCTGCCCACTCTCTTCACTGCTCCGGAGTAACCAGCCATGGTGAGAAAACTCAAGTGCTCAGCGGTGAGGAGCTGAAGCCTCACATTCAGAGGGAGGGTGAATCATCTGCTCGTGGGGCTTTCCTGTGTTGTGCTGGCCACCTTGTGCCATCACAGCCATCATGTGCCATCACAGCCTCTTGTGCTGTCATGATTGTCATGGCCTCTGTGTGCCGCCATGGCCTCCATGAACTGTCATGGCCACCTTGTTGCCATTATGGCCACCTTGTGCCACCATGGCCTCCATGTGCAGTCATGGCCTCCATGTGCTGTCACGACCACCTTATACTCTCCTGGCTGCATCCTCAGGATGGCTTAGACCCATGATCTTGACCTCTGAATTCTTAAGCTCAGGCTGTGAAAGCACAGAGATTCTTTTTGCAAAAGCCATGGAGCTCAGGAGAACAAGACGGAGCTTAGAGCTGGGCCACCACTGGCTAGCTGGTTGACTTCCCCAGATTTACTCTCTGAATCTGTGTGTAAGAGTTGAAAACATCAACTTGCAGCATTATCAACTGGGCAAAGAGAAAGAAACCCCAGGAGAGCCTCCACAAGGTCCTTGTGGCAGTAAGAATCAGTGACTGGTTAGTGCCGAGAGCTCAGAAGCCTCACAATGTACCTGCCAAGTGTCATTGGCCATGGCAAAAGCAGCCATTCTTGAGTGTGCTGGGATGGACCAGAGGACAGTTCACAACAACACAGAAGCACGGGCACTAGCAGGGATGCCAGACTCAGCTGCTGGGAGGCCTTGAGCAAGGCCCTAACCACCTCTTCAGCTTAGAGTTGGGAAGGAGCTGGAGCAAGAGACTATGGATCCTTAAGAGGAACTATGGCTTAGTGTGTCTCTGCAGCACCTATCAAGGAGTACGGGAATACATAGCATGGGTAACCCTGGAAACCTGGGGGATATCATGGGAGCTAAGCATTGTCAGGTGAAGAGCAGCAGGGTTGGGCTTGCTGGGGGAGTGTAGAACCCACCCCCAGGAGACTGACACAGAGGCAGGGTAGGGTATGTGGAGGCAGGCTCTAGGCTGGAAGTATACAACAGGAGCCTACAATGCTGGACTGCTTGCTCCGCTCAGTCCTCCACCAGCCAGTGCTGTTTCCCTTGACCAAACTGAGCCATCTTTTTCTTTCTTCTCATCATTTGATCTTCCGGCCAATTAGTGTCTTTCAGGCTGGAAAACAGTCAGGAGGGCACCGGGAAGACTCCAGGCGGGGACTTCAGTGCAAGCAGGCATTTTGCCAAACATGCTTCTTACCTGTTTTTCTGGGCTCATTACCTGCTCTTTCTCTTGTGCCACTGTAATTCTAGTCACCAGAACCTTCTCTCTAGCCGGGAGGGAGGTCATTACAGAGCCAACGGGAGTCACGGAGCACCTGGAATCACATCTGCTGTTCATGCAACTACCTAGTAAGGGCGCCTTGCTCTCAGTCCCAGGAGGGTCCAGGAGCCATGCTAGGTTCTGAGAGCCCAGATATGATCCAAACTGGATCTAAAGAGGGGAAGGTACTCTCTGTGGCCATGTGGGGGTGGAAGAAGAGTTAGACTCTCTGTCTTTATCCTCTTTCATCTGATGGTGGCCAGCAGACGCCATTGAAAACCATCTTCTAAGAGGTGTGAGACTCTAACTGGAGGCTTCTGTCCCATCTGCCAGTTCCCCAATAATCAGTCTGAGGCTTAATATTAATTACAAACTGTTTGGCCTAATAGCTCAGGCTTATTATTAACTAGCTCTTACAACTTAAATGAACCCATTTCTATTAGTTTATATTTTGCCACTAGGCTCGTGGTTTGTTACCTCATCTTTCTTCTCTGGTGGCAGCTGGTATCTCCATGACTCTGCCCTTTTTCTTCCTGTATCTGTTTGGATTTCCCACCTATCTATAGCCTGCCCTGCCATAGGCCAAAATAGCATCTTTATTAACAAATGGTAATAAGACATACTCACAACATACAGAGAGATATCCCACATCAAGAGACTAATGGGGAAAGGGAAGAGGGTCTGAGATGTAGTATCTTAGGACACAGCAGGAAGTGTGCAATTTAGAGTGAGCTTTTGATGGTAGCAACACTTGTGTCCCATCCTATGTCCTGAAGGTCCATAGTACAGGATTAGAGGATGACAAAGGAACTGGGTCCTGCATGGGAAGAGAGGAGCTACAGGGGCCCTGAGTAGAGAAAAAATGGCAATGAGATGGGGGTGATGATTGGACTGGCCTTGAGCAGCAACCAGCACTTGGGGGGCCAGGAGGCTCTTCCTGACCATCAGTGGGCTAAGGAGCACAGGATACCTGAGCTGAGTTTGTAAGAGAAGCTGACATGCTTCTTTGGGGGCATCAGGACTTGGTGAGGACTATGGCTCATCCCTCTGGCAGCCATACCACTGTGAGCTTCCCCAGCCAGTCCGTG
Organism: Alexandromys fortis; assembly: GCF_014885135.2. NCBI lineage: Eukaryota > Metazoa > Chordata > Mammalia > Rodentia > Cricetidae > Alexandromys > Alexandromys fortis. The sequence goes on from NW_026067930.1 coordinate 2,730,332, forward strand.
TGTCCTGTCACAGACTGCACAGATGGCTAGTGAGCAACCAGAAAGGGACTTCCTGTGTGTAGTCACACCTCATTTCCCTAGCGGCCTGGGAGGCACTAAGGGTGTCTTGCAGCCTCTTCATTTAAAATTTTGTTTTTCATACAATAGATTTGGATCTTGTTTGAACCTCACCCAACTCCTCCAAGATCCTTCCCACCTTCCTAAATACTATTCATTCTCTCTCTCTCTCTCTCTCTCTCTCTCTCTCTCTCTCTCTCTCTCTCAAAACATACACACACAGAAGAAAACCAAAACCAAACAAAATCCCAGCACAATAAAAAAAATACTAAAACAAAGTAAGACAAAATAAAAAGCCCACAAATAAAATTATAAAGTTTATTTTTCTGCTGGTCAACTACTCTTGGGCATGGGGTTGGCCCTGGAGTGTGGTTGATGTAACAAACTAATGCTACATTAGAGAAAATTGGTTTTCTCTTATGCAGATTAGTTAGGGGTGGGGCCCCATGTCCACTTCCTCTCTGTCCTGGGACCCTGCCCATCTGGCTTGAATTTGTGCAGGTCTTGTTCCTGCTGCAACAGTCTCTGAGTTTATATGGCCACCAGTCCTTTGGTGTCTGGAAGGCACTGTTTCCTTGGTGTCATCCATCACCTCTGGTTCTTAACAATCTTTCTGATGTCTTTTTTTGCACAGTTCCCAGTGCCTTGAGTGGAAGGGTTTGATGAAGACATCCTCCTTAGGGCTGAGTGCTCCAAAGTCGCTCTCTCTGCATGTTGTCTAGTTAGAGGTCTGTGTGTTAATTCCCATCTAGTGCAAGAAGGTTATCTAGTAAGGGCTGATCTATGGATATAGTAAAGTATCATTAGGAGTTGTTTTATTGCTATTTATTATTAATTTCTTCATTTAATAGAACAATAGCAGTAGGTTTTCCTAGGCTTATGATCGATATAAATTCATGTTCTTGTTCAGGTACCTAGAAGCCTCACCCACAATAAACTGCGAGCCCAGAGCCATCAGGAGCCTACAGACTGCCAATCCTAGATACCTAGGCAGCCTACCATTCTCAGTCTGGAAAAAATACAGCCAGCCAAGAGCTACCTGACCCTGATGACAGACTGGATGACCTCCTAGCCCACCTCTGTACTCTCAGATGGATGGCATGGCCACGATTGTCCCTCTCTCCCAGACTAGGTGACACACTCAAAAGAGTTATTAACATTTGCCGTCCGCATGCCTCTCACCCTCTGTGGCTGTCTTTTGTCCCCTGTGACAGCTCTTCTTTCAGACTCAGGGCTGCATGTAGGTCATGCTGTGAGAACCTACCGGAGATGCCACAGGTCCCTGCTCAGCTGTAGCCCTGGGCGTTTCTTTCCCTGGGTGTTGAGTCAAAGGCGAATTGCCCAAGGCTCTTGCCAGCTGCGTTTGAAGACAAAGTTCTGTCTGGAAGGAGCAGCAGCAACCTGCGTTTGGGAGAAGTCTTGCAGCATCCCTGGGCTTTTCTTCCTAATATCACTACACGACGTTCCTTTTGTCACCAAGTGAGGAGAGCCAGGGCTGTGTGGGGTCTGGTTTCCCTGCTCAATCCCTGACGCTTGTTGAGGCCTACGGCTCTCAGCACGCATGGAAGCTTCCATTCACCTCTGCCTGCCCCTGACATCACGTGATGCTGCATGCACTCCTGTTGCAGGAGGCCAGCGTGGGCATCATGCTGGCAGCCAGCCCGTTGCACCCCTGCTGAGACACTTTCACGTAGCAATTTGACCTAGCGATTCCCATTTTTTTTCCTGGAATGTCGTACTGAAAGCAGCTTCAACCTCTGCATTGTCTCTCCAATTTAACCCAGAATTCCACTTTCATGAAGAGGCTAGGGGGAGGGGTGGAAGTGGGGTGACCGCGAATGTGACTTTTAGATGAATAGAACAAATCTCCCTGCTCTCTTGGGGATACAATGCTCCTGATAAGGAAATCAAAAGATTTGACCATTGTGGTCTTGGCCATCAGTTTGGAGACCTAGAGGGAAGACAGTGCTCCCTACAGAAGTGCTCCCCACCGAAGAAGTGCACTCCCACAAAGACACCCTCTTCAGATCCCTGAAGCACCTGTGTTGGGAGCAGTGAGACCCCAGATCCTGAATTTCTTGTAATCCCCTGATCTGAGTGCCTACAGCTGCTCTGAGCATGAGACCTTCAGGGGTTCCTGATGGCAGGAGAGTGGTTTCTGGTGGGTTTGGCTGGGGCATGGCTATCTCTATATAATCTGCCCCTGAACACAATAAAGGGGGCATTCTTGGGGAATTCAAGGATGACCCGTGTCGCTGTCTCTCTGTCAGTGTGTGTCTGTGTATTTTAACCTCTCGAACTGGGTGCCAGCACACAGAGCGCAGACACGGGGGCTCGGTGCACGGCAATTGGAGGTCCCCACCGAGATATCAGCAGCCAGGGCTCTGTTACACAGAGAGGCCCTGTCTCAAAAAACAAAAACAAAAACACACTGTGGAACCTTCCTCAAGCAGTTCAAAGTCTCGTGTTCCTAGTCTTCTCCACTGAAGCATAGCGTGCAAACAGTTACACACACACTTTCTAGCCATTTTTTCCCACAACCCCAAATTATTAGCACCCCAAACCAAAGTAGCCGAGGGTGACAATCAGATGGTGACAATCAGACTGTTGTTTAACTTTGTGCCTTTTCTTTAAATTTCAGTCTCTTGACTCATCTGAAGCTCTGCAAAGACTTTAAAGTTGACAATCACGTAAAAGATTTTGCCGCAAGACTGTCATTAATACCCAGCCCACCACCAGGGCCGCTCCACTTGGTAAATGAGACCTGGAACCAGGCTGAGTCTTTCTGTTGTGCGTCGAAGATTGCTGAGTCAGAATGCTTTAAACCGTTTCCAGTTTCATCCCCTCAACCCACCTTCTCTTGGGTCTCAGCCTTCCCAGCTTTGCCCAGAGCTGGCCCCATCACACACTCCTTGGGAGGTGCATGCTGTGTGAGGCTCTCAGGCCACTGTTCCCAGCAGCACCTGGAGATTCTGGGTCGGGGCTCTTTCCTGCTTGAAGGAATGGCTGTCTGTGTCGATTTCCCTCTCTCACTTCTATACCTATGGCTCTGAGAGAATGGACTACTTGTCCTGTCATGTGACACATAGTGTTGGGGCCAAGATTCAAGTGTCCCCTTGAGAAGGAATCCAGCGCAGGCTCACTCTCTTGAGGGACCTGCAGCCACCCTTCCCAAAAGCTTGCTGTAGCTCAGTTATCTCTTTGATAGAGTCTATTTCCCAAACAACCAACCGTCAAAACTGTTTAGAAGCTGTTCTGTGAGCTGGGGTTCCAACTAGAGCAGAGGTGCTCAACCTGTGTGGGTCCTGACCCCTTCAGCGCGGTCACATGACCTTTACACTGACTGGGGTTGAGCATTAGATATCCTGCATATCAGATATTTACATTATGATTCATAACAGTAGAAAAATATAGTTAAGAAGTAAGAATGAAAATAATTTCATGGTTGGGGAGTCACCACAACATGAGGAACCATATTAAAGGGTCACAGCATTAGGAAGATTGAGAACCACTTGGTCTAGAACATGACATGCTCTGATTCGAACGCATATCACAGGCATTTGAGACCGGCTCTCCTGTCACAAACTATCCACCACCAACAGATCAAGGCATGGTGAGGCCGGGGTCCGTCTGTGTGGAAGGAAACAACCACCCAGGCCCAGAGCAAGTCTGGGGAGTGCTCAAGGATTTGCAAAGGAGTGAAGCCTCTTCTCCACCTGGGAGTCCTCTACTTTGTCCAAAGGCTTTGTGTAGTCTCGGGCCAGCAACACAATCTGCTCTCCAAGTTGGAAGGGCCCGCCCAGTGCTAGCTAAAGTTGTCCTCAAACAAAGATGTGCACTAGGCTCTTGACCAGTCGGGGCACACTTGGGAATGGTGACCAGAGAGTGACGTGGGTTCAGAGAGAGCCCACACCCTTTGTCTCACACCTGGTGACAGCCTCGCACACTATACAGGACTGGAAGACAGGCCTGCCAGGAGGCCCCTCCCTCTCCTCCATGGACTCATTGAAGCTCAGGGATGACAGTGTGCAAGACGCCTCCAGGCAAAATCCAATGCAAAGTCCATTTCCTCCCTGCCAGAGATGATGCCTCACTTCTGCCCTAGTGAGGTGTCTGTTCACGAAATCAATTTCTCGGCTCTTGCACAGCCCCAAGCCGAAGCGACAGGAGTTTTATTGATCCACGCCCTCAGCATCATGCTTGCTGGGTAAGTAGGAGCCAGGCAACATCCCTGTCTTCCTGCTTCTCCTGTCCTGCAAGTACCCATGTCCATACACCCAGCATGCTTGTCCCAGGAGGCAGGAGGTACAAGCCATAGTCCCTGAGAACCCTATCAGGCTCCTGCTGCTGACAGTGAGGTACCAACCACAAGGATTATCCAGCTCTATTTGTTTGTTTATAGACAGATTGGCCTTGAACTGTGTAAGCAAGGATGACATTGAACCTCTGTTCTTTTCTCAGAATGCTGAGATTACAAGCACACACCTCCACACTCTGTCTGTATGATGCTGGGGCTCTAACCCAGGACTTCGTGCATGAGAGTCCAGTGCTCTGCCCACTGAGCTACCTCCCAGCCCCATAGTGCTCACATTTGCATTATTGCCAGCATGCCCTGCATCTGCACTGGGAGCCTCGCCCCACCTCACCTGTTACTATGCCTGTCACGACCCGAGTGTCACCTTGGGCTACTGTAACTCTTCCTTGGCATTTAGTTCAGCTCCAACCTCGTCCACTTTGCCCAACTATTGTGAAGTGACCTGGCATTGTTCTATTATGCTCCTTACCCTGAAAATAGGTGGAAAACACACACTGTATTCAAACTTTACGCTAGAGCAGTGGTTCTCAACCTGTGGGTCCTGACCCCTTCAGGGGGGCCAAATGACCTTTACACAGGTTTAACCCATCAGATAGACTGCAAAGTAATAAGCCCCCAAATGAGTTGAAAGGAAAGCTCAGACTCACAGAGGCCCTTCTGAGTGGCTCCATTCACTGCACTAACTAGGAAGCAGTAACTAACGAAGGTATGAGGGACAGCAAACCTAGCACAGGGAAGGGGGACCATGAGCACGCGACAGTCCCTGTGGGGACAGTTTTCCGAGCAGGTATAGAGAAATGACTCTGGGCAGAGCACCAGGGGCCCTCTAAGTTGAGGTGGACACTGGTCTTTGCGGCTCTGGGGACAGCTGTCACCAGGTGCTGCAGCTCAGGCAAAGGCCAGTCCAGAGTAGAGCTCACCATAGCTAGAAAAGCGGCACCAAGCTCCAGATGAGAGTGACAGGTGGCCGGCAGCAGCTGTGCACCCCAGGGTGGCGAGGCCAGGGAGATGGTCAAAGGCTCTTCCAAACCACAGACACCAACCAGGCAGCACGGGCCCAGGGCACCAACCTGGAATCCACTGCCAGCTGCAAGAGAAACACATAGCATCAGAGAAAAAACTGGATCCAGAGCCTGCTGGTCCAGCCTGGAGTCCAATCAAAAGGCACCCCCACAGAACAGAACCCCCCCCTCAAATGAGATTCCCAGCCTAAAAAAAGGAAAGCATCAGTTGGGTACAGAACTGACATGGCCCTCTGCCTACAGGTAAAGGGGTCCTACCGGTGGCCACAAGTTCCCCAGGGAAGATGTTTCCAATGAGTTAAAGGGGATGAAGTCTTAGGAGTGATCAGATCTGTGCAGGGAGGTGGGCATCATGAGGAGAGACAGAACACAGGTTCTCTCTTCATGTTGACGTGTTTGGTTGTATGTGTCTGAAGGCGTCCCATTAGCAGTAGGTAACACGTCGGCCTCATAACTGTATGTGCTTGAGAGCACAGACGCTGTTCTGATATAAGCACCCAGGTGGGGCGATTACATGGCAATCAAGATCTCCATCCGTCGTTTTTTATTTGGGGAGCACGCAAAGTCCTCTCCTCCACCTATTTTGAAGTTTACGGTAGGTTACCATTAACTGCAGCTTCCTCCTGTTCATCTACATATGGCTACACACTATCTCTTGAGACCTCCCAGCTCCCTACTCCTTCCCGCTCTTTCTACTTCTTCTTTGAAATGAAGCAAGCTTCTAGATCCCACTTCAGAGGGAACACACCATGCTTGTCTTTGTGTGTCTGATAGATTTCACTCACACGGTGTCCTCCAGGGCCGTGCGCTTTGCTACCGATGACGGGGTTTTGCTCTTTTCTAATAGCTGGCTGATATCCCATTGTGCACCTAGTGCACATTTCCCTCCTCCGTTCATCTGTCTCTATGGAGTCTGTATCTTGACTCTGTGAAGGGCCATGCAGTAAACACATAGGATGTCTTCAGATGAAAGATACAATGGTTGAAATGAAGAATTCACTGAAAGAGCTCGTTGAAGATTGGGGCTGGCAGAAGAGTAAGTGAACTTGAGGACAGATCAATAGGAATTATCCAATCTGGAGAACGGAAGGGAAAAGACTAAAGAAAAATGAACACGGCCCTGGGGACACACACAATAATATCAAATGGAAATAAGTATTTGAAGAAACAATGGCTGTGTACTTCCAAATTTGATGAAACTATCATGATCCTTACACACACACACACACACACACACACACACACACACACACACACACAGAGTGAAGATTTAGAAACCTTTGGGTAGCCAAAGATAAAAGCACACTGATGCTCGCTGCCAAATCTGAGCTTCAGATACATCTAGCAGGCAATCGGATACCATAAAAATGGTTAATTTCTTAGTTCAAGAGGCTAAAAAAAGAACAATCACAAAACAACATAAATCGTTGGAATGAAAAAAAAAGAGAATAATAAAGGATGGAAACAGACATTCAAAAATAGAGCCCACGGCAAACACATCAGTCTTAATTCAGGTTTTGTTTGTAGCTTTTTTTAGTGAAGGATGACAAGACAGACTGACCCCTGACAAGCAGAATAAAGGAAAAAAAAAGAGAAAATGTAGAAATAAGTGTTCTGGAATGCTAAGGGGAAGATACTGTGAGCAACTCACACACACAGCAGAAGTGGTGCAGGCGTGAGTAAGCCGCTCTGCGCGAGCAGGACGTTGAAGGCACAGAAGCAGCACAGTTTAGCAGCCAGGAGGCACAGACAAGGGCACTGGTCAATTTTGAGTTGTCTGGGAGTCACATGGTCAGGCTGAACACGCAACCAGGACAGTCCAGAATCTATCTGAACAGGGCAGACACTCACATTTGTGTCCAGTGTTGTCTGCTGCACCGAGTGTGAGGTGGCAAAGATTGAATCCTGACAGCGTGGGACTGAATAGAGGGTCACGCCCACTTTCCAGTAGACATGACGATGGGGCTGGATGAAGGATGCAGTGTGGGAAAATCTCCAGACGCTGGGAAGCAGAAGCACGTTGGTGAATACAGCAGGGTGCTATTTTAGCAATGGTCGATGCCTTCAGGCCAATCATACTTCCAGTTTATGCCCTTAAGTGGGCAGGATGAGATCATGGGCGGTGAGCAGGGAAGGCTGGCTCCTGATGATGACATCTGCAGATGCCAGGAGAGGCCTGAGCAGGTGAAAAGCACAGGCCATGGGCAAAGGGCGGTGGCGGCCCGGGGCAAGGAAGGCGGAAGGGGGGGGTATGAAAAGTGGCGTTGTAGGCTGTGGGGACCAATGCGTGCCTTACTTTGCTCTTTGTACACTTGAAATATTTCAACTCAGGTTCACTTTGGGGGTCAGCTGTAACACAGAGTGGGAAATACAGAAACAAAATATACCAGCCCCATGGTTCCTGGGGATAGAGTTTGGAGACAGTCAGTAAGCCTTCTCACAGAAGAGGAGCCAGGCACCTTCTGAGATGTGGGGAGGTCTCACTCCGCCTAGAAATAGGGAGAGTACATGCCGTGTGACAACCACAGTGAGTCATGGAACTGAAAAGGATAGACTGGGGAACCCCAGGCAGAGAATGAACTTCCGTCGTGAAGTGTGTTTCAACACTGGTACTTTACAGACAAGGAGCCTTCAAAATGTGACAAATGAATAGTCACATGCCAGGTGCGTGTGTGTGAGCCCAGCCAGTGTCCATGGACCCGAAATTAGTCTGAAGGAAAACATTTATTAAGTAAGCAAAAGCATGGGTCTTCCTGTGTCTCGTGACTCTCCTCCTTCCCACATGCTAATGCACCTGTCTGTCTGACCAGGTCCAACACGTGGTGCTTAACATGACTTGATTGGCAGCCCTAGGAAGTTAGTGAAGCACACCTCTGGGGTATCTGCAGGGGTGTTTCAGGGAGATTAGATAAAGGTGCTGTGCCGGGTGAGCTGGTCCGAGAAAGGAAGAATGCATTCTTGGGGCTGAATCTCTCGATGGCCACTTCCTGTTAATGCCCTAATGTGTTCCCTGTCCTCTGAGAGATGAGCTGCTCTGCTTTCTCCGCTTCCCACTGCCTGAGTTTAGTCACGTCATCTTTGCTCCTTGATAATATCTTCTTCCAGGGATACTGAGGCACCTGAGTCAGGAGTCTTTCTTTGGATTTTCTGGGTCCTAAGGTCCTCTGTGTCTTGCTATTGTCTCCTGAGTCTTCTGTTCCTCCAAGTCCTCTGTGTCCCAGGTCCTCTGTTCCCTAAGGCCAGCTGATTGGTGGTGTCCTTCTCCGGAATGGAGGAGTAATGTGATCTTGGAGAATATCTCTCTCTTGAGGTCTTCAGTGGAGTGCAGAAGTGGAAGGAGAGAAACCCTGGGTCCTTGCAGCTCCTGTTTAGCTACCAGCCCAGGGCCTGGAGCTCCTGCCTGTGGCAAGATATGTGCAAGAGTCTTCAAGAACACCAGACAAGACATTTGCATTCTTCGCAAGACATGGAAATTTTTTTCTTGGGGTTTATTTCCCCTCTGGCAAAGACACTCTAGCTAGCTAATATTTTTGAGATTGGCTGTGGATGTGCGTTAAAAATCAAGTTCTGTCCCTGGTAACAAGTGTGAGTCAAGGTGGAGAGGGGCTATGTGACTCAGCACCCAAGACACGTGTCTGTTCCTGCCGCTAGAGGGGAACAGGAAACCTGGCCTTGTGAGGATGACTTCAGAGGTGTGCATGCCCAGACCTACTCCTGGCCACTGCCATTTTGGGGGAGGTGGAGAGATGGATTAGCCTGGATTCAGCCTTACCACATTGTGTTCTAGAGAGATAGCACCTGACGCCTCTCTGATGTTCCTGATCCAGCTGGATTAATCAAAACAATGACAGGTGAGGCCAGGATCCACCTGTTCTAACCACCCCTACCCAGGCCAGACAGACCCCTTCAGTCTTCCCTCCACCTTCCTGTTCAGGCTACTACCCCACTGTCATCGCTTCCTCAAAGCCCTCCCCCAACACCCCTGCAGCGCTCTGGGAGTCCGCTGGCAATGGCTCACATCAGGGATACCCCAAGACATCTGGATACACAGAAGCCTCCCACCTCAGTGCTGGCTCTCTGAGATCTCCCTTGCGAACAGCTCATGTGCCCCAGTACCATAGTCACATGTCTCCGCTCTCAGGAGGCCTCGTGGGACAGATCCAGAGAGTGTGCCCACTACCAGCACCAAGATGTCCCTTCCTTGTTTGTCCCTATATCCTCCTAGGCCTCCTGTCAGCAGCCCATGAGGCTTGGGCAGGGGGCGGGAGTTGGGGGAGAGAAGACACCAGAGTGAGAGCAATGGTCAGGATGAGTAGTTCCTGTTGGGCAATGGGTGACCTTGAAAACTTGTACTTGTGTCCCTTCTTTGCTGGATAACAGGGTCAGGAAAGTGTTGGATGAGGTTCCTGGAAAGGTTACTGACAAGACCAGTAACATTGCCCAGCTTGGGCTCTGTGCTAGCCTTCATGGGAGGCTAGTGGAGATGGAGGACACTGCATTCCTGCAGGTTCTCAGTGGCTCTGAATTTGATGGCCCAATTCCCAGAATGGCAGACTTGCCAGTGTACATCCCAGGGGCCACTAGCTACTCAGGCCAGCTGAGATCATCTCAGACCTGGGGATTGCTGCAACCTCATGCAATGTCTCCTATTGGTCCTTCATCCACATCCATGCACACATGTACACATGCATATGCACACACACACGCACACGCACACACACACACACACACACAATGTCACCTTTATCCTGAAGCGCTGTGGTGTCTTAAGTGCCTCTGAATTTCTGGAGCCTGTCTGACATGGTGGATCTTGAGTGATGCACACTGGTGGTGGTGGATGTACTGCTGCCCCTCTCCCAGGAGCCTTTGCAGGCTTCAGCAAGCCCCTCATTGGTCCCAAAGTTTGTAGGTTTCTTGCTTCACTTCCTCCTTCTTTTCCCCGCTTTGTTTTTACTTATTTATTTTCATTGCTGGGCTTAGGCTGGAGTTCTCTGTGGGCTCCCCTTACTCCATTTTTAAACCCCAGGAACCCTGGTGAGTCACTGAGCCACCCTGACCTTTTAGCTCTTCCTCTAATGCCTGCTCAGATGTGGGCTCTATCAGATATGATGAGGTGATACTTGCTGGAGTTTCCAGTGTAAGGCGAGGACACAGTAACAGTAGAATACACAGTATGGTATGGGGACCCCGAGGAACTGGGGAATCTGATGAGGAGTTGGGGATCCCTAGTAGGGGTATCTTAAACAGCAGCTAAAATTTTCCTCAGTCCCTTTTTTGTGCCCCAGGCTTCAGCTGGGCTTATAGGGTGGGGCCTTTCTGGGGTCTGACTTCCAGGTTGGGGGTCACAGAGAACAATATAAGCCAGGGCATACTGAGAATGATGAGTGTCTTAGGGGCAGCTGTGGTCTAGCTTGATAGACTGTGTGGGCAGTAGCCATTCCCAGGGCTACCCACACTGCCCTTGTGGCTGCTGCCCAAGACTGATCCCATAAACGGAGGGCCACCTGGAGGTCACCACAGGGAAGCAACCTTAAGAAGGTCGCAGTGGGGATTTGTGACTACCACCTCTTCAGAGTCCATCTGGAGTGGAAACATGACTCTTTTAGATAGGCCCATTCTGCTCCCCTCCCTCTCCACAGCATCGCGGAGAAGATATGGCCATTCCTCAGCCTCAGCGCACGCAGGTTACCGCAGCAGCCACTGCTATCTGCTCTGTCTGTTTGGAGGCCTAAATTACCAGCAAAGGGAGATAGATGGCCAGCCCTGCCCGCTCAAATTGATTCTCACCCGGGGCTGCCGGCCCCTCTCCCTGCTGATCACTGGAAAAGCTTCCTCCTCCTGCACATAATGGCCCCTCATGAGTGCCTGATAGGAACAAAGATGAATATCCAATTGCACCCTGATGGGGTGAGCCGGGCACAGATGCAGGGGTGGGGTGCATTTCAGGGCAGTTCTACTGCACAGCCCTAGTGGCTTTCCAGGAAGATACTAGATCGTCGGAGCTCAAATTGCCCTGAGTAGTGGTGAGGATAGACTCTAGGCTCTCTTGGCTTCCTTCAGAAAGGGGTGCAGAGGAGGTCACCAGCATATACTGAAGTCTGTCCTGTATCACACTGGCTCTGGGCAGAGTGGAACTCTGGAGGCACAGAAAAGCTAGGAACTTTCCCGAGGCCACCCAGCTAGTGAGGTCAAAGGGTGCCTTGGCCCCACCTTGGCCTGACACCCTCTCTCTAACCCCATCTCCCTTCTCTCATCCCTCCACCCTAACTCTGCTCTAACCCCACCCCTGCTGTGACCTCACCTTCCCTTCCTCTCAGAAGCCCTGGGACCTCATGAGGGTTGAGCTTGAGAATATCTGGGGAACACAGTACATTCTGCAGTGTTGTGGGAGTTCGATCCAGTTAGCCAATGACATTTGGGGTTGCTTGCCCTATGGGTGTAGTTTTTTCTGAATATGTGACCGGATAAGACTGGGAAGGGGTTCAGTTCTCTCTCTCTCTCTCTCTCTCTCTCTCTCTCTCTCTCTCTCTCTCTCTCTTTCTCGTGGTCAGAGCCAGAGCGCCTTGGGGTTGGTCCTCACCGTCCTTGGGAGAATGATGGGACAGCAGCAGCTGGACCAGCAGCATCTACTTTGTTCTGTATTTGTGAGTTTGTTTTTTTATTGAATCCCTTTAATAAATTGTTAGATAGTAAGCCAGACCCAAAAAGAGGAACATGGGATGTTCTCACTCATATTTGGTTTCTAGCCATAAATAAAGGACATTGAACCTATAATTCGGGTTCTTAGAGAAGCTAAATAAGAAGGAGAACCCAAAGAAAATCATATAGGCATCCTCCTGAATATTAAACTTCATCAGGCGATGAAAGGAGACAGAGACAGAGACCCACATTGGAGCACCAGACTGAAATCTCAAGGTCCAAATCAGGAGCAGAAGGAGAGAGAGCACAAGCAAGGAACTCAGGACCGCGAGGGGTGCACCCATACACTGAGACAATGGGGATGTTCTATCAGGAACTCACCAAGGCCAGCTGGCCTGGGTCTGAAAAAGCCTGGGTCAAAACTGGTCTCGCTGAACATAGCGGACAAGGAGGACTACTGAGACCTCAAGAACAATGGCAACGGGTTTTTGATTCTACTGGACCTATTGGTTTCGTGGGAGCCTAGGCAGTTTCGTGGATGCTCACCTTACTAGACCTGGATGGAGGTGGGTGGTCCTTGGACTTCCCACAGGGCAGAGAACCCTGATTGCTTTTTGGGCTGACGAGGGAGGGGGACTTGATTGGGGGAGGGGGAGGGAAAGGGGAGATGGCGGTGGGGAAGAGACAGAAATCTTTAATAAATAAACTAATTAATTAAAAAAAATAAATTGTTAGATAGACTTTCGGGGGCTCTCATGTCACTGCAGAGCTTCGTCTCCTTCCTGACTTTGTTTATTGGGGAGATGGATGCAAATACTAGCATGTGGTAAGAGGCTGTGACAGGTGCAGTGGCTAGGGCCCACATTTGGTGTCCATCACTAATGCCATACTAATGTTCTCTAGCACTGGATGAGTTGTGTGGCCCCCTCTTCCCTTTTCTTGGGACAATCTGAGTACAGGGAGACTCTAAATCCAGAAGTTCCTAGAAGACTTGAGGGTCCCCTCTCTCCTTGTCTGGGGAAAGCAGTTGTTGCTAATAACATTGATGGTCAGTGAAGACAGCAATAAACATGATGACTGGGTCAGCATAGATGTGGAGTCAACAGTATCCACGGTGACAGCAAAGACATTATAGTAGTGACAGTGGTGACAGCTATGATGAAAGCAAGGGTATATTGATTGTGATGATAGTATGACATCAATAGTGGTCATGTCAACAGTGATAGAGGTGGGGACAATGAGGATGATACTGTTGGAGATAGTGATGATGAAGTTGGTGATAGTTATGGTAGCAAGAGCGGTGATGGGATGTGGTTAATGATAGTGACCATGAGGGTGATGATGATGACAAGTGATGCTGATCATGATGGTAACAGTGAAGATGACAGTGTTGAGAGTGTGATAGTGATGATAGTGACCAATAGCGTGATGGTGATTTTGACGGTGTTGGAAGTGATGAGGACACTTATGGACTTGGCAGGGGCTCTAGTACTGTGATGATGTTGAAGGGATGGTGATGGTGGTTATGGTACTGACAGGGGTGATGGTGATGGTGGTGATGATAATGGTGCTAAGAGTGTGAATGAAAGTGACAAGAGAGATATGGTATCAGCTGTGATGGTGATAGTGATAACAGTGGTGTTCATGGTAACAGGGATAATGTTGATGTCAGTACCCATGAAAGTGATGATGATGGTGCTCATGGTAACAGTGATAGTGTTGATGTTGGTACCCATGAAAGTGATAATGATGGTGTTCATGGTAACAGTGATAGTATTGATGTTGGTACCCATGAAAGTGATGATGATGGTGATCATGGTAACAGTGATAGTGTTGATGTAGGTACCCATGAAAGTGATAATGATGGTGTTCATGGTAACAGTGATAGTGTTGATGTAGGTACCCATGAAAGTGATAATGATGGTGTTCATGGTAACAGTGATAGTGTTGATGTAGGTACCCATGAAAGTGATAATGATGGTGTTCATGGTAACAGTGATAGTGTTGATGTAGGTACCCATGAAAGTGATAATGATGCGGGTGGGAGACCTGGTCCTAAGGCTGTATGTGCGGGAGAGCTTCCCCCACCCACCACCAGTTGTGACACTAGGGAGAGCAGGCCCTGCATCTCACCTGGGCAGCACAATAGAGCCAACCCCACTGGTAGAGGTGTGGGTGAGCCACCTCTTGTGAACTTGTGAACATGGAAGCGCTGCCTCCATTACTCATCTGGCATGGGCAGATGCCATGGTGGCATGGGCAGGGGAGAAATGATCCCTCACCCATCAATGCCTAAGAAAGAAGAAAGAGCTGACCCTGAGGTTATAAGAGCCAGAGAACTGTCCCTGCTCCTCATCAGTTGCAGCACTCAGGAGAGTGGCCCCTACACCACACCTGGGCAACACAGTAGAGCTGGCCCTAAAGGTGCAGTTGTTGGAGAACCAACCCTGAGGACATTGAAGCAGAACTAACACTCAGGACATAAAAGCAGGAGAACTAGTCCCACCCCTTGCTCATCATTGCAAGGGGTGAATTCACCAGGGCAATATAGGATGACTCACCACAGTGGTGGGGACAAGGGAGAGTTGGTAGGCCAACCAACCTTGCAACTGTCCAAGTCCAGAACCAGGGCAATGAGTTGGCCCACTCCAATATCCACCCCATCTGTGATCAGCTGGAGCACGTGAAGGGACTGATCCTGCAGACCCAAAGCTGCAGGGTCTCCACGACACAGGGCAACAACATGAGATCCAAGAGGAGCCCAGCGAGGGCCCAGCACTGACAGGGTAGCAGAAACCAGAGGCCTCAAACCAGACCAATGACTCATTGCACTGAGCACTTGCGAGTAAAGATGTATGGATAAAAGGGTTTGCTGCATGACTCACCGTGTCATGATACAGCTTTCATAAAGAGATTGATTTCTCCTTTTTTGTTTTTTTTTTCTCTTAAATTTTATTTTATTTTTCAGGGGAGGTTGCAAGGGCAGAGGGAAGATACAGAGGGAAGGGGAAATGAATGGATGGAGAGGCAGGATGTGAGAGACACAAAGAATAACTAGGGAGTTTAAAAAAGAGAGAAAGTGACGGTGATGGCAATAAGGATGCTGGAGAGGACGAGCTGCACCGAGACAATAGTCTCCTGAGCCCTTAGACCAGGAAGTCTGCTGAGAGCTCAGACTGCACATCCCTTCCTTCCAGCCCCAGAACCTCACCCCCATTGCCTCCTCCAGAGCCCACCTGCCTCTAACTAGCTCTCTTACAAGCTGACGACTAATCTCCTAATCTCCACTGGGTTTGGTGCCTTCCATTGTCATCCTGGCAGCCAGTGTCACAATCTGCTAATTACATGTTTTATTGTCTCGCTTGCTGTTAAATATTGCCTGTGCTTATGTTAAGCAAACCTACCTCCTCTGTGGATTTATCCTCTTCTGAACTACGGCATACAACCCTTTGGGGGGCTTACTGGGGGCCTGTCCCTTGGTGAGGACCCTTGTTTCTGTCTCCTGACATGGCTTTTGACAGTGCTATTGTCTCCAGGTTACCATCAGCACAGTCTTCGTCCTACTCACGAACAGTGATGTCTTTAAGCAAAAGGCTATTTACGGCCCATCTGTGTGTGGCTCCTTTGGGGTTTCTTCAGGGTGAACATGTCATGGACACTTGTCACGATTTTCAGCCCCTTTTCTACAGGTTGACCCAACGCAGTGTTTCTACCTGTGTGGCCTCTTCCCTTCTAGGACAGCAGCTGGTTTACTCTCTCCCCATTCTTCCCCAGAGCTCCTGGGCTCTGTAGTATCTGTAGGGGCCACCCTAGGTCAACTCCTTCCTCCAGGATGCTTCTCATTAAGCCATGTCTATCTCCTCCCTTGCTGGTACCTGTCCACATGGCTTTCTGTCTGGGCCCCAGAAATCCGCACAGTATGGAAATCACTCAGGTTCTCAAACATTGCCTTCTGACCCCAGTCTGACTTCCGACTCCCCATTACTCATGTAACTTCAGGACTCAATCCAGATAGGCTTCATTTCCCCCCACCTTTTCTAGTCCAGGGATTTGCAATAATCGCCATATTGTCATTGTTGGCCATCACTTTCTGCTGTGGCTGTCCCTGCACCTGCTGCAACCCCACCCAGGCTGTTTGTGCCTGCCTTTCCATGCAATGAGCTATGCCAGGAGCACAGATCAAAGGTCAGCTCCAAGGGACACATCTCCAGTCCTCCGTGTGCTTCCCCAGGGTGTTACTCTGATGGGGTGGCAGCTCCTGTTCTCAGGGAACCCTGTATGCCCCCTGACCCTCCTCAAATCCCTGCTAGATGGCAGCATTCCAGAAGCTTCCATGTGAGACTTACAGCTAATACTACTTATTCGTCTTCCTAGAGAGAACGGGATCAGGCCAGATGTAGCCTTGATCACCTTTTATAGGCCCACGGTGACACTGGAGAGGAAATACTCAGTATAACAAGTGGTCCCACCCAAGTCTGTGCAGAGAGATTTATTATCCAGAAGCAGCAACCGTGCTACTTCAAGCTTCTGTCCCAGTCTTACACTCTTTTAGGAAGGTGAGACCAGATCACAGGCATCTGGCCTTGACTGGCTTTTCTCACACGGCAACCAGGGGCCGGAGTGCTTTTTTTCTTCTCACCCTCAACCCTGGGAGTGGCCTGCATGTTCCTGCCTCTCTGTAAGCATTTTCAGAAGAGGCCTCTTGGGCCTCACTGACAGACTCCAAGGCTCTTACCCTTCTCTGTGAGCTATTGAGGACCATCTGGGGGCTGATCAGGACCCTTTAAGCCCCTCAGGAAGCCACTTATGTATCCCAAAGGCTATTTTGATCATCAAAGTGTTGTTCAACTTAATTCTCAACAAGCCCAACACGGAGAGGTTAAGGAACTTGCCTAAGCTCACACATCTGCTTTAAGGAAGAAGAGGCTCACCATCTCCTAAAGATGGTCCAGATGGAGACAGGCCGTTCTTTTCCACAGCCAGGTTCTAGAATGGGAAAAGATGCTGCAGCTTAACCCAGCCTGCTTTGTCCAGTCCTGTGTCGGACGTCCCTTGAGAAACCACTTCTTACGTTTCTTCCTTCTAACACCCATGACCCTTGGGAGTCAGGGGCTAATAGTGTCTCTGGTGAGCACCCCAACTGCCTGAGTGCTCTGCAGAAACTGGCCATGCCATGAGACATGCGTCATCTCAGCACCTGCCTCAACTGTGAATACTATACTACAGGTCCTCAGCGTGTGTGTCCGCCATGTTCTAGGGTACCTGAGACCTCCTTGACACATGGATACCATAGACCCGAGGGAGAGGTGTAATGTACCCCACTGCTGAGGGAAAGACAGCATCTTTGAGTCTTCCCAAGGTCTGGGTGAGTCAGAAGGGATGGGAAATTGCTCATCCTCATCGTATCTATCTGTCTCACTGCCCACCTCTGCAACTGGTATGCGTGAGGCTAGGCATGCAAGGCTGTGTGTGTGAGTGTGTGTGTGCACATAGTTGAGTATGTACTGCAAGGCTGTGTGATGATGCACAATCGTGTGTGTATGTATGTGTTTGTGTGTGTGTGGTTGAGTATATATTGCAAAGCTGTGAGCTGATGCATAATTCTGTGTGTGTGTGTGTGTGTGTGTGTTTGCACACTATTTGGATGGGATACTGCTTGTGGAAGGCAGACTGGGGTAGTCTTGCTTGTCAGGGTATACACCCCGACAGTGTCTCCCTGACACACAATAGGAAGTGAGGGTGGGCCATCAGACCAGAAGTCTTTGCAGGAAGTCCTACAGGATCTACACAGCTTCTGGACAGCTGGGGGCAGAGCTGTTCACCTCCAGGAGACCTGGGTGGCTAGCTGATTGTATCCAGCAAGACAGAAATGAGGAGGCTTTGTGAGTCACTTTTATCTTCTTCATAATACATTTCTGTAGATTACACGGTCAATATTTGTTCAATACAGAGCTTGGGAAACAAACAATGGAAGGAGAAGATTGTCTGTAATTACAGAGACAAATGCTGGCCCCTTTGGGGTGTGTCGTCTTCTCTCCCCTTCCATGCTCTTTGTTCCTCTCGTACATATCAAAATCACAGGCTGAGGTTGGTCTTCCGGGCTCCTGGAGGTCAGTCAGAGGACATCTTCTCATCCAACTGCAGTTGCTCACCACACCCCTGCTCTGCAGTGGCTTGTCCTGACTCCTCCCTTCTGGCTTTCTGCTGAAAGCCCACACTATCTGCTTCCAACAACCTCCTTCCTGTCCTACCCCTGCACAGGATGTGGCTTCATTACTGCAAGGGCCTCCTGGGACACAGGGGAGAAAGACTGGTCCCTGAATGGGTTGAAGTCTCATGGTGTCCCTAGTCATAACGGAGCTTCCCTCCATCTACTTCCCCAAGGGGAACTTGTTCTCACTCGGATACACCCACCCTCTGCTGTGGGGCCATCTCCGTAGGGACCCACCCTCACTCCCACTGTCCTCATGGTCCCTGAAGGACCTCTATGTATACTGTCACTTCACCACACATGATCAGCCCAGTTCATAAGTTAGCATAAGTTAGGTACAGTGGCAGATGAACAAAGGAGGGATGGATTCAGGTCCCTTCAAAGGCCCATCTCAGCGTACACATTTCCACACACGGCCCTGGCTACCTCTCCAGGACCATCTTGTCAGAAGGGCACCACACATCGTCACCTGCCCCCTTCAGCCTGGTCACGGGTGGCCTGTCACACAAACACGCATTTGTTTCATTGAGCCATGGCTATGACTGTGTTTGGTGACGCTGACAGTAAATCTGTTCCTGCCCACATTTGCAGTTCTCCCACAGTTAATGTCCGTAAGCAATTCCTCTCTTAGGCGTCAACCACTTGTACAACTTCTCTTGGCCACCTTCTGCTCTGTGTCTGTACTTTGGAGGTTTTTCTTTTCAAGAGTTATGTTTTTCGTTCATTAACCCTCTGTCTAAACACATCACGAAATATTCCCCCAGCACCGTGGCCGGGAGACATTTGGGCAGGGAACTGCAAGCATCAATGTTGCCACATCTTCTGCTGGTGTAAGTCGTGGTGAGTTTCATCTTCTGCCTCCTAACTAGGGCCCCATAACGGAGCTGCCACAATGTGAGAGTTGTCTGTGCTGGGTCACAGACTGGTCTGTTCCCAACCCAGCCAACCTTGGGGGAACCGAGTTTAGCATCTAGCTTTATAAGGCTTCCCAAATAGTACAAACACTTTCCCTTCTAATTTTAGTTTACTTGTTTCCCACCCCCCACACACACACCCTTGGAACAGCCATGAGGCAGATATTTCCAATTCATTAAACCTCCCACATGTGTTTTAAATTTCATTTCCAAGATAAAAATCCCAAAGACAACACAGAAGATGAGAACACACATTCATTAAAATGCGGTTGCCTCCCACGCCCTTCTCCAGCTCCCTAGATCGTTCCTTCCCCACCCCAGAGCCTTCTGGGAACAACTCTCTCTCTCTAAGCCATATGTAGTTTGGGCCACAGGCTCACAGGTTGGACAACAGAAATACACTGCCTCCTACTCTGGAGGATGGAAGTCAAAATCAAGGACTGGTCCTCCCAAGGCTACTTCTTGAGGCCTGTGGGTGGCTGTCATGGCCCTGTGTCCCAGCATGGTTATCCTGTGTTTGTCCACAGACAAGTCTTCTTCGGAGGACATAGTCAGACTGTACTAGGTCTTGCTCCAGTGACCTTATTTGACCTTTGAAAGGCCTCATTTCCAAATCCATCCCGACCCTGTGGTGTTGCGGGACAAGGATTTCAAGAGATGAATTTGGGGAGGCCATTGTCAGACACCCCATGTAACAGACACTCTTGAGGGTTACCCTGACACTCCTCGTTTTTAGTTAGATATGTAAAATGAACCTGAAAAGGCACCACTGGGTGTCCTCTAGAGCACCAAGACACAGGCATGGGGATTTCCAGCAGGGCTGGTGGGATCTGTAAGCGGCTGGAGGAACACTGCCTCCCCTTCTGTGGAGTGGGATTAATGATAATTCAGGGAGGGTTAACCTAGGATTATCTCCCACATAGGGACGGGTGCACGATGGGATTACCTTTCCCTGGATAGAGCCTTTTCCTTTTCCCTCATGTTTGATTCTAAAATTCATGCTCATTCATAGGGAGTGGAATGGAATATGGAACAAAGGTGCCCCAGACTTAAAACAGCACCAAGGGCTAAAATCTGAGGAGCCCCCACCCTACCCACTGAGTGTGTGTGTGTGTGTGTGTGTATGTGTGTGTGTGTGTGTGTTTGCAATGCGCACACTGATGAGAACTCATCCTGCCTCCCCTCTCTTACTCCTGAAACACACCCTTGGTCTATGATGACAAAGATTTGCCTGGCCAAACTTTAGTCAGTTCCAGAACCTTCTCCTGGCTCTACCTCTCAACCTCCTCGAGCTCCACTGAGTCAGATTAGCAAGAAGGATGAGAGCGGAGCACCCTTGATGCCTGCAATGGTTAATTAGGATAGCCAATTTGATTGAGATACACTTAGGGTGCTAATGAGGCGTGCTGCTGAGTGTTTCTGTAGGAGCATCTCAGGAAGGATGAACTGAGAGAAAGACCTGCCCTACACGTGACTCCAGAGCCTTAGAAAGTCCTCTTGTTGCCTGTGTTCCCTTGGGTGATTGACTTGGGAAGGAGCCACAGGCCCAGCAGATAGCAGGAACACAGTGGAGAAGGATCTCAGGCCCTAGCGAGTCATGCCCTTTACCCTCCTACCCCTATGGGTCCCACAATGACCTGACTGCTTTTTCTGGCTCAGCTGGTGCCAACTCTAAGGGACATGAATGTCATCCAGATGTTTCCTGATGCTCATGGGTTCTCACTCATTATTATGAACTGTCACCTCACCTGTCACTTTTTGACGTCATCAAACGGTGTGTCATTTAAACTCTTTAAAGCTTCCGGCTCATCCTAGTCCCGTGTCTAGAGTCTAGACTCTAGAGCAAGCGTGTCCCGTAGTTGCAGCTGGTAACCCTTCATGAATGAGACAATACACATCTCCATTCCTTACCTGTGGGACTTGGGCAGTATTCCACTGCCCTTACAAAAACCAAGACGCTATGTATTTTTAATTCAACCAATAAAACGGGGGGGGGGGTGAGTTTCAACCTGCTATTTTTCTTCTCTGCACCCCAAGTCTTGGGCACTCCCGTTGGGCTTTCTGGTACTTTTAGATAATCTATCTGCACCTTAAGCTTCCTTTCCTTTGCCCCCCACTGTCCATCATCCTTGGCTTCAACACTGCTAAGAATGTCAGCTCTTCCCTGCTTCACTCTGCTTCCTGCTTCTGCTCCCTGCTCCCTACAGCCCCTTCTTCTACATCCTCTGGGGTTTAATATTCATCTTTCACCTGCCGTCAGGTGACGGCAGTGCAAAGTTCTGCTCCTGGGGTGTTCTCAGAAGGGGAAAGCTAACACTCTAGATGGATCCCACAGTGGTGGCCAAGTCCCCTTGTCAACTTGGTTAGATTAAGATAGGGCTCAGGGGTTAAGAGTGCTTGTTGCTCTTCCAGAGGTCCTGGGTTCAATTCCCATACCCTGCTGCTCACACCCATCTGTAACTTCAGATAGAGAGAGATATAATGTCTTCTTTTGTCCCCCTCAGGCACACACATGACATCCATGATGCACATATACACATAAAGAAAAATTCAATTAAAAAGAACAACACCTAGTAGGTATGAACAGCCTGCAGCCAATGCCGCATATGGCAGAGGGTAGCTTTAAGTTCTGCCCAGCACATGATCACAAACTTATAGGATATTTTTGCTTTATTTCCTCCTACATCAGTTGTTCTCAGTTATGAAATTTGTAATTAGCAATATGCCCACCCCAGTGGGAAGAAGTTGAACACACCTGTGCTGGCGAGTCTTATGTCAACCTGACACCCAGACTGGAGTTATCTGAAAGGAGGGAACCTCAGCTGAGACAAGTACCGCCATAAGACCCAGCTAGAAGGCATTTTCTTAATTAGTGATTTATTGGGGAAGGTCCAGCCCATTATTTGTGGTTCCATCCCTGTGCTGGTGGTCCTGGGTTTTATAAGAAAGCAGGCTGAGCAAGCTATGGGGAAGCAAGCCGCTAAGCAGCACCCCTCCATGGTTTCTGTATCAGTTCCTGCCTCCAGGATCCTATCCTCTTTGAGTTCCTGGCCTGACTTCCTTCAGTGATGAACAATCATATGGAGGTGTAAGCCACGTAAACCTTTTCCTCCCCAACTTCCTTTATGGTCATGGTGTTTCATCACAGTGATAGAAGCCCTAATTAAGACAACACCTGAAGAGAATTAATGAGTCATTTTTGCTGTGTCTCTGAGGGCATTTCCAGAGAGGATTAACTGATTATATACCTTGAATGTAGTGGCACAATTGACGGGCTGGGGTCTTGGAGTAAAGAAGAAGGAAAAGGAGAGCATGGCTACATGCAGTACCCCCTCTTCTGCTTCCTGCAGCACCCGGGATGTGAGCAAGCACCCTCTCAGAGCAGTAGGCAGGAGCAGGACCAGACACCTTACCTTTCCCACCAAAGTGGACTGCACCCTCATGCCGACAGCCGAAATGAAACCTTCCTCTTTTAAATTGCTTCTTGTCAGATCTTGAGTCAAAGTGATGGAAAAAAGCTACAAAGATGTGAGCCTAAGGGAGGAGCTGGGGGCGGTCTTCTTGGTAGGATGCACTTGGTAGGTGGCTATGTCCCATCTGGCATGCTGCAGGCTCTTCCTTTTCAAGGTGTTTCTCTCCCATTTGAAAACAAGGTTCCTACATTCTATGTCAGCTTCTCCCTCTCCCCACCTGTGCCGGACACTCCTCCTCCCGCCCTGCTTGACTCTTAAACTCCTGGAGGCACCAAAGTGTCCCTTATGTATTTGCTCCCAGTGCCATCTCTGCATCTCTGGGCTCTGTGTGCTTAAGTGTTCTGAGCCTGTCTCCCATGCTGCAGCGTTATGACAGGGCCTCAGCCCGTTCCAGAGTCCCCATTCTGAATTGGGAGGCTCACTGGGTTTCTCTGACTGTCCTATCCTGTGGCTTCTCTGGAGCTGGCCTCCTTCATCCTTAGGAGCTTCTGGGGACTTGCCTATTTCTCACCACTGGTCCCTTTGGTGCCCTGATAATCTATTTGCACAGGAAATGCAAGGATAAGGGTGATAGTGTGTGCCTCCTGCTTGTGACATCTCAGAATTGGCTTTTGAATCAACTGGATGCCATGTTGATCGGGGGAGGAGGTCATGAAGACAGGTGGGTGCTGTAAGGGTCTCTATGGAGTCAGGGTCTTGTGCTCCCTGGCAATGTGTTCTCTCTGGGATCCGCCTAGTTTGGGCTGCTGTGAGGGATGGCTGCCTGAGTCATGAGCCACCATGCTTGCTGCGGCGTGCCCGCAGGATGCTTGGCTTCTGCGGTGAGCTCTCCGGATTGTGTGCACACCTGGGTTCTGGTGGCCGGCCCCTGGAGAACTGTCCTCAGGAAGGCTGGCCCGTGTGTAACACAGTTATGACCTTTGTGTGTGTCTTGGCTCACCAGGCTCTGCCAATCCTGCTTCTGGTGAGCCTCTTGTCTCCCTTGGGTTCCAGATTTGCTACCTCAGGTCCTGGCCTGTTCTTCCTGTTTTGGTTTGGTTTGGTTTGGTATTTTTTTTTTAGGTTGGCTCCCCACTCCCTCTGCTCTCTGCCTCCCAGAAATTCATTAAATTCTCTTAGTCATTGTTGTGAGGATTAAAATGTAATTGTGTATGCAAAGCGCAGAAAAGCCTACCTGCCACAGAGACATGAATGCAGACGATTATCACCCGACTAAGTGATGGCCTCAAGACCCAGCCATCTTCAAAGGGACTGTGCTTAGAAAGGCAGCTACTGGACCCAGCAGCAAGGACAGTCCCCAGCCCTCTGTGAGATGACGCCACACATCACAGGGGGAGAATGGTCCCACCCAGGAGTACCAGCCTCTCCAACTCCTGGTCACTGGCATATTAGCAAAGGGCTTCTGGGTCCATCTGCTTGGTCTATCAACATTCAAGTCTCTCTCCTTCTCGTTGCAGGGACACACCACTTAGACTGTGTTTCTAAGCAGGAGCATTGGAAAGGCAGGCAGCGCCAGCTACAGACTTCCTTGGAGGACATAGATCATTCCCCTTTACGGCACTCTTGGAGGGCTCCTGCAGGGCAAGCCGATGAGGAAGGGGCCTGTGGAGGGAACCAGCACGAGGTTCTCCACTAGGGCTTCCTTTGGTTGTCTTGGGAACTGAAGCATGACTGGCATTAGGGGATGTTTCTCATTCGAGTGGGTCCCCACGCTGCCTGAGCCATGATGCTCTGCCCTCCCCAATAGCGTGTGGACTGATGGCTAGAAGAAGCTAGTCATCTCATGCGGCAAAGGTGGCCGATGCCTCTCTGTAGTCATGTCCCATTGGATGTGACAGCCTGGATATGCTGGATATGCTGCTCCTCGCTGGCCCACTAAAGATACAGCTGTTTGAAATGTCACGATCTTCCAGAGGCTACAGGCGGCCCTCAGACACCATGGTAGACTCAAGACAACAGCCAGCAAGAAGCTAGGGCCACACAAACAGGGCCACACATTCTGACAACCTCTTGAGGGAGTTAGGGGAAGGCTCTTCTGCCGGAGGGTTCCACATAAGAGCTCAGGCCAGCCTGATGCTTGACTGTAGCCTAGAGCAGAGGCCATGGCAGTGCAGGTCACCCCTGCACTCCTTCCCTGCCCCTGTATGACCACGCCTGTGTGTGTAGCTTTCTGCTGCTTGAAGCACAGCCATGACCGCACCCTGGGCACCAGCCATGATAGCGTGCAAGGCAACAGTGAGTGCTACATCGCCTGCAGGACTGCTGCCATTGTCACCTGGCTCAGCTTGGCCATGGTCCAGACAGAAACCAGATACTCACTGAACTCCTCAGAGCACTGGCCACTCTACGGTCCCAGGAGACACTCTACGGTCCCAGGAGACACTCTATGGTCCCAGAAGACACTCTATGGTCCCAGGAGACACTCTATGGTCCCAGAAGACCCTATTTCCCACCCTTGTAGAAAAGACCCAAGAGCTGTTGGAGCTGACACAGACAAGCGCAGAGATAAACGACTTTGTTCTGCCCCATTGTTCTTCTGACACAGGTGGCTCGGGTGGCGGGGGTTTGTTCCCACTGACCGCTCACCCACTCGGCTGGCCAGAGTAACTGCGAAGGCTGACATTTGCAGAGGCGCGGGCCTCGGTATTCATCATAGGAAACCGCACGCATTAGGAACCTGTCTAGATTTCACCGCAGCCATATGTGGGAGGAACTCTCGGCAGCTGTGTCCCTAATGGGGAGACAAAGCGTGGGGAAGTTCAGTAGACGCTTCAACGCTGCGCAGCTGGAAACAGTGGAGCCCGGGCAGACGCCTATGGTGATGTTTAATCTTAATTGTCAGTTTGTCTGGATTTCAAATCACCATGGAAACACACTCCTGGGTATCTCCATGAGGGTATTTTCAGAACAGTTTAACTGAAGAGGGAAGACCCATTTGGAATGTGGGTGGCATCATCCCATGGGCTGGGGTCCCTTACTGAATAAAAAAAGAAAGAGTAGCCTGAGCATCAGCATTTTTTTTCTTTCTGCCTCTGGCTGTTGACGCAATGTGACCAGTTGCCATCTGCTTCTCTCATTGTACCTTCCCAGTCACGTGATAGACCATACCCCTTCCCAAACTATGAACCAGAACAAACCCTTTCTCCCTTAAGTTGCTTTGACAGGTGTTTTGTTAGAGCACAGAGAAACGTAACCAATTCATGTCCTCCCTGAGCTGTCCTGCCTCCAGCCAGGGACCACCTGACCTGGGTCAATGCCAGCATGTGACCTTAAGTGAACTTCCGCCCACACCGAGTCTCTGCACCCGGGATTCCCATCTCATGTGGTTATTACAGAAATAATACGGCATCTGTTTGACCTCTGCTAGGACCACATGTTCCTGGGAAGCTTCCCAATGTGCCTCAAGGATGTGTTCTGTCCCCAGGGTGGAGGATAGTGTCTCCTGTGGAGGAACCTAGCAGTATGTAGCATAAGAAAAGGTCAGTCAGAGTTAGGCAGCCAGCTTGGTGTCCAGGCCTCTGTGATCTAGAGAAAGTAGCCTGAACCCTCAGAGTCCCCTGGGTCATCCCTCTGTTGTATTGCCGCCACTGACAACCTCTGGCTAGGTTGCTTACTCAAGACACTGTGTTCGGGTGCATAGAGCAGTCCTAACTCAAGACACTCTGTTCTTGGCAGTGGTACACAAGGCCATGTGTCTGAAGAGGAAATGCGGGCATCAAGGACCCTGGGTGATCCTGAGGGATCCTGGAATTGCCTCTCTCAGTTCAACTACATGGAATTATCTAGCAACCCTAGCACTTGCTGGGGAAGTAGACACCCCATGTCATCCCTGTGCTGAAAGGATTGGCCATTACCTCACACCTGTCACGTGCTGGAGGTCATCAATCCTCTGTCCTCACCGCAGTATGCTACTGCGTACTGGGACACTGCTTTGCAGCGGAGGGACCAAGCTGGACAAACCCGCAGAATTATCCAAGGTCACACTGATGAAGGACTGTCTCTCTGCAGACTCAAAGAGCCATAAATCAGGGGGAAATGATAAGGATCAAAGCTACATAGGCGAGATGACTCGTGGCCTTTTATCTTTATCGGCTACTTGCCTGGAGTAAAACCTGCTTCTCAGAGTTTTTGTCGAAGTTCTATGATCCGTCAAATAAGGAAATGCCTAACACACGTAGGGAGGGCCACGCAGTAGAGACTTGGCTGATGTTTAGGGACCGAAGTCTAATGAGGACTGATTTAAGGCAATTTTCGGGCAATAAAAAGGAATATGACCATTTCAGCCGAGGAGCAGGGATCAAGAGTTTATGGAGCAGAGAACGGAAATGGAGGAGGAGAGTGGAGTGGCCCGAAGGCTCAGAGCACAGTGTTTTCTAGAATAATGAGAGTCACTGGACTGAGGAGTGCTTTGGAGAGAGAGCTGAATACCTTGGACTCCCGGCTGCAGAGAGCCATAGTGGGGATCCAAAGAGCGAGCTCAGGGTGGTGATGTGGTCATTTGTGGTCATTTCTGGGTGTTTCCCATCCAGATTGGGACTGCCATTTTCATTGATCTGGCAATTTTCTCACAATTGTGAACAGCTAACATACCTGTCTCTTGCACACCAGCACAGCTGGCTTCTCGGGCATCAGAATATATTCTAACTGATTCCTACAGACCAGGGATGATGATGCCTCGTGTCAGGCTCTTCCACTCAAAGAACTCAGAGCTCACTGGGGACACAAAGAAGGGTCAAAAAAAAAAGGGTCTATAGTCAGGAGGCAGAGTCTCATCCCTCATCCCACTTCTACTTATGAGGGAGTAACAAGGCCTGGGATTACTCACCTAATACGAAAGACAAAAATACCCAGAAATAAATAATAAGAGAAATAAGTGAAGCAGATATCTGTAGATAGTGATGGTCAGGTGGCAAAGATTGATCTCAGAAGAATATGTAGGCACACAGACCTGCCTCATCCTCGCCACCCACCTGAAGAACACCCTGGATGCAGCAGAGAGAGGGGACCCAACACATCCCATATGCTTTGCTACATTGAGTTGACAGTGTGAGTTTGTAGGGTGGAGACACAAAGAGCAGGGAGCCATTTACAGAGAGGTTCTAGTCCTTGTGAACAGATGTGGGGCATCCAGCAGGGAGCTGTGCGATTCTCTAGCTCCCAGAGGGAGTAGTTCTCTCCCCTCGCTGGAAACACAGCACCCTTGGTAAGTGTCCCAAAGGCTCTGAAAGAAATACCAGCATTGACCTTAGTGAGCCAAAGAATAAGAAGAGAATGAAAACAGTCCTGATGTAGGAAACATAAAAGTCTTCCATAGGCAGACTCCTCAGAGGTATGTTACAAAATCCAGCACCCAAGAAGATGGAGTGGGTGGGTCTACCTGTGGACAGCTGCTAGACAGAGATAGAAACTCTGATCCTCACCAAGGAGGAGGACAATCCAGTGACACAGGTTTGGAGGTGGAGGACATGGAATCATGAACAAGCAGGGAGATTGTTACAGAATGAGACTCACCGACCCATGGATGGGAGTGAAAGGCAGAAGCCACAATGGAGGGAATGGATGGCAGACGATGTCATGCAGAACAGCTGGGTCTCAACAGTATAGTCAGGATGTGACACAAAATTCAAACAGGTGAGCCCCCCCCCCAAAGACTGTGAAGCCTGCAGACACAGCAAGCTGTAGGAAGCAAAACATAATAAAACATCAAATCTGAAGGCAGTTTTTTGTGACTTGTGGGATGATATCAGCTGTCTGGGAGCTGATAACTGTGATTACAGAGCATGAGTGTGTTGGGGAGAAACACGGAGCATGCTTGAGTGAATGATGGCAAGCTTTGTCAGTTAAAAAGATTCCCACAAACCCAAACATCTTTTAAATATCAAGTAGAAAATAACACTAAATCACCACCAACAACACTATCATCATCACCATCACAATCGTCATCACCATCATCACTACCATCACCATCACTGCTACCATCACCATTACTACCACATCACCGTGACTACCACCATCACTATCATCACCATGACTACCACTATCACCATGACTACCACCATCACCATCACAATCATTATCATCACCATCACTACCATCACCATCACTACCATCATCATGACTACCACCATCACTACCATCACCATCACAATCATTGTCATCACCATCACTATCATCACCATTACTACCATCATCATCACTACCAACATCATGACTACCACCATCACTACCATCACCATCACAATCATTATCATCACCATCACTACCATCATCATCACTACCATCATCATGACTACCACTATCACTACCATCACCATCACAATCATTATCATCACCATCACTACCATCATCATCACTACCAACATCATGACTACCACCATCACTACCATCACCGTGACTACCACCATCACTACCATCACCATCACTACCATCATCTTTGGAACTACCATCACTACCACTATGACTCAAATAAAGGGAATTTTTTCTTTTCAAATTAGTTGAGAGAAAGAGTGTTAACAAAAATCAGAGATAAGAATAATCCACAAATCCTTCTCATGATTTATGCAAGCTAGAAGACAACAGAACGGTTCTTTCAAGTGTGAAAAAAGGAGTGAAAAAAAAAAACCCTGTCAATCTAGAAATCTATATGCAGTGAAAACCTTTCTGAAGCAAAATCACCATGCAATTCTGTAGACAAACAAAAGCCGAGAGGAGACATTGCCAGCACAATGACACTTCAAAAATTGCTACAGGAAGTCCTACAGATAGAAGGAAGCTGACACCAGATGGAAACTTCAGTCTGAACAGAAAGCGGAGCGCTACAAACCCAAAATGGGGGCCATAAAGAATTCTCTCGAATTATTTCAAAGCTAACTCACTATATAAAGTGGAAGTCATGGTGGGAGGTGAGGCCGTGACACAGAACTGGGAAGTGTGTGGCAAGAAAAGAGAAGCTGAGGAAGAAGGGCAGGGAGGGCTTTTCTATTACGAGCAACATGATGCTGTTTGAAGGTGAGTTTTAGTAAACGAGGCAGAAGCATGGCAAACCCTGAGTCACCAGAGAGCAAAAGACAAAGAGCCAAGAAGCTCATTGGAGGGTGACAATGACATCCTAAAAATATTCAACAGAAAAAGGCAGATGAGCCAAACCAAACACACAGCAAGGTCGCAGATTTCAATCCAGCCCCACAGAGGAGAGATTTCCCTATAAGGCATGTGGGATGACCTCTGCAGCTCAGCAACTTTCACAGAAATTGGATTGCACCTAAAAGATGAAAGGCAGACATTGTCAAGCCAGGCAAGAAAGCAAAACGTGGCCTTCTGCTACTTACGAGCATCCAACTTTGAATGTAAAGTCACATGTAATTATAAAAGAAAAATTCCCGTGTCACTCAGACTCTGATTTAAAAACGGATGCTGGAGTGGCCACAGCAATAGCAGAGCAAAGGACACCAGAAACATATTAGTGAAAAAGAGGGTAAAATATAATAATAAAGTAAGTTCTGTTCATATCACCAGAGGGGAGCATGTCACAATGACAAGATGATCCCAAGTGTGGAGACACCAAACAAGAGGAAGGAAAAGGTGGGTTGAAATTTAAGGGGGAATCCACAGCTGCCTTGAAAGGTCTCACTATGCAGCTTTACTAATTGACAGGACAGATGGAAAGTTAGGGTCGCTGTAGAAACTCAGCGGAGACGTCTAATGGATGCAACCAGTGGATCCTCAGGGAAGGCACTGGGAGAGGGGGTGTGGGTCCATGAGTTACCACACAGGGTTTCGGAGATGCCTCAGTTTACCATGCAAGAGTAAGGACCTGAGTTCGGATCCTCAGCACAGGTGTGAAAGCTCTGGCATGGGGTCATGTGTTTGTAATCCCCTGGCTGAGGAAGAAGGGACAGGTGGGCCCTTGGAACTCATCAGCCAATCAGTGTAGCCCAGTGGGTGAGCAGCTGGGGAGCTGACATTGACCTCTGGCCTCCACAAGCATATATGCCCACCAACATAAACACACGCACACCAGTGACACGCATGTGTGTACACACACAGATTCACTAAGCAGTAGTTATAAACAGAACGATACAGACTGTGTTCTCTGGCCAATATTTCTGATTTAAACAGAATTAAAGTAACAATCCTATCCAGAAAAGGGTCAAATATTTGGAATTTGAAGTACACTTCACAGTAGAGCTGGAAAGGCCAGGAAAATTGGTGGGGATTCAAACAGCCAGACTCCCGAGCATGGGGATGCAGCGTAATCTGCATGTAATCTGCACCCAGAGGAAAGTGTGAGCATCAGGTGCTTGCTTTAGTAAGGAGACAAGTCAGTGAGCTCCTCCACTCAGACCCTGGAGAGCACAAGATCAGCCCAAGGAGGGCACACTGGGTTGCTGTAGAGAAAGGGGAATAAAAGACAAAGTCGGAGGACAATTAATACGCAGATGAAACAGAAACAGTCTGTTAAGAAAGATCAGTAGCATATGCCTTTAATCCCAGCACCCTGGATCAAAAAGTCCAAGGGCAGACTAGTGTAGAAAGTCCTTCTGTATATGTGTTGCTTTTATTGGCTAATGAATAAAGAATCTGCCTTGGCCTGTGATAGGGTAGAGTAGAGCTAGGTGGGGTAGAGCAGAGCTAGGTAGAGTAGAGCTAAATTGAATTCTGGGAGAAAGAAGACGGAGTTGGAGAGATGCCATGGAGCCCCCAGAGGAGAAAGACACAAGCCACCAGCTGGAACCTTACCGGTAGACTATGAGCCTCATGGTAACATATAAAATAATGGAAATGGGTTAGCCAAAGATATAAAAGGTGGCTAGCAATATGCTTAAGTAATTGGCCAAGCAGCGGTTTAAATAATATAGTTTCTGTGTGGTTATTTCAGGGCTGAGCAGCTGGGAACAAACAAACAGTCTCAAAATGGAATTTTGAAAATTTGAAAAGAGCCAGAAGAATCTGTCAAAGAGTTCTGGGACCCTGTGAATGGCCAGCGAAACTCGGGATACAAGGTCACTACACAAAAATCCACTTCATTTCTGCGTTTCAACCACTGTTCTGAACTTTACACAAACGCTCAAAGCGCACTGGCCACTCAAAGCAACCGGGGAGAACAAGGCTGGAGAGGAACATGGTCTAATTTGCATAAAGACTAATCAAGAGAAGGTGACATCCCTGTGACAATCGACATTTATACTAAGCAAAATGAAAGGTCTTAAAATAGATCCGGCATGAGCTCTATCAACTTTTACATGGATACTCAGTTAATTCAATGGGAAAGAGCATTTTTTTTCTCTTCAAGAGATGGTATTGATGCAAGTGGGTCTACGTGGAAAAATGACCCTTGACCCCAACTTCAAGCTATTAGCAAATATTGAAATAGATGACACAATTAAATGCAAACCTCCAAACCTTAAAAATTCTAGATAAAAATCAAAGGGCAGCACCTTGACCATCTGTCCAGGATTATACTAGGAGAAGCCAAGGTATCAGTGGTAGCTTCCAAGGAGGCAAAAGAAATATTAGCGAATTAGAGTTCAATTTATGCAGAAATGAAGACCTTCTGTACTGCAAGGATACTATTAAGAAAATAAAAAGGAAAGCTACAAATCACAGGAGATGTTTTTCACACAATACCTGGGAAAGGGCTGATAATCAGGGCATATGATGCTCCTCAAGCTTCAGAAGGAAGCCATGCAATAAAAAATAGCCCAAACATCCAGACATTCCAGAGAAGGAAAAGATAGACTGATAGCCAGCAGGGACACGAAGAGAGGCTCTTTACTACCATGCACCAGGAAAATACACATTGAGAACTACAGTGAGGGCCAGGCCTCCTGGAGGTGGTCAAACAGAGAGACCTTTGTGAGTGTGCTCAGCCCTTGCAGAAGGGAAGCAGAGAGTTTGTTAGGGCCGGAAGGAGTGGGCGACAACAGTGGAATAGTGTTTCTGAGACACGGAGGCAGGGACAGTTCTCATATAAACCCACGGAGATGGCGACGGCATGCACAAGACCTGCACAAGATCAAGCCAGACCTGATTCCAGCATGGAGAGGGGAGGTGAGCACCAAGTCCCCCTAATCAAGGAGCTCCTGATAACTGACAGCTCTGGGAGAGGGAGAGCCAGCTTTCTTGAAGAGTTCAGCCCCTGGTAGCTCCAGTAGAAGGCTACACATCCAATAGTAAACAGGCAGCACAAATCAGTCTTGAAGAGTTTTTTTTGGTTTTTTTTTTTAAGTAAAGTTGGGTGGGCAGAAAAGGCAGAGTGGATATGGGTGGAGTTTGGGGGTGATAATGACCAAAACACTTTGTTTGAAATTCTCAGTGGACTAATGAAGAAAAAACTAAAAGAGCAAACATCAAAACCAACCTGGATCCCTTTGGGAAAAGCTGGCAGTTCCTTGCTTAAATATTTTCTTACTGGCCAATCCAGAAATCTGTCTTAGATATTTAGCAGGTACAAATACACACACACACACACACGCACACACACACGCACGCACATGCACACACACACGGAAATGCATCCTTAACGTTCGTGCATTGCAGCTTCACTCAAAATAGCCCCAAACTGGAAACGACCCAAATGCTCATCAGGAGGTGAATGAAATAGCAACCAAAGAAAATATTAGCTAAATTGGGCTTCATCAAAATTTTAAATACTTGTGCTTCAAAGGACATCATCAAAACACTGGCAAAAAGAAAAAAACACAGAAAGTGAGACAGTTTTTGCAAATCATATATCTGATAGGATCAAGTTTTCAGAAGATACTCAAAGCTTCCACAAGTCAAGAGGAAAGGCAAACAAACCAATTTAAAGCTGGACAAAGGACTCAAGTAGACATTTATCCTGGGAGCTGACAAATGACCACCCAGTGCATGAGAAGATGCCCAGATTGGTTACCAGGGAAATGTAAAACTATGCATTATTCCTTCACACACACACACGCACTCGCGTGCACACACACACACATAAATGCACACATGCACACACACTCACACAGTGGTGATGTCTACAAAGACAGTGAACGGCAATGCTTCCCATGGAGAAAGCATCCTGGTACATTCTTGGTTGTACTCTCTCAGTCCACCAGTTTCTCATCACTGTGTTCAAATTCCTGACAAAACTCCAGGCATTTGGTGACCTCCAGGCTCAAAGAGAGACACTTATTCAAAAACTTGAGAACTTAAAAAAGACACCCATGTCAACCTTTGTCCTCTATATACAGGGAGATGAACACACATGAATATGTCACATGTATGTGCCATAAACATAGAAAAAAGGAAGAAAAGCTGGGAGGAGCAAGGTGTGTTCATCCTTGTGGCTTCAGAAGTTTTGCTCAAAAGTTGTCTGACTCTATTGCTTCCGGGCTGCCGTGAGATAGAGGATCATGGTCCAAAGTGTCTGGTGGTGCCAAGAAATGCAGCTCATGGCACACAGGAAGCAAAGAGAGACAGACAGGAAGGAGCCAGGGCAAGATGTCTCTCAGAGACATGCCCCCCTGTGACCGACTTCCTCCAAGCAGGCACTGTTTTCACAATCCCTCCATCTCCCATGGCCTATTGAATTAGATTCATCAGTGGGGTGATGGAGGCAGAGCACGATCCAATTCCCAAAGCCCCAGTTCCAAATCCTCTCACATTGAGGACAAAGACATAAAGACACGTGCCTTTAGGAAAGATGTTTCATGATCAAACCATACCACAGGCACTTTGGAAAACATTAGGCAATTCATAGAAAAGTTAGGAGACATTTGACTGCAGAACTCCAATCCTCAGGTTTATACTCAAGGGGATTGTGCATGTGTGTATGGTGTTCACACAAAATCTACACACTATCTTCATAAGTAGCATTATTCATAAAAGCCTCAAAGTGGAAAATAACCCAAACACCAAATAAAAAGGTGACAATTCCATGCAATAGAATATTGCTATCCCGTGATAGGAAATGAAGTCTTGATGCGTGCTGCACTGTGGATGCCCAGCAGGGCAGTGTTGCTGCACTGACAAGCAGTCTACTCTGCCCTGGTCATTTCTTCACTCTGCCCTTGTACCTTAGTCAGGAACAGCTGGACTGCTCTGCACTGACACACATACTCCATGTGATTCATCAGCAGCCCTCACACCTGACACAGACAGGATGACCCAACAACCCTTCTCTGCAGCTGTCCCTCAAACCTAGCCCATTTTATCCCTTAACTCTGCTGTCTGGGGCCAGGGCTTCAGGTCCCCAGGTGACCATGGGCTGTACTACTATGACAGATGTGTTTGGTCACACCCAGGAGTTTAGCCACCATCATGTCTAGCCACCTCTATCGGCCTGGTCTCCTGGTCCATGGTGCAAACCTGACTGATAGAGAAGGCTGCGGTGATGTCTATGAAGGCAACAGATAATGGGCATGGACCGGGTATTGCCTGAATGTGTGGCATGGGTCCCTGGAAAATGTGTACCTTCCTTTCAGCTTCTTCACAGACTTCCTCCTGACTTCACCAACCCTCCCCATCCTTGCCACACCCCTCACAGTGTCTCAGCATCTCCCTGAGGTGGCCCTCCAAGGTCTGTATCACTGAAGATAAAGAGGCAATGAGCATTTTCAGACACAAGGCTTTGTGACCTGTGCCGTTTGAAACCCTCGGCCTGTTCCAAGGAGACTGCCTGCCCAACGGGCCGCAGTAAAGGATGTGGGGTAAGAAACATTAGCTTCTGGATCCTCCTGCTATGGCTCACCAACATGGAGACCAAAGGTAACACTTTTAACGTCTGAAGCATCCATAAGTCGGTGCCAGTGAAGCATCCATGGGATGGTGCCAATGGCACTCATGGGTAGTAACAATTTTTGACTCTATGCCTAGCTCCCACAGTGGTGTATCTCAAAACTCCCTGTTACAAGATTCCCCTGGTGAAGTTGTTAAGAGGTGTTGAGGAGGTAGGTAGGGTCTTTGATAGTACTGTTATCCTTTTAAAATGAGACCAGGCAGAGTCCTGCATTGGCTCTTGCTCCTTCCAACTAGGGGAAGACGTGATGAGAAGATGGTCACCTGCATCCTTATGCATTGTGCCTGATCTCAGCTTCTGGCTTCCAGGGCTTTGAATATACCTGCTCCACTACAATGCAGCTCCCTCTGTCATTTCGGCCATCACTTGCATGGGCAGGGGAGGGCGAGGTGTTGGATATTGCGTTATACTCCCAGGGCAGTATAACTTCAGCTTGCCACTGTGTGCAGTGATTATCATCACCACGATCCGGCTCCCTCCCTGTAAAGGTCATGGCCTTCTGTAACCCCAGCTCAGCTCTTGAATTTCCCCTAGGCCCACTCAGCTTCAGCACACACTTCCCTCCCTCCTCTTAATGGGGGAAATATAAGCTAACGAGCTTGCAAACGAGCATCGGGCAGTTTCTGGGGGAGACCCCAGCACAGTGTGCATGGAGCCGTGAAGCCGCGTCGGTAATGGAGAAGATTAAAGGGAAGTGTGTGAATCTGTGCCCGCCAATCGCCAAAACCGTAAATGGGATTGTCCTTAAGCTTGAACCTTTCCCCCTCTCCAGCGGCTATTAAATGTCTCCCAGAAAATTGCTCTGAAGGAAGATGCTTAGTTCCACTTCCGTGTAGAGAACGCAAGTGGGCTCTTGAGAGGCGGTCCTCTCTACAGAGCGCCTCTCCTGGACCCTGGCTCGCCTCTTTCCCTTTCCATCCTCCTTTCTGGTAAGGTGACACACAATTCTGGGTCTTTGACTCGTAGAAGGTAGGTGACAAGGGGAAGTGGCATTTATTGTGTTCCTTCTATGAACTGAGCTTCACTACAAAAATCTTCAACCCTCAAAGAAAATTCACAAGGAGGCTTTATGCCCACTTTGTGGATGTTCAAACCAGTTCCATGTTTTTCCATCCAGGGCAGGATGAAGCTCCAAGTTCACAATCATTGCTATATGTTCTGTTATCCCCCAAAGCAAAGGGTGGCACACGACACGGGATCTGGGGACCAGTGGACAGATGGCTCTGCATTCATTTGCCTCATGATTTAGGCTTGATGGTGGGGAGATTGGGAGTCATAATTTAGGGTTCAATTCAATTTAATACATTTCAATGACATCTTGCCAAGGGCTAAGGGGAAGGAGGCGACTACATAAGAGCTGTGGACTTGGCCTTCAAGGAGCTCTTGATTTAACTGGAGAGTGTAGAGCACACAAGCATCAGCAAACAACAACACCCACCTGGTCCCAATGGGACCAGGGAATGTGTCACGGGGACTGTGGCTAAGCTGGTGGATTGAGCATGAGCCTATTTTTAACATTTTCAGAAAGCCTTGTTACAATGAGAAGAAAGTCAGGAAAGACACAAAATGATAACCATAGAGAGGCGTCAGAAGCAGGCGGGCCAGATGCCAGCCCAGTTGCTGGCAGAGAAGAGGAAGGTGAGGCAATTGCAGTCCCCGGCCTCAGACAGGAACCTGGAGGTGTGCAGCAAGGAGGAGGGGCTCAGGTGGGGCTCAGGTGGCTGAGAAGGGAGCATGGTTTTAATATTTATTTATTATGTATACAATATTTTGTCTGTGTGTATGCCTGCAGGCCAGAAGAGGGCACCAGACCTCATTACAGATGGTTGTGAGCCACCTTGTGGTTGCTGGGAATTGAACTCAGGACCTTTGGAAGAGCAGGCAATGCTCTTAACCTCTGAGCTATCTCTTCAGCCCCCGGGAACATGGTTTTACAAAGAGAATATACTAAGATCTTCCCTCTGCTTGCCCCCCCCCCATGTCCAGTCATGGTGCCGAGATGTTCTGTGGGTATCTTAATACGATTTTAAGGCTCACAAGTGAAGCAGCTCCCTGAGAACAGCGCTCCATGCTCTTCAGACCCCTCACCAAGATCAAGGATGTCTGCAAGCTGGACTTGGACCCACCATGCAATCAGAGGGGTGCTCTCCTGGGCACTTGCAGACACGAACCATGAAATAACCCCTTTGCCATGACTCAGTGCCCCTCTCAGATCCAGCACACCATCTCCTCTGTCACCAGCTCCCACCCTGTTCAACCGTGCTCAGTTCAAGGAGTTCTCATGTAGAAAACACAGATTCACTGGGCCCGCTCGTGCAGCCCTCTCACTCCAAACACTCTGGAAGTTGAGGCAGAAGGATTTCAAGTTCAAGGCCAGCCTGGGCAAACTTATTAAGACCCTGCCTCAAAATCAAAAGCTAAGGGAGAGTCAGAAAGATGACTCAGCGGGTAAGAGCATGACGGCTGGAGTTAGGTTTCTGAAACTCATTGTGGAAGGAGAGAACTGACCCCTGAAAGTTGTCCTCTGACCTGCACATGTGTGTCATGGCACATGCATGCTCCTATGTATCATACAGACAATAATAACAAGAATAATAATTTTACACTTATATATAGATATAGATATGTTGTAGTAGGGGGTGAGGTCAGAGGATAACTTGTGGGAGTCGGTTCTTTCCTTTCACTGTGTGGGATCCAACACGGGTTGTCACACTTCACAGCAAGCACCCTTACCCACTTAGCCATTTGATGTCCCTAATAAACTATAAATACATCACTTTCACTTTACATTTCCTCCTCCGGCCCCTCCCATGTCTCTCCTACTCCCTCTCAAATTGATGGCCTCCCTTTTCTTTGATTATCATTATTGCATATAAATGCATAAATATGTCAATACAACCCGCTGAGTCTGATTTTACTACTTGTGTGGGTAGGGTTTCAGGGCTGACCACTATGTATTGGATAGCCAGTCAAGGTGCTCATCCCTGGGCTTCCTCTCTCGGCAGCCATTAGTTTCCTGTATCTCTTTGTCTAGGGGTGTAGCCCTTGAAATTTTCCCCTTCCAAGCTAGCATGTCTATTGATTGTCAATGTTCAGCTCTTGTTTCAGCAGGCATATTGTTGAGGTATCATGGGTGTAGCTTCCCTGTCATTTCTAGGAGACACAATCTCACAGCAGACTGTCTGGTTCTCTGGTTCTTGCAATCTTTCCCACCTCCTCTTCCACAGTATTCCCTAAGCCTTTGGTGCAAGACTTGTGTTTTCCTTAATGGTCTCTGTTTGCTGTACTGCGAAGCTTCTTTGATGAGGGCTGAGAGCTTCACTCATCTGTGGTATCCGGGTAAGGATTTAGTTTGCAGATAGGAATTACGCTGGTCTGGAAGAGAGGCAACAATAGTCCTCTTCGAAGACCTATGTCTTCACTAGCCCCATGTGGTTGCCTAGGTTTCTAGAATCAGATATGATTTCTCTCCTCTTGACTGAGCCTGAAGTCTAGTTAGACAGCTGTTGGTCACCACCAAGATGTGAGTGCTACTGCTGTACCTATAAGGATGGCGTGCTATGTCAGTCAGTGTTGCGGTTCACAGGCCTCACACCTGGAGTACATAGAACTTTATGGTACTATGCAAGATAGACCAAACAAAGGAGATTTTCGGGTTAGATCCAGCTTGATACTTCTGAGTCCTGTGTCCAAGGTGTGCAGTGTCTTCAGCAGTAGCGCCTTTCTTACCTTCAGTCTCTGAGAGGTA
This sequence comes from Alexandromys fortis, assembly GCF_014885135.2. Classification (NCBI taxonomy): domain Eukaryota; kingdom Metazoa; phylum Chordata; class Mammalia; order Rodentia; family Cricetidae; genus Alexandromys; species Alexandromys fortis. The sequence goes on from NW_026067930.1 coordinate 2,769,477, forward strand.
ACCAAGGGCAACAGCAATACCCTACATTGTTTTGGGAGTCACTTGAACTACCATGACCAACAAGTTGAATAGAAGTCTCCCATGCCTGGTACTGCGGGTCTTGTGGGGGCACTGGCATAACTTCATTTAAGATATATATCTTAACATATATCTTAAGATATATGTATCTAACGATACATCATGTATCAAATATCAATCTTAAATATTAAGGGATGTATATACCTTAATATACGTACATATATATTGCATATAATTTTAGATGAATCTAAGATATTGCGATTCTCTGAGACCTCATTGAGCATCCTTGGTGTGGTCATTTCTCCCTGCATCTCCTTCTCTACTGATAACCTTCCACCTCCCCATTCAGAGACCCCCTTTCTGTTTCTCCAATTTCCCCCTTCATACCACCTGTATCCTGCTACTTCCTTCTCTAGCCTGCAGCCTCACCATGACCCCTTTTTACTTTCTTGGTTTCTACAGTTACTCAAGTTATATACACATATCTAAAGATCTGGGATGATATGGCATCTTCCCCTCTAGGTTTAGGTTACTTCCTCAGTATAATCTTTTCTAGGTCCATCCCTTTACCTTCAAAATTCAAGATTTCAATTTTCTTTACAGCTGGGTAGTATTGCACCATGCATTTGTACCACATTTTCCATCTCCATTCACTGGTTGTAGAACATGTAGGTTGTTTCTATTTTCTAACTGCTCTAGAGCAGCAATGAACATGGCTGAGCAAGTGTCTGTGGAGTAGGATGTCAAGTCTGCTGGGCTTATGCCAAGGAGTGGTATAGCTGGGACATAATGGTAGATTTATTTTTAGCGCTTTGCGAATTCTCCACACTGATTTCCAGAGTGACTGGACCCGTCTGCATTATCACCAACAGTGAGTGAGGGTTTTCCCTTGTGCCGCAATCTCGCTGGCATTTGTTGCCAGTTGGTTTGTTTATCTTAGTCATTCTGGCTGTGTTGAGATGAAATTTCAAAGTTGGTTTAGTTTGATTTGATTGCTAAGAACGTTGGACATATTTTGAGACATTTATTAGCTGTTATAATTTCTTCAATTATGAAGTCCCAGTCTGGATCCACAGAGCACTTTTTAATTGAGTCATTTGCTTTCTTGACTCTGCTTTTTCCGTTCTTTGCATATTCTGAATACTAATCCTCTGTCAGATGTGTATCTGGCAAAGATTATTTCCTGCTCTGTGGGTTTCTTATTCTCAGGTTGATTGTTTCTTTAGCATTTTCATTCAATTGGGTCCCACTTGTCAATTGTTAGCCTTAATTCCTAAACAAATTGAGTCCTTCTTGGAAAGTCCTTTCTTACACCTAGGAAAACATCTAGGTTTACATTTAGCAGTTTTAGCATCTGAAATTTTAAACTGAGATATTTGATCTCCTTTGAGTTCATTTTTGTTCAAGGTGATAGGTATGGATCTTGCCTACTGAGCCCTCTCGCGAGCCCTTAATAAAGTATTTTTAAGTGTAAAGAAAGGCTCGTGATGTAGTTAATTCGGGGATAGAGCACTTGCCTTGGGAGCATAGCGTGCATCCCCAATACAGAGCATTAGAAAGAGAGGAAGAGGAAGAAACAATCCAACACAAATCACATGAGCTGGAAACAATAGAAGGGGGGAAGAACGTCATTAAGTCCAATGCTCAGCAAAGTCGTGGTGATGTGGTGATGTAGGCAAGGCAACGTGATGGACACAAAGCTCTCACATGAACTGAAAAATAAAGAGACCTTCTTAATCCTATAGACTATTTTAGGGATGAAGTGAATGGAAATTTCTAGAAAGCAGAACAAAATAGCAGAAAGAATGACAGTAAGAAATGGCAATGTAGTTGGTGACCAGCTCTAGGCACCGATGTCCAATAATGACATTTTCAGAAAAGAGAAGAGAAAATGAAGGGCTGGAAAGTGGGCCAAGAAACAACTCAAGAATGCTGGCTCCTAGGTGGTGAGTAGAATCACACTAGTGGGGCAGGGTGGGTAGCAGGGATGTCAAAAAGGCCATGAGGGATTTTTAGGCAAGAGACATCTTTTTAAAAAATAATAAAAGCATCTTGAAAAATAGGGAGAACTAGTGTTATTCTTTTTTAAAAAATGCTGCAAGATCCCCGCGGCAGTAGGGATGGAAAGAATAACAACTAGTATCTAGAAAATAGAATTTCTAAAGACAGGATCTTACTATGTAGCTCTGGCTAGTCTAGATCTCAGTGTGTAGATCAGACAGGCCTCAAACTCACAGAAATATGTCTGCCTGCCTTTACATACATCCACATGTGTGCAGTACCCCCAGGAGGTCAGAAGAAGATGTAAGATCCCAGAGACTAAATTACAGGTGATTGTAAACCACCGTGTGGGTGCTTTAACCTCTGTATTCCAGGTGCGCGCGCACGTGTGTGTGTGTGTGTGTGTGTGTGCGCTCTCTCTCTCTCTCTCTCTCTCTCTCTCTCTCTCTCTCACACACACACACACACACACACACACACACACACACACATAGAGGTGCATGATCATTCTTATTCTCCCCCCACAGAATAAGTATTGGTTTGAAGAACAGCATTCAAATGGAGGAAAACTGAGTCTGATCCTAGGACAAGAATTCTTCAAGCCTTTGGTTGCAGGGTATAGAGTTGTGAAGACCGTGGTTAGTTATGCACTGCACATAAAAGTGGGTTGAGAGGCCCCTGGGTGGGAAGAGGGTAACTTGAAGTGGTGCTGGAGAATCTGAAAGCAGTCCAGAGTGGATGGTGTCTGCAGGACTTGCAGGGGAGCTTGGGACTGATCCTCTGTACTGAGTATGCCTTGGGGGTCACATGGGTCATGGTCAGATTAAGGCTTTAGAGTGTTTATTTTCCTGACACTATAGAGGCTTGGAGGTCCACAGGTGGAAGGCAGATGGCAGAGAAGGAGGGCGTGGCACCCCTCCAGGTGTGAGGATAATTCGTTCTCAGCAGCAGCAGCAGGCTCAGGCAATGATCACAGCTGCCACAGAGACTGGGAACAGCAGAATGGGATTGTCCATCCTGAGCAGCATATGCTGAAGGCGGCTTGATGCCAAACAGTGTCTGTGTCCCCCACCATGCCAGAAAAAACAGGAACTGGCTTTTCATCTGGTCAAGAAAGTCACGTGGACCCAGAACTAAACCCTGAGCACTGGGCAGTCACGCTCTGTCTGTGGTCACAGGAGGGTTTCTCCTGGCGGCAGACACGTCAAGGCCACATCAAAACATTTATTGTTATGAAAATCCTCTTGGAGACAACTAGGAACTGGGCATGTGTGCAAAAGTCTTTAAAGAGAAGGTGAGCCTTGGGTCAACCTTGAAGAAAGGAGTTGTGGCAGAATAGATGGGACAATGGGGAAGCAGGGAATTGGAAATCTTGCAGGAAACAAGACAACAGCCAGGCGTCTGGAGTGTGGAGCACATGGCACACAGTGGAAACAAGCTGATGATATAGAAGACATCTAAGGTGAACTGGAGAGGCCTTTAAATGCTAGGATAGAGGGCTTCAGATATCCTCATGCAGCAGGTAGACTGGGAGGGCTGAAATAGTGGGAGGTGCAGACAGACTTGCATTTTTAAAAATGTAGTCAGGAAGTGGGTGGAGGTTGGATGAGAGGTGATGAACTGGGGCAGATGGGAACCATTTGGGAGCATGTGAGCAACTGGCTGGATTCTGCCAGTAGCCCTGCTGTGAGGCAGGCAGCTTGGCAGAGGGATAGAGAGGTGAGCATCATGCATAAATGGGGCGGAGCTTTGTCAGGATGAAATCTAAGGCATGATGGTGGATTTTGGGGTCACTTAGAAATGAGGAGTTTTGAGACACAGGATAATAGAACAAGAAAAAGAAGTAAGGGGCTCAAGGTTAAAGTTAAGGTTATTGCAGGCCCTAGTTTAAAAGACTTGTCCAGCAGAGGACACTTCAAGAGTATTTATTTCTCTACTGCTCTGAAGAGAACCAAGGCATCTGCTTCCTTGCATTCTGGAGCCTGTCAGCAATGATGGTGTCCTGGAAGCATTATCTCATCACCACCCAACACCTGCAACAGGCTGGACAGAAACTCCAGCCTGGACAAAAGTCATTAATTAGTCATCTGAACTCAATTATAGCTTGATGAAGTGGTTTTTCTCAGCCTCATGTCTTCACAAAAGTTGGAGCAGTAAGAACAAGCACTCCTCCACCTGGAAGAAGCCACGAACAAAAGGAAAAGAAACTATTGAGGAGTCCTTCGTGCCAGCCATGGCTCTATGCAGAAGGCAGAGCATTGATTTGCCCACAGGATGCTGTTTCTGGGACTTGGAGGGGCCACAAATAACCAGCCATTTGCTTGAATAAGGTCAGTTCTTCTAGGGAAATATTAGTGAGCCATTGAAAATGTGCAAATAAATGCTGATAGAATTAATACAGAGACAGTGATTGCATCATTAACTCACCCATTTGCAAAAGGGAGGCAAGGAGAAATGCTCCCAGAACATTCACCGAAGCCAAGCCCAATAGGCACCATTCACAGAGGTGCTTTTTACTGTCCCTATCTTACCGAAAAAGGCAGTTGAGACACAGGACTTTAAGTGGCTTGTTTGGAATTAGAACTACTGATCTGCCAAGTTGAAATCCACCTGAGTGCATTTTAGGGCTAGAAATCTCAGGGTAGAAATGTCCTGATGGTGCAGAACCCAGGGAGGCAGAGGCTGAGCATGGGGGCTAGAACAAGAAGTGTTTTCAAAATGGAAACATGTTCCCTACTGTAATTGGGTTTGGGGAAGAGTTTGAGAGATAGCTGGGGCGCTACAAAGGGTGGGGCCTATAAAGCCAGGGACTTTTCAAGACTATCATTATAGTTCCCATCTTGTTCTGACTTAATTTAAGTCTAAAACATCACTGGCAACAAAGTCAGATCCAAAGCCGGTGCCCCTCCTTCCTTCTTGTGCACCAGCTCGTAAAGATTCTGGGCAGCAGCTGCAGCCATTGAAACGGTTTTCATTTCCTTCCTTTGTGTGAGCTGCAAGGAAGCACAGAACGAGAGAGTGGGGGTGGGCCTGATAAATGATTCACTGGGAAGGCAACTTCATAAATGGGTTGGAATTAAAATACAAGATGCTCGAAGCCCTCCTACTCGCTCATGGTTAATGCCGAAGTGCGCTGGGGCCTTGGCTTTATTCACTTGACTCTGACGGCTTCGCTTATGAGTTGTAAATCTACTGGGAGAAAGTGAGTTTGGAGCAACAGACGGCTGCAATGCTTTCTCTAGTTGATGTGCTCAGATATGGAGTATTTCTGCCAGTTGGGCTCAGCAAATTCTCCTTGAGTGTATATAGGGTTCAGAACCACGGACAGCGCCCAGCCCCAGGAGTCTGTTCTGGCTGAGGGAAGCTGTTTCAGAACCTTGGACAGGAATTTTCACTGCCTCTGGCCATTTTACCTGGTGTCCTAGGGAAGAAGGGGAGGGTTAGTTGGAGAAGGTCTCCAGTCTTAGTTGCTCTTAGACTGGGGGAGCCTGGCACAGAAGACAGAATCAGTTAACGACAGATGGTACAAAGGGCTGCATTTCATGAAATAAAAACGGTAACTTCTCACACCTTCAAGGCCAAGTGCAATGGGCAATACTGTTCACAGCTTCTGCCACCAGCTCCTAACAACACACAGTAAGGTAGGACAAGCCATTTGTGAATTTGGAGGTGAACTTGAGCTCACATTCTTGCAAAGGTCACTCGGAGAGTCAGGATCAGGGCCAGAATAGCAATACGCTCTCTCAGAAGATAAGAACCAAAAGGAGGTGGGTCTCGTAGGGAGTCTGGCTTAAGACACCACAGTCTTCTCTGCTTTTTCCTTAATAATGGAGGTGCCAGTTCTCTCTCACAAATTCCATCATGTCACTTCTCCAGTTTTAAATCCTTTAAGGGGCTCCTGTGGTCACAGGAGAAAGTGAAAACCCTTTAAAAGATATTCAAAGCCGTTCTAAGCCTGATTCCAGCCGGCTTTGCCAGCACCAGCACTTGACATTATTACCGAGCACCTCAGCTTCCAGGTAATAAGTGCCAGAGAATCCTGAGCAGCGGCCAGGGGCACTCACTGCTCTTCCTGCCTGCAGGGATCTTCCAGCCCAAGCCAGCTGAGGGTGGGTGATGAGCAGGCTCTGTCTTTTAACCAAAATTCACCACCAGCGCCTCAGCCTCTGTGAGCCTTACACCTGCCCAATGGGCACAGCTTAATGTTCTGTTCTGTGTTTGCACACGGCTTTGTTTTTACCTCAATTATCACATTTATCACACTATAGTCTAATTATTTGGGCACATTACTTTCTTCCCAGCTAAGCTGTGAGCACCTCCAGGGCAGGGACTCCAGCAGATTCCTCTCTGTTTACCCTGCCAATACCAAGATGCAAATACTCACAGGGTATGTGTGTAAAGAGAACCTGGGACCTGAAGAGATAGTTTACAAAAGTACAATGGTGACAGAGCCATTGCTTTCTAGCGAAACACCTCTTAAATTCCCGAGGAGCTTGGAATGAGCAGCCTGGAAGAAGCATCCACGTGCCAGGGGATCCATCAGTGGCTAGGATGTCCTAAGTCTCCCTAGAGAACAGACCATGGGTGGAATGCGCGCCACAACCTGGAGGGGTGGCTCTGGTGACTTGATCCTCCGCCCTGATGCTCTCACTGGTGGTAAGGAGGAAACCCATGAGTCTCCTGTCCTATTGATTCACATCATAGTGGACAGAATCAACACTTGCAGTGGGTTATTATGGTGAAGGTTCATCCTATAGTTCAGCAAATGTTTACTGATAACCTGCCAAGATCTAAACTCTATGCCAGAAAGCTGAGAAAGCCAGATCTCAATCCTTTACAGAGAATAACCTGGCTATGAATAGTCACAAGCCATGGGAAGGCAAGTATAAGCGGGTTAGGGAAAGCCCCTGTGTAGGAACAACATACTGCCAGCCTTCCACACCCATGGTCCCATAACTGCAGAGTTAACCAACCATGGTTGGATTGGGGCTGTTTTTTAAAATGCATTATGCTTGGCATGTATGAATTTTTTCCCTAATAATCCCCTAAACAATACCACATAACCATTACAGAGGCAGAATTTACATGGTATTAGCTGTTGTAAGTCATCTAGGGCTGATTTAAAGTACACAGGGGGGTGTTCACAGTTTAGATGCAGATATGACGGCATTTTATACAAGGATATGAGCATGCACAGGCTTTAGTATTCATAGGCGGTCCTGAGACCATTCCCTGGGGGATACTAAAGGACATCTGTGCATGCTGAGGCTCAAGTGGGGCTGAAGCAGGGAGTGATAGATGCAGGCTCCACGTGGCAGCTCGCATTTGAAGGCTGTGGTCTTTTAGAAGACTCCCTAGCTCCTGCTTAGATGCAGCCTCTGGACAGACCCACTCTCCTAATCTGTGGCTCTAAGCAACAACAATAACAACAAAGCCAATGAAGTTGCCTCTCATTTTAAAGGCAACACTTGGATGAGGCTGGGGACAAAGGGAGGGCTAAATTTCCTCTATCTCATTAAACCAACCCCCACTGCCCCAGGAGTCCGCTCTAGCACCACCTCTTCAAGGATGTTATTCCTTAACGCCTCCATCATGGCTAGACTCAGCTGCTAATGGGTGTGTAATTTGGGGGATGTTGCAAAATCTGTTAACAATTAGTGCTCAGGGTGTGCTACCAGATGAAAGAGGACCTTGGGACTGGGGTGCAAGGCTGCGGCATTGCACTCCTCCTGCTCCTGAAAAGTCTAAAAGTCACTTCAGTCTCTGGGTTGGTCCCATTGCTTGGCGGGGAAGCTTAACTCTTCAAAATACCCTTTGTTGTGTGCTTTTTCCAGGTCTAATCCTCACAAAGTTCTCTTCTGTGGGCAGGGCATGTGTTATTACTTCCAATTCATGAATGGTGCAATAGAGGTGTAGCTAGAATGAAAAGGTTTGCCTTCTCTCAATTCAAGCCTCTCTCTGTAGGACCAATTTCTGGACTTCCAGCTTGGTACTCTGTACCTCTGTGGAATAACTAATTGGATGATGCCTAGGCTTGCATTTATCCCTACACACCCAGCAGACGGACGGGAGCACAGTAAACTATCCGGTTATCTGCCAAGGAGTAGTGCTCTATGGAAGGGCTGAGAGGTTCCTGTAAAAACCTCAGAGCTGCCCTCAACCAGTGTGTAGCGGCCTGAGGTCCCTGACTGTGCTTCAGTTCCTCCATCTACAGAATATGGATGCTGGGGCAGAAGACCATAGAAGCACCAGTATTTACCTTCTGTTCTGTGGTGAATGCCGAGGGAGGGTCCTTAATGCCATCAGGCTTCAGACCCCATCTGAAGACAAAATGAAGGTGTTCCTCCTCATCTGAGAGATTTCAACAGCATAAAACAAAGTTGCTTAACACAGTGCCTGCCTAGCTGAAGTACTGGGCACATTCTAGCTACCTGGAACCCGTGGCAATCACACAAGGAAGAAGTCCCAAGGCCTGTCTCAATGAACCCAACAATTTCATAATCTGCCATTCAGTTCTCTTTTACCTACTGTGTGCTGGCACCCAGAGGACACAGAGATAAATGAGTCCCCCCCAGCCTGCCACAGGTCGACCAGCACTGATAAGCAGCAGTCACAAACACCCTCATCCTTCTCTCATTTGGCTCCTCAACAGAACAACTGAACTGCAGAGATTGGAAGAAAAAAATAGGGATGAAGGAGGAGAGGGAGCGGGGGATGCAAGGCCATATCAGCTTTGCGAAAGAGGATGATTCAAGTGGAATATGGTGCTAATTTAAATCCCAAAATGACTGATGTATTTTCCATGGTGTTTTATTAATCAGCCCCAGACGGAGCACAATTTGCAAATTTCATGTGGCAGCTATTAAACATTTTCTCCTACGTAAGTAAATGAAAGGGATTTACTAATTCCAGCAGACACTTCATGAATGGCTGATGGGAGCACGCGCCTCAACACAGGCGGACACTGAAGTTGCTCAAGAAGGGAGGCAGCGTTCAGTTCCCTGCGCTAAACCCTCACGCGCTGCGCCCAGAAGATCTGATGAGTATTAATACAGCTGTCAAGGATGGCGGATCTTAGAAGATTCCAAATGGAGCAAGAACTGTCCCATAGGGAAACATGGGGAAATAAAGCTGCTTGATAATGTCCTGGGACTATCAGCCTCCTTCTGCTACCACAGCCCTCTCTACCCTTGGCATTCTGGGACATCCAAGCAGGTCTCTTGATAGGCCGAGAAGGTACAGATCTCCAGGTCTCCCTCTACTCTCCTACAAGCTAGTCATCTTCTGAATCCTACCCCACGGTCTATTTTTGGTACCAGTAATTGTTCTTTCCACCTTACACCTTGCAAAGGTCTAATTAATTTACCATTGGACACACTCAGTGACATCTCCACCAGTGAGTGTATAAACACTTTATTCAGTGTGAGAGAAATTGGAAGCATAAAAGAATAAAGTGTGCTGGGTCATAGGGTGTGGCAATGTGGGATAGATGACAAGACCCAGGACACTGGGTTAGATGACCCCACATTCCTGCTGATAGAACCTTAGAGACCAAGAATTTTGTAAAACTAAGAAGAGATAACTTGATGTCCTGCAGGTACAGCTGTATAGACAAATCCCTCTCTGGACCTCAGTTTATTTATCTGTAAAGAGAGAGCCTTGGAATTAGGTTCATTCTGGCAGGAAGACCCTAAGCCAGATGCATCTTCTCCCCAGGGGGAATATTTTGCTAGGGAGGAAAAGGAAGCATCAAGAGGATGGACATGGTTAATGGTACTAGATAAGGCCTCTGACAGTTGTGGGCAGAGAGGCTGCCCTCCTATTGAGTCATCTCATGTCCAGAGCCCACACTGTGAGATGTGATAGCCCCAGATGTTTCCCGGATCCTTAGCCTTGATTCATCTCATTCAGTTGAACTTAATCCTCTCTGTGACTTCGTAGGCAGGTGCACACCGCATATCTGCACTGTGTGGGTCTCCGCCTGGCTCTGAGGATGTGGTGGAAATCGGAAAGGGTCTTCTCCACATGGCCAGCAAAGGGCAGATGGATGTGGTTGTCTCAAGGGCAGAATCTACCACTCTTCCCACTAAAATCCATCCCAGGTCAACTCCCTTTCTACTTTGCCCATGTTATCCATGATGTGTAAGGATGCGCTCCCCCTTCCTGTCTCTTCCTCCATGTTCCCACACAGCGCCTCATTTGAGGGCTTCCCCTCTGCAAAACTGTGCCGCATCCTTCCATCCATTTGATCGTTCTCACATTCAATCACACTCCGCCCCTTTTCTACGGTTAGCGGTACATGTCACACCGTCTTGCTCATTGTCTCAGGATCTCCAGGTTTACAGAACTTCTTGACCTCAATAAACATGTATTGACTAAATGTTTTTCATGTGAGATCTCATAGCAGGAGCAGTTGAAAAAAGAAGACAGCACAAAACAGCCTCTGACACCACCTTTACGCGAAAATTAAAAATAAATGGCCTCTGTGGCTGTTTCTAAGCATCGTGTGTTAGGCTTTCAATAGTGAATTCCAAAGTGTACCGGGAATCTATTATTCAAATTTTACCCCATTAAGAGGCTGATCAAGAATTAGAAAGTCGTGTAGATATGATCCAGATGCTGTTTAGTAATCAGTTGGTTAATAACCCTAAGGGTTGCTATTGCTGTGATGAAACACCATGACCTGGGGAGAAAAGGGTTTTGTTAGTTTATGCTTCTGCATCACTGTTCATCACTGAAGAAAATTAGGTCATGAACTCAAAACAGGGTAGGAACCTGGAGGCAGAAGCTGGCACAGAGGCCAGGGAAGAATGCTGCTTACTGACTTGCTCCCCACGGCTTGTTCATCCTGCTTTCTTATAGAGCCTAGGACCACTAGCCCTGGGATGGCACCATCAACAATGGGCTAGACCCCCCCCCATCAATCACTAATTAAGAAAATGTTCTCAGGAGAGATTTAGTGTACATTTCAGTTATTGTTGTATTTCTGTGACAAATTCCCTGACATGAGTACCTACTAAGAGGCATGACCTACTTGGTTTACAGTTTCAGAGGGTTCAGCCCATAGTCACTTGTCTCCATGCTTCTGAGCCTATAGCAAAGCACAGCTTTATTGTGGGAAGCATGTGGAGGATGAGGCTGGTCACACTGTCAGACATTCTTGGAGGAGTTGGTCTTATACTTTTGGCTATTTTGAATGGTAAATTAAATAAAATAATGGAAACATTTAACTCAAATGTGATAACTTCCCAGAGAAAGGCCCATTATGTTAGGCTAAAATATACCCTTTACATGCATCATCATTCCTATTTTTTTTCTCATCATTCCTATTTTGCATGTGATTAAACTGATCTCAGAAAAGGTAGTCACAGGACAATTCAGACAGCTAGGACGTGTTGTAGTCGGAATTTCAATAAAGACCAGCTTTCCTATATATCTTGCTTCTTTTCTATAAAAGAAAAAGAGAGAAAGAAAGAAAGAAAGAAAGAAAGAAAGAAAGAAAGAAAGAAAGAAAGGAAATGTTCTACAGGCTTGCCTGAAGACATTTTCTCAGTTGAGGTTCCCTCCTCTCAGATGACTATAGTTTTTGTCAAGTTGACATAAAACTAGCCAGCGCATGGAGTGACCAGATGAGAAATTTTAAGCAATCATGGTTAGCTCAAGGCTGTAACGGAAAAGGAAGACCACATGCAAGGACAGATGCTAGCCGTGAGCTGGAAGATGAAAATGCTGGGGAAGAAGAGATGTGACGGAGAGGAAAAAGGAACGGAATGAGGGGTGGATGGTTTTGTGGTTGGCAAGTTACTGCCAAATGAAGGATTGGAGAACTTGAGTACCAGTCAATAGAAACTCCCTGAATGGCAATAATAGGGGAAAAAAGTAAATTAAAAAACACAGAGAACCACAGCAGACACTTAGGTGTGCACCACCATGCCTAGCTGGCTGTCATCTCAGAATTTAGAAGGTTGAAGCAAGAGGATCACGTGTGTAATTCTAACCTGGGCTACATGAGTTCCATGTTAAGCTGAACTATGTAGTGAGATTCTGCTGTAACGTATATGTCCTTGGACAAGAAGGAAATGAGAGAACAGAGCAAGAGAAACATCCGAGGTAATAGTCTGAGATAATAACAATGGGGTCCCCCCTCCCCCCCGGCAAATTACTGAAAAAGACACAGTGTCGAGTCCCAGCAGCTCAGGTAGGAATAATGTCCTTCCCGCACAGTCAGAAGAGACCTAAGAAGCCACAGCACCAGTGCCAAGGCCCCCTTTCTGAGCCACTATCACCCCAGATTGACTGAATGTTACCCCATCTGAATGGACTTGGCATCGGAGTGCCTGCTAGATGGAACTGTGGAGAACCTTCCCAGGACCAGGAAGATGCTGGATGGCAGCAATAAAAACTTCAGACTGACAGCCCAGTTTGCCGGCCACAGCTGCTTGTACTCCATAGCAGCCCATCCAGCAGTTCTGGAGCTGCCCCATAAGATTCTCGTCTCCAGGAAGGTGAAGAAATGAGCAAGAAGTAAAGAATGTGAAGCCACAAGAGGGTTCTAAAGACATCGTGTCCTTGCAGGAGGTTCCTAGGGCCTCTGCACTCACCCTAGAGCATACAATATGGGCCCGCTGGGTCACATGTTCATAACCCACCACCCACATCATCAGGGAGAGACCGTGCCCAGGTCTCATTAGCTTTGTTATTGTAGAACAATGTCTATCCCCCAGACTCATAAAGTGAGAACCCCAGATACAAAAAGGGGCTTTCATGTGTGGCACCCATCATTACACCTCCCTGAAGAGCTCCAGAGAAAGCATGACTCTCAACTCACTTAACAATATCTAGGACCTCACATGGAATGAGAATATGCACAAAAGATAAAGATGCCTCGGGTCCAAGTTTAAACCCAAGTTTCACAGAACCCCATGAAATGCACCCATTGGAGCTGCTTGCGGTGTGGAACCGCTGTGAGATTGCTCACATTGTCCTCGCTGTCACCTGGGAAGATCCGCAAGACTGTGTCCCCCTCACAGAGTTGCCCTTGGAGCATCAGGGAGACAGATGCAGCCAGGAGAGCCATACAGAGCAAGGCATGTGCTTGTCTGCCCCTAGTTCTGCTGGCCCTGGTGAGGTTGATTCTTACTGAGGAATGGTAGCTGCAGACATAGGGATCTGAGATGCAGTTTCTTGTTTCTTTTTTTTTTTCTTAACTTTGTTGGGTGTCACATTTTGCAGAAAGAGCATTTTGTGCCAAACACGATTCAAGTTCATGCATTATTTACCAGCTAATATCACAAACGCTGTGTATACAAACCAACCCTCTCCACCCCTGCCCTGGCTGCTCAAAAAGAGCCAAGAGAATACCATCTCCACTTGTTCTGCACAACGGGGTCAGGCTCATCCCCCCCCCCATGCCCTGCCCCCTGCCACCCTTTTATGGCCAAGAGAGAGTGTCATGGCAGAGGAACGTAGACTGGCTTGTCACTAGCTGGTCCAGCTGTGATGAAGGATGAACAGCGGATCTTTGCTACTTGCCTGACTGAAAGCATTCCTCTGCCTTTCAAAACCTCTCTCCCCAAATTGTTCCAAATGCTCTTCCATCTTTCCTGTTAGCTGCTTTCTGATTCTGGGAAGTATCAGCAGATTTGCTTGGAGCCCTGGCTAATTCTTGGATCCCCTCTCTGCAACCCTCCCTGCAGCCCTCCCTGCAGCCTCCCATGCAGCCTTCCATGCAGCCTCTCCTTCACCCTTCCTTGGATCCCTCCCTGCACCCCTCCCTGCATCTCTTCCTTCCTGCCCCTCACTGCTTGTCCCGACTGCTCTTGGCTCTTCCCACCTGTTCTCACCTGCCATCCTCCATTAAGGCTTCTGCTTGGTGCCATCTGACCTGCCTCTACAAATGCCTCTCTGGCTGGAAGCCCTGGAAAGAGCTGAAGAGAGGCTAGGCCCCAATGTCGCAAGTCTGGAAAGCTGGGCCAGAGGAGCAGTGTGCCGTGGAGTGGGGGAGACAGCAAGTCTCCCAAGCATCAGTGTGGGGACAATACTGTATTGGTCCATTTATTAAAGTAGCGGGTCTGTCACATGTGAAATCTATTAGATGCTGACAGAGTTGAGATGTCTAAGGGGCATCTTATCTGGGACTCAGCAGGGCCCACGGGAGAACTCTGAGAGGTCAGCGCAGAGGTAGATGAGAAGTGTGTATATAGGGGAGTCTCGTGGGGTGGGGGGCTGCAAAATGGGACTCAGAGAGGGAAAGAGAGGTGACAGAAAGACCTCATCCCTCGGCATATGCTGATCTGGTCCAAGGAAGTCGGGAGCCAGAGGGAGTAGAAATATCCCTGAATGACAAGCCTCCAAGCCACCGGAAGCCACTTTCCTCATTCCCCAAATGGAAGCCATAAAACCTGCCTGCTGGCAGAGTCTTGGCGGCCACAGTCTGACAAAGGCCAGGGAGGCACATCATCGCGAGGTTCTGGGGGAGGCAGCCACATTATTCACAAAAGACATTTCCATATGCCTCTTTGAGGACTCAATTCCCCTTGCCTCCTCGGGGAATCCTCTTACGGGAACCCATTTGTGCCTGACTGCAGAAGCAGCCGCTGACAGTCCCTGTCACCTTTCCAACGCCTCAAAGATCCAACTTGTTTACCCAGCTTCCCCATCCTGCACTACCATCACAGACCAGATCAGATCTGCATGAAGGCTCCTGCCCTCCAGGGGCCGTCTGCCCTATCCTGTCTCCCTATCTGGTTTCTGTTTCAGTCTCATTTCCTTTGTCGACTGTGATTCCTGGCTCTGGCTGAGATCTGCTCGGAACAAATTCCTGCCTGGATCCACCACACCCACCTTTGAGCCAGCACTCGCATCCTCCCCCTCCCCAGACCTTCTCATTCCTGGGTGCTGCTAAGTCTCTCAAGTCCTGTGTACCTTATTTCCTCTGCCCTGGCGGCTGCACTGTACCCTGCAGAGGGCACCACATGGTTTGCCAGCTGGGGAGATCATTCTCCAGGATTAGCTGCTTGTGGTAGACAACAGCATCATCTCACTGCCTCAACCTGTGGCCTGGAAGATGCTGTAAGCCATGCCTTCTAGGAGCTTGCTTCAAAGAGGAAGGTGGAGACAGGCGGGGGAGGGGGGAGAAGCTTATATCCTGCCTTTTCTACCTCTATAGTCAGCAGCCAGGACTTTGGTTCCTTCAAGTCACCTCTGATTCCCTTTTGCTCAACACATCACCACTCTGCACCCGCCCTGGACTTTCCTCTCTGCCGCAGCTCTGTCAGTGTGGAATCTGCTGCCTCCCTCTCTTCTGTCTCTCAGAGCACCTCGGTCTTTCAGATTTCCCAGAATTCCTGAGGTGAGTGAGATACAGCATATCTTCTTCCCTCATCATGGTGGAGTGTCCCAGATGGCGCCAACAGGGCTGTCACAGTGGTGATGACAGGCAGCCACCAGTCTGTGCGAAGTTTCTCTGGAAAGTCCTTTTCCAGAGTCCTTGGAGACCCCTGCAGGAATGAAGGAGCCTTGGGGAGTGGCACTCTTTTTCCTGCTGTGGCATCAAATTATCCTGACATGGGGGACAAGGAGTGGATCAACTATCAACACTTCTGTCCTCTCCCTCCCTGAGCCTTCTCCCCTACACCATGAATTTGCCTTCTTGGCTCTCAAAACCCAGACAAAAGAGAATGGCTTGTTGGGAAATCCCATGCCATGAAGGCAGTGCTCCTGAATGAAGGGGAATTAGACAAGCCCCAGCTGGGGTCTGCGTGGAGACTCTGCCTGAGGGGCGCCCTCCTCACATCTGTATGCTTGCTGCAGCAGCACGCTCTGCAGCTGGAGGGGGCACAGGAGGCTGGGTCTCCTCCTCCTGTGACAAGCTGAGCATCGAGAGGGACTAGACACGGAGGCCTGAGGCTACTGCAGGAGGATGCTCTGCAATGACAGCTGAGAAGTTGCAAAACTGCTCCACACCGTGGCCATTGTCACTGTGCCTTTCGCTTCACATGACTCTGAGATGGGGCCTGTGACCAAGGGGCTCCCCAGACTAAGAAAGGCTGTCTGATGTTGGGTGATGAAGCCTGGGGCATGGGTGGCTTTGTAGAGAACATGGGGATGGGGCCAGACCTATGGAAACAGTGTGAGCTGCCCCAGGGCATTGCCTCCTCGCCCTCTCTCACGCTGCTCAGTGCATGCACGTAAGTCGCTTGGCTCCCCGCCTCTGCTGCACAGCATAGTCTTGTCCTCTACACTGGCACTGGGAACTGGACTGTGTCTCTCTGGAATTCCCATTAGGAGGGTATAACCCCAGTACCTCTGTGATGGGTATTATCAGTTATCAACTTGACTACACCTGGAATTAACTAAAACCCAAGCAGTTGGGTACACCTGCGAGGAAGTTTTCTTAATTAAATCAATTGAAGTGGTAAGATCCACCTTTAATCTGGGCCATACCTTCTTCAGGAAGCCTGTAGAGAGGTCACAGGAGAAGGAAGCTTTCTCTCTTTGCCTGCTTGCTCTCACTCTCGCTGGAATGTTTTCCTTCACTGGCTTTAGCGCCTACTTCTTCAGGATTCTCCGGCGTTTAGAAAAGAGCAGCTGAGACATTCAGCCTCATGGACTGAGTAACTACTGGATTCTTAGACATTCTGTTGGTAGAGAGCCATTGTTAGACTAGCTGAACCACAGTATGTAAGTTATTCTAATAAATCCCATATATATATCCATTACATATTATATATCCATAATATCAGTTAAATTATATTATTCCTGGAAGGAATATATCTATATATATGCATTTTTTTCATTCCAGGCATAATTTAACTCATGTAAATTGAGTGCACATTGTCCTGGAAGAGACAGCTCCACAACACCTGATCACCCCTTCTGGTCTTCAGGGCCAAACCCACTAGGTTTCCAGTGTTTAAGCTGTCCAGTGTGTGTTACTTTCTTGTGCCGGTTCCAGGACACCTGTACTCCTGGACACGAGCATTATGGAGAGTTCCAGCAAACCTCCGGAAGATCAGAGAGCTTCCCCCACAGGACAGCCAGTGCTGAGGAGATCAGGGGCCAGCACATGTAGACACATTCCCTCCTTCCCTTCGTGGCCATTCAAATGATAATGCCACTGTTCCTTCCAGTCACCACTATGCTGAGCCACCCCACAATGCCCCAACACCAGTGTGTCCTGCTACCATATATTCGGCCTTCTGCTGCTGCCCTTTCTCCTGAGGATGCCTCGGAAAACTGCACTCTGCCACAGACCCGGTATACTCTGTCCCAGGAGAAAAGGGAGACTCTGGTGGCTATGCCTGCTGAGGAAGAGGAGTATGTGGGAACTTTAGTCTAAGGGGAACAGCTGAGTTGTTGTCTGTTATGGCTAGGGACCGGTCATGACATGTACTTTCATGTTTTGAGAAAGGGAAGGCTCCCAGGAAACAGGGTCCAAATGAGATACAGGGCTGTGGGATAATAGAGCCTCATCCATGCTAAGAATAGGAAGGAAAACCTTTCTTCCCATCCAAGGTCTGTGTTACACCCATGGCGAGGATGTGAAGAAATCAGACAGGATAAACTCCCACAGCCCGGGGTCCTTAACAGGGATGTGTGATGACAGTAGACAGGGTATACTTGCACAGTTTGGGGTAACTCTGAGACTCAAGCGTGGGAGAAGATTGCCTGTGTTAATTTTGTGAATGAATTTGAGGCATCCTTATATTGCAAATGATATTTTGGCTCTTATATAGACAAGGTTATGGGACGCACCATTGATTTAATGAGGTTTATTGAAGGGAAATAGAAAACGGAAGTTGAAAACACACCTAAAACATTTGGCTGCAGAAGCTCACCTCCACCCTCACTGCCGCTTCTGGACAGCTAAATGGTCAGAGTCCTGGCACCCTCGAAGCCCACCTGGCTGGTGGACACAACTACAGAATCAGATGACAAGTGGCTTCTAACATGCACTCAGCCTGCTGTGGGCACAGTAACACATATAAAGGATGCATGGAGCTCCTCTGCACCCCTCATTTGGTTTCACTATGTCTTCTTCCTTCTCCACAAAGAACCAGGGGACTAGGGAGATGGTTCAGTAGGCAAAGCACTTGCCCCAGAGGCCTGGCATACTGAGTTCAATCCCTGGAACCTGCACCAAGGTGGAAGAAGAGAAACGACTCCCTAAAGTTGTCCTCTTACCTCCACACAATGCTGCAGCAACCATCCACCCCCACATATCACACACACATGCATGCATCTATCACACACACTAGCAATAAACAAATGAACAAGCAAACAAAAGCATATCAAAGAGAAAAGGTAAAATACCTGGCTGTGTGGTAAGTGACCAAGTGACAGTCCTGGAGGGCTGACTGCTGGAAGCTTGGGCTAGCCTGTGGTTATCTAAGACCTATAGCAAGTGCCCACAACACCATGGCCTAACGGCACAGATATACAGCCACTGTTCCTGTGGCTGCAGACCTGGGGTTCCCTTTGGTACCTCTAGAGGCAGTTCACAGTAGGGCTGAGCCTTTCCTCTGGCTGGCTGGAAAGGCTCTCCAATTCAGGTTTACATAGTACCATGTGACCATGTGCCTTTGCCACCTGACAAAACCCATGGAGGAGCTTGCTAGACGATGGCATTGTACCCTAGGTTCTACCGGCTCCTAAGGCAGATACAGCACAGAGAAGCAATGGAGGGATTAAAATGATCCACGTGGTAATGGAGTAGAGTCGCAGACACAGAAACATGTATGAGTGAGTGCACACACACACACACACACACACACTCCTGGACCTGTGGGTTGGAGTATCCAACAGTACCCCAGCTACAGTGAGTGGCCAGGCACCCAAAGCTTGGTTTCTAGAACCATCTCCAGTAAGAAGAAGCAGCTCATTGGGAGACAATTGGGACTGGGGCAAGAAGTCTGCAAGACAAGCCCAGCGCACCATGTTTTTAGAACCTAGGAGAGATCTGGATGAAGGTGCCACATGGAGCCTTCCAGCACAATGCAGTCATGAAGGTACTGCATGGCTGCAGTGACCAGCTGAAGAAGTTCCCTGTGACAGGGCAGTGCAGCCTGAGTGGCTATAAGAAGTGATGTTAGCATGGATGTGACCCAAGTCTAAAGGAGACATTCACGCTCCGCTCGGCTGTTGTGAGTTATTGAGTAAGAAAACTCAGGAAAGACAATTCCACGTGCTTCCGCGTATTTCCCACAGCCCTTCCCGTTCAGGCAGGCGAACTGCAACCTGCTTCTCAGGTGAGACCTGCACTGGGACTTCTGCTCCAACAGTAAAGCTTGGGAGGGGGGCGTGGCTTTACAGAGACAATGACCACCACAACCCAAGGGCCAAGGTCAACTCTACCAGCCACAGGCTTGTTGAGAGTATAAGATCTGAGCATGCATGTCCCCAAATTCATATACTGACTCCCAGTCCCCTGGAGACACAGACAATTTTACTTCTGAGTCTCCTGCTTTTGAGGCCTCATTGCTCCTCCACCCAGAACCCAAGCCATGAAATCATACTTCAAACCTTTACCTCAGTGCGTGTCACAGAAGGCAGAGAATAAATAATCTGAAAGACAAAATTAGATGTCTATCTCATGGCAAACACAGAAATAAATTCCAGATGGATAGAAAATTTGTACATGGAATGTAAAACTGTAAGGCGTTTTTTAAAAAGCATGAGATAATGTTTTCAACACATCTTGGTAGGGGCATGACAATAGACACACGGATTTCAAAAGCTAAGCAGCGGTCGGCCAGGGACAGGAAGGAGCAGGTGATTGCCGGGTGAGAAATGGAGTGGTCGACGTGGGCAGTCAGAGACAGAGCGGAACGGAACTGCGGCATCCATCACATCCACCCGTTGGCAAGTGCTGAGAGAGCTGATAACATGAACATTGGCATGGACGTGGAGAAGCAGGACCTCTGCCACAGACGGTGGGCAGTCAGGGCTGTGCAACCACTACGGAGCAGCTTGGCAATCGCTGCACAAGTGGAAAGAGATCTCTAACCAAGATGGCCATTAACTCTTCCGGGCGAGTTCTTCAGTCATCAGGCCCTCTTGTGTTCAAGCTACAGGCTCTGACTTGTCCTAGCAGAAATTCTTACCCAAGAACGGATGCGAGCTGGGGGGGGGGGGCAGCTTCGATCCACAATGCTAAACTAGAAGTGACGTTGGTCTATGTCTATTATCTAGGGTCAGCCTCCAAAACAATGGTAAATAGGGACGTGAGGAGCCAAGGTTTGTCAAGATGATTTTAGATGTGCCCATTTGTAGATACACAGAATATTGGGTTTTTTCCTTCTTTTATTTTTAAAGATCATAGTAAAGTTACATCATTATCATTTCCCAATTCCCTTTTCTGCATCTACCTTCCCATATACCCTTTCCTGCTTTCTTTCAAATTCATGGCCTCTTTGTTTTATTCATTGTTCTTACATTCATATATGCATATACACATATAATCCTAAATATAGTCTGCTCGGTCTGTATAATGTTACTTGCACATATATTTTCAGAGCTGACCATTTAGTAGTAGACAACCAGTTGGTGTGCTCTTCCCTGGGAAGAGCGTTCCTTGGTTGCCTGTAGTTCTTCTTTGTGTAGGATTGGGGCTTTGCGTCTTTTACCAGGCACGTTAGCATGCCTATTGTTGTCTTTGCTTGGTTCATGTTTAAGCAATCATGTTGGTGAGTCTTTATGGGTGTGGCTTCTGACATCACTATGAGACACAGGCTCACAGCCAACTCCCTGATCCGCTGGTTCTTACAATCTTTCCACTCCATCATCTGCCATGTTCTCTTAACCTTGGGTGCAGGAGCTGCTTTGTAGATGTATCTGTTGAGTGGGACTGGGCTCCATATTCATGCAGTTTGACTGGTTGGTAGTTTCTGTGATTAACTCGATCTGTTGCAAAGAGAACTTTCCTTGATAAGGGGAGGTATTGTTAATTTTTTTCATATATGAACACTGGCTTCAAGACAGTCTTTGTCTAGAGGACAGAGGCGGGTTGATGACAGGGAGGTCCTCACTTTACGCTGGCCTTTCTCTGTCACTTTAAGAGACAGCAAGCTAATATAGCTAACCGCTAACACCTGTTTATTTGGGGTGACATTTACATAAATGTCAATTCTGTTATATTTTATATTTCTCTATGGGTTAGGAGAAAACATGATGGCTCAATGGCAGGCTTCCCTTCTCTGCCCAGGGAGTGTCCCACATGGCCAGGACACAGCATTGTCAGAGCCCCAGCAGGCTAGACTGACCAAGGAGGACTGGATTGCAAAGGAAGGCAGTCATGGAGAGGATCCCATTCTGCTGGGGGTCCAACGAGGGCCCATCTGGCCATTGGCATCACCATCTATCCCAAGCTGGGCCTGGGGCCAGGATAAAGCATAAAACGGGACCAGCGCCATTTCGCCCAGCTCTTTTGCCAACTCCTAGATCTCGCCCCAACTCTGCTGCTGGCCCGCATCTTTTGAAGGAATTTCTGTAACTACAATGAATGTCCCGAAGGAAACAAAGAAGGTCCTACGAGAATAGCCAGGACTGGTCTCTCTGAAGACCCAATGTTTCCGCTGAGAACTGAAATGGGGGAATATAAAGATCCTTGAGTTTGGGAAGGTTCTGGTATACTTAAGAAACCCAAAGAACTCCATTGGGGTTGGAGCCTGACCAAGTAGGAGGGACTGGAAACCAAATACAAGAAGCTAAACCCTGATCCAGATGACTGACTGATCCTTCACATACTGGTCCCTGATCCCAGTCACAAAATGAGCCTTGATCACCTTGACCCTAAGTCTCACATAGAAACAGGATACAGATCTCAGTTTGAGCCTCAGCCTTGGTGCCTATGAACTCTGAACCTGATGTCACATGGAGCCCTAATCCAGATTTTATTCAGGGCCTGATCAATTATACTCCAAGCTTTGATCATAATATAGATTTAGCCTTGATCCTCATAACAAAAGAAACTGACCCCTGATCCTGGAGTGGGCCCTGATTGTTGGTCAGACGGTCCCTTAAACTCCAGGTATGATCTGAACCTTGGTTCCTGACCAAAGATGGAACCTTGACTTCTGGTCATCTCCCTAGATCCTGGATACTTTTACCAAGCCTGCTACAAAATGCTGCTTTGGGAGATGAAAGATCCACAAGACAATTCTAGCCCATTCTGCAGTGGGAAGTTCTACCTGTGCCCCATGCTCTGGCAGCTGCAGGAAGGCCTGACCAGCATAGGGCGCAGCACGGGCGTGAGTCGCAGAGGAGGGTCAGGCAAGCAACACGAGGCGGCTGCCTCTGCATGCCTCTGTGTAACCGCCATTTGGTCCATGAGGCGATGTTAATTGCTCTCCGTGGTGCCTGGTGCTTTGTTAAAAAAAAATTTAATGTTGATTTTTATTGAAAAACAGAAATAGTACAGCATATGCTCCAAGCATGTACGGCGCTAAATGGTGCCTTGTCTGGGCCCCCTTTCAGTCCCACTGGAGAGCCTGCGGGGGCTGTCAACAGGTGGTGTTGCAAAAGTGCTAGCTCCCCTGCTGTGTCCTGAGGGATGCCCGTGAAGTGCTGGGCAGGGGCAGGGGCCTCTGGAGGGTCTACAGTCATGTTTCTGGGCACTGTGATGGCTCAGGAGGAAAATGGGTTCTGGGTGATTTCACCTGGAGACTCCAACACTCATTGTCTAGGTCTGGTTGCCACACATGATGGCAGTGACCTGAAATGATGCATGGAGGATGGGGAGAGGGTGGCGAGATGGGCAAAAGGGTGGTTGGTTATGGACAGGAGTCAGGCAGACCATGATGAACCTTACAGGCACAGACCGCATGGAGGATGGGCAGAGGGTGGTGAGATGGGCAAAATGGTGATTGGTTATGAACAGGAGTTGGGCAGACTATGATGAGCCTTACAGGCACAGACCGCATGGAGGATGGGCAGAGGGTGGTGAGATGGGCAAAATGGTGATTGGTTATGAACAGGAGTTGGGCAGACTATGATGAGCCTTACAGGCACAGACCACAAAGAAGAAAAGAAAAGAATGGTGAGATGGGCAAAATGGTGATTGGTTATGAACAGGAGTTGGGCAGACTATGATGAGCCTTACAGGCACAGACCTCAGTGTAGGCAATAGGAGGGTGACCTGCAGAACTGAGCAGTTGAGACTGCTGGGCACAGTTGCTACCTGCACACTGCACTGGGCACAGTTGCTACCTGCACACTGCACCATTGCTTCCCCAAATCTTATCATTTGACCCGACTCCTCTACTCCACCCAAAGAGCCTTAGTCAGTCCCAAGTTTCATGCTCTGACCCCAGGGATCTTTTCTTTGTCTTCGGCTCATGACCTTTAAGAAGTCCTGGGAAGTGGTCCTGGTCTGGCCCCATCTGCCCACTCTGCTTGCATCCTTGTTTCCCTGTCTTGTTCCATCCCCAGGTTCACAGAGTGGCTCCTCCCAGGGTCTGACCTTGGTACATCAGCCCTACAGTGTCCCAGTTTGCCCAACCCTGGAGCGCTCAAGCCTCTGCCTGCCTTCTTTCCCTTCCCAGTGGTCCATTTGCCCCTCCACGCTCCCTTTCCAGTGGTCCCCTGTAAAACCTGGGCTAACAGGACAGCCAGAAGAGCCAAGTGATCTTTGCCAGTCAGGCCTCTTTCTACAGTCACCTGACCGAAGCCTCAGAGGCCTTCAGGGAATCCTGTATTTTCTATCAGAGTAAAATCCAAGAATAAAATCAAAGGTCCTCTCTCGATATTCACAGCCCTTTGTAAGGTCCCTTCTCCCACCCCCACTAGTTCCCCTCAAGGTTGCTGCTCTGCATTCAGAGTAACAGTTACCTGTGCTGCCCCTCCCGGCAACCTCAAAGAAAGTCAGAGCCAAGGCCCTGCCTCCCTCCCTAAGCCTCTCTCCTGCATATCTATAGCTCTTGCAAATAAAATAACTCAAGGCTGAGCCTATCACTCAAAGCCTTCAAAGCTGTTCTGCTGTTCGACTCCACGCTTGCCTTCTGTGCTGTGGCACGCACCTCCAGGGTCTTGCCCCTCCCTTCCCTAGCTGCCCAAGGAGCTGCCTAAGTCTGACTTTCCGCCTGCTGGGTGACCACTTCAAAGTTGAGCCAACCTTTGAGAGCCTCCTTCAAAGCCTGGCATTTGGGGCTGTGCTTCCTCCCATTTACCTGTCTGGGCTCACCTCCCCAGGCCTTTAACTCGCTCCCAATACAGGCATGGAGATTTTTGAGCTATGGCTCCCCATACACATTGCAACTCTGCTCCTGAACTCTTAGACATATTGTTCCTGCCAGGAATACCCTTCCCTTCCTTAGGAAACTATCCTGTCTCTGAGAAGCCCATCTTGCTTTGATCCTCTTCCTGGCAGAATGATACCATGCCTCTGCTAGAACTTTCTCTGGAGACCACATATGGCTCTCTCCCTCCTCCACTCAGGATGGTAGAACAAGGTTGTCCCTCCCTCCCTCCTTCTCTCCCTCTCTCCCTCCCTCCCTTCCTTCCTCTTCCAAAGGTACTTGATGCTCTGTTAGGATCAGTCAACCTTCAGGAAGCTATTGATTAGTTGAAAGTGCAGACTGACACTCAGGATGCTCTTGAGGGCCCCTACTTGCCGAGTGATGAGCAGTTGGCAAAGGAGACACTGGCAGGAACCTCCATCTCACATGGTCACGTGAGGGTCCCCTCTATGGACCCCCAACCCCACCCCTGCCCACTAATGTAGACTCAGCTTTCCAGAGTGCAGAGCCTTCAGCCTTGAGGAACTGCAGGAATTCGTGTTTCCCGAATGCCCCTGTCCAGCAGTACCTTCACATATAAATGTTGGTCTCAGAATGCTACCTAGACTGCCCACCAAAGCGATGGAGCATTTGCCCGGTGCCTGCTTTGTCCACACACAATTATGTTTCAGTAGCTGGCACCCTCAGGCCAGCTGAGCTGTGTAAGTCACTTCACTCTCTGGATGACCTTCCTCCTACTTCTGAAAAAAAAAAAAAAAAAAACGGACTCCAGCGCCTCCCCTGAAGGGAGCTGCAACTCTGGCAGGCACCAGGTGAAGCCCTTGGCTCTGTGCACCTTTTCTCCACCTCTCGCTCTGGAAGGTGCTAATTC
This sequence comes from Alexandromys fortis, assembly GCF_014885135.2. Taxonomy (NCBI): domain Eukaryota; kingdom Metazoa; phylum Chordata; class Mammalia; order Rodentia; family Cricetidae; genus Alexandromys; species Alexandromys fortis. The sequence goes on from NW_026067930.1 coordinate 2,794,602, forward strand.
TGATGGGCTTGACAGCTGAGCCGGGAAACTCAGCCTGCAAGGGCTGTAAATATGCCAGGCTGCTCCCTGCGCTCTGCAGAGCCCTGTTGCTGCCCCCCCCTTCAAACCCTTTCCTGGGCCAGACGCAGTCATAAAACAGCAACCCCCGCGAGAATGAGAGCCAGGCTCATTTGCAGCGCAACCCTTTTGGGGGTGACTGTGACCTAGGCAGCCTGACTAGCCGGACCCACCCAGTGTCCTTGGCAGGCAGAAGAGGACCAGCTGGGAAGCTTGAGCTGGGGACTCGGGGAGAGGAAGGCCCAGGAGTGCCTTGGCAAGACAGAAATCTGCAGCCTCAGCAGTAGAGCCAGCCTGCCTGGGGATGCCCTGCATGGATCGGGTGGAAGAGAGGAGTTCACGGCCAATGAATGAGCCTGCAGAGTCCCACACCGAGTCACAGCCCAGGGAGAGATTGAAGGGCCTCATTTAATTGGAAACACCTGCTCTTCCATCTCACTGTGCCTCAGAGAGGGAATCAGAGAGCCTAGCACCAGGATGTATCTTAAGGAGCACTTCCCCCGAAGCCAGAGTCATCCACACTGCTCCCCAGACAAGACCAGTTACCTGGAGGAGACAAGAGGAAGGGGCAGCCCTTCAGCCTCTGAAGGGCTCTTCTGTTCACAAAGGGCATCTCCCTGCAGAGGGAGGTCCAACCTTGAGCAGAATCTACCTGCGGCAAGGAGGGTATCTGGAGGCAAGAGGCCCAGGCTGGGGGCCAACCCAACAGAAGCCCAATATGCCCCCAGGCCCATCTCTAACACCCAAAGGTCAGAGCTAGAGCTCGGCATAGCACTGATTTCCCTGTGCCTTGCCCAGGATGGCCGAAACCTCTATCTTTCTCACACTCGGCCTACTAGCAGATCTAAGACAGCTCCTCTACCAAAGCCTTTACCTCACACAAGGCCAACTTGGACCCTCTTCCACTCACTCACACATGCTCTTTCCCCTTGAACTGGTGTGGGGTTTATAGGAAAGGCCATGACCTTCAGGTAGGCCTGATTCCTACTACAGGCGGGGCCTGGGCCTGGTTCTGAGTGTCAGGTCTGTGGTTGGTCCCATGTCAGGACCCCAGTAGACATCACGTGGCTTATTCTCAACCTTCTCAAAGGCAGTGTGAGGCCGGCGGATAGCGTTAATATCTTTGTCCAGACCTCCCCCTTCCTAAAGCTACCCACCCCCAGGAAGTATACTCCTTCATGTTGAACCCCCAGACTCCAGTTGTGAGTACGAGAGCTGCCTGGTAGCCCTCTGCAATCTCCTGTGGGGATCTATGGTCTGCCCACAAGTCTTTTACCATCACCCCTACACCAAGAGCTGAGGGCCTGGTGGCTACATGATCAGAAAGTCTCAACTCCACTGCCATCCACAGCAGGTCCCCAGTCCCATCCACACCTTGCTCTTCCTGACTGGCTTCACAATAGAAGGGGTTAAAGTTGGGTACAGCAGGAGCAGGGGGCCTGGCTTTGTCTTCGCTTCCAGGAGTAGCCTCAGACAAGCATGCATGAGACAGGGTGGCAGCTTCCCTCTTTCCACTGCCAGGAGGCACTTGGGACATGGCCATTCATCTCTGGAAAAGTCAGTGCCCATGAGGGGCCTGAAGGGTGCCATAAGTAAGTGGGCTGGGTCTAGGCCAGTAGGGTCTGAGCATGAGACAGAGTGTGAATCTTGTCGCCAGACACAGGGAGTCGGGGTCAGCAGCATGGGAGTGGGGCCCTAAGGAGACCTCTTTACATACAGGGTACCTAATGGCAGGAAGCTCCCAGGACTAAGACCTGGAAGAGGCTGAGGACCACAGGCTTCCTGGCAACAAGTACAAACACCAGGAAACAGTCATGAGACTGGGGACAACTGGCAGAAAAGGGTTTCCACAAGTCCTCCAGCAGCTGTGAGTGGCCAGGATGGATGTAGATACTCACAACTCAAGGCCACTAGGACACAAGCTTCAACACTGAGAAGCTTCCAGGACATTTCTGAAGGTTTTGAGTCCTTCCCTGCCAGGCTGGCTGGGCTTGGGTTCAGATCTAGGGCAGAGCTCCAGAGAGGTGAGTGGGATCCTCACCCAAAAACCTGGCCTCCCTCCACTGTTTCCCTCCCTCTTAAAGTTAACTGAGGCAAGGTCCTAGCAAACAGTGCCACACAAGGTGAGGAGCTCGGCCCCTGGCCTTGGCCACCAAGCAGAATCTCCTCCCCTTGCTGCCCACACCCCAGCTTCACACGGATGAAACTGAACACCAGGAGGATGTTTAGTACCTTGCTATCTTGGTCCATTCCTTGCCTTGAATTGGTTTTAAATGAATGAATGAATGATTTTGGGAATGAATGAATGAATGTATGCATGGCTAAGCATGTGAGTATATGAACAGATGAGAGCATGAATGAATGGTTGTATGCGTGAGTAAATATATGCACGTTCATGAAGGAATTGAGTGCATTCATGGTTGTATGCATGCATACATGAATGAATGAATGCCTGCAGGAGTTCACAAGTGAATTAATGACAGCATGCATTAATGAAGGAGAGCTGTGTGCGGTACAGAGAGGTTTAGGGGTCCCGCCATCCACCTAGCTCCGAGGTTCCACTCAAGTCTCAGTATAGAGAACAGGGCTTGCCCCATTTGGAAGCAGTTTCCTCAGCTTGTGCCCGTGTCGGGTCCCCATGTCTGCCCTCTCTGGGGAGGACAAAAGCTTGTCCCTACAAGTCCCGAGACACAGATGAAAGGAGAAGTCTTGTGGAAATTGTACCGCTAAGGCTGCTCTGCCAGCCTAATAGACCGTCATTATGAGACTCGAGGTTTGTCCCTGTGGAATGGGTGTTAGGGGAGAGTGGCCCCAGGCGCTCTGGAGACCTAGAAGTGAGCCTGTGTGTAGCCAGAGGCAGAGCTGGGCTCTCCAGCCAGAGTGCTCGTGTTTGTCCACATGCTGCGGCGCTCACACCTCATTTTGTGGGCTCCTCGCCTCCTCCTTCAGATCCTAATCACCCCAGGAGCAGCTGCTACCGGCTCCTCTGAGCCCCAAATCCCCAGCGCTCAGCAAAATTCCCCTCTGATTGAAGCAGCTGCACTCAGAAGCCGGTCTGCCCAGAGCTCATCAGAGCCCCTCAAAAGAAAGATTAGCTGGCAGCCCATCAGCCAGGGCATTGTCCCTCCCAAGCCTCTCGCTCTCGCTCGCTCGCTCGCTTGGCTGGCTCCTCCGCCCACCTCACACAGACACAGAATTAGAGAGCCAGGACTCTAAGAAGCGCTGCCCTCTATGGTAGCATGCTGCCTCCTAGTCTCTCAGCTCAGCTCTGGCTCAGCTTTGGTGGCAGAATTTAGGAAGACACCATCCTCTGAGACACTCTCATTCTGACTAAGCTTGAAGTAAAACACATAAACCTAATCTTTGACACTGTTTTAAGAGTCCAGGATCTCAGATTATCAGCAACTGAGTCTTCAAACATCTGGAGCCCACAGAGAGCTGATTGTAGGGCATCAGAGGCGGCTAGGACCTGACAGCTAGTCTTTTCCTCCTAGGAAGAAGTCCTCAGACCCTGGTGCACCTGCCTGATGATGGCATACTGGGGTCACGTATTCTGCCCTTATACCCTTGGACCAGCAAGTGCTGCTTCCAGCTGTGCCCAACAATGCAGAGCTCGCGAAAACCCCATCAAGTCTTCATACACCTGCCGCAGTAGCGTCAGAGCCTAAGAGGGCTCCAAGCATGCTCACACTGTCTCCTAGGCCTAGGAGGGATCCATGCACGCTCATACTGCCTCCAGGGCCACCCGTGAAACCTCACCCTTAGCATTTAGACAGGCTTTGTCTAGGAACTGTTGACCCCAAGGAAGCCCAGAATTCAAGACAGATGAGGTAGAAGCAGCAAGATGGGATGCGGGAGTCTCACTGGAATCCACCCCCCCCATGCCCCAACACTATAACTCCCATGGCCTCCATACTGTGCATGCCACAGCTCCAACAATGCACACAGCACAGCTTCAACACTGCATGCCACACCCACCTTCATCTTGACTGTCTGGATGGCACATAGGAGACTATGAATATGCACTATCTGAACACAGAACCAACAATGCCCGGTAAGCACTGTGCATTCCACTGTAGACCATGGGTCCAGGGAGGCATGTTCACCGGAGGAAAAAGACTTGTCACCTAAGCAACCCTGATTTGTCACAGTTCCCTCTCTCCTCTTTGAATCTATTTCTTCATCTATAAAATGGGCCCACCAGACCCCTCCCCAGGACCACAAGTGGACAGAGTAGACGAGGGGACAGTGTAGTTTCCACTGGGGTCTGGAGAACATCACAGAATGGAGTATCTCTTTTGCCCTCCCCCATCCGTAGGTCCAGGAAGAGGACCACAATTGCCACCAGACAGCAGGAAGTCCCCCAGTACCACATTCTACCGGTCTCTGGTGCCATCTCCCATCCAGAGATCTGCAGAGATTTACTGGGACTGAAATTCAGGCCAGGAGAGTTTTTCAGAGGAGGGATGAGGGGAGCCCTGTCAGCCTATCCTCTGCAGTCATTCTGGGATGCACAGCCCAGCACAGAAGATCTGCTGGCGTTAGGATGTTTCTAAGGAGTTATCCAAGCAGAGCCCCCAGGACCTGGGGGATTCTGAGGTTCCCCAAGTTCTCACATATGCTCTTTCCTTCCTACTGACTTCTCATATGTGTCCACAGCTAAGCCTTACCCAGAAATTTGTCCCTGGGACCCTCCTGCTGTGTGCCACCTGGGCTCAGAACCTAGTTGCAGAAACAGGGTGTGGATATAATGTCCCCGAAAAGGGAATAGAAAAAGACCATTCTCATCCCTGCAGCCTCTGCTCTTGTGCTGGGCCCAAGCCTCTTCCCTACCACACCCTGTGCAACCTAACACTCCTACTGGTCCAGTGGTCTTGATCCCCATATACTCAGATTTTGATTCCAGGCCTAGGCATTCAAGGCTCCCATTGTGACCAGATAGATGGGCGCCTCCTGCACTCTCAGGATCCTTCGCCAGTCATACCCAATGTCTGTTTAGTCACTTGCTTCATTCTGATATGGACCTTGATGTTCAGAAAAGTCAGGCAATTTGGGTAAAACCACACAGGTTATGCCTGTTCTTTGAGATTTCTGCAGTCAGCGTGGTCTTGAAGAAGTGTGCTCTTGGGAGGCAGCTGGTGCAGAGGACCAGGGAGGTGCTCCAGTGGGACCTTAGGTTCCTCATCTGTGAGATGAGCTGACATCTCACCCAGAGAAAGGATGGAAGTGGAGTTAGGCGAGATGGGATTGGGTTGTTGCTCAACATACTCTACATGGTGTCCAGCGTGCCGACGCCGAGGGAGCGATGGCACAGACTGGGCAAACAGGCTGGGTTAGGAACCACAAACATACAGCAGGGCTTCACTGAACCTGTCTGTTCTACAATGGGTTAAAGATGATGGCTCACCCTACTCCTGCTCTCTCTGTTGTTGTGTGCTGTGTATAGGGAGAGGTTTCCGTCTACTGATGGCAACCCAAGTTGCCAATCATCTTTGCCAATTGACATGGTTTTTAACTTCCAGAATCACTCTCGGAACACCTGGGGTTGCTATGACTCTGACCACTGTTTCCCTGACCCGGCGGAGATGCTGGAGGTAGGATTTGTATAGTACAGCTGCACACCCCAACTCGAGGACCCGGAGAAGAGGATCTACCTTAGTTCCATTACTCAGAAGAGACCTGGACACTCGAGGAGCTGGGAGTGCCCAGGGCTGCTGCTCAGAGCTAGAATATCCCAGTCTTCAGCACTCACCTCCAGGTGCCCCTCCCCTTCTGACAGTGGCACCTAGGGCCTCCCCAGCAAGCACACCCCACCCACCTCAGTTCCAGGGGTAGGCCAACCAGCAATGCCCATCCTCTGTCATAGGAATCCCTACACTCCCTCTTTGGCTTGGTGATACCCTCACCAAATCCTGTGCTCCTTGCTGGCTCCAGACAGAGAAATAGACCAGGAAGCTGGGACCGCAGGCCTAGACCCAGAAGGAACCTGAGCTGGGATGGGAGGCAAGAAGGTTTTAAGGTAGATACAGAAGGAAGGTCCAGGAAGAACCAGTCAGAGGAAGAAAGTCAGGGAGCAGGACATAGGATATGGAAAGTACCCTGCACGTCCTGGCTTGTGGTCCCTTCATGCTCTGATCCCAGAGAAAACTCAGTGAGCCACACCCCAAACACTATCCTGCACCTGCCAGAGCCTGGCACTCACTAGAGCACAGATGTGTCCAGCTGTGCGGATGGGCATCCTACAGCCCCATTTTGCTGCTAATGAGAAACAGCTGTTTCCTGGGCAGGCGGCATCTCCACGTAATGCTTAGGAATGTGGGGGCCCATCCTCCCGCCAGGCCCGCCGTCCATTATCAGCCTGTTATGGACGAGCCAAGTCCTGTGAGTCAGCTTCCTAGGGCTCAGCACCAAAATGGGCTGCTCCGTGCTGGGCAGGGGGTGGCAGGGCAGCTGGGGGCTGAGTCAGCCACAGTAGGGTTTCGGCTCTGTGTCAGCATCCTCTGCAGGGGAACAGAAGGGAGGCACAAGGAGAGAGAGGAAGCAGGATGCGGCCTCTGTGGGTTATGACATTGGGGCCTGTGAGCCAGAGTAGGCCTTTACCATGGAGACCTCTTCACTTACCTAGAGGTCACGGGCTTTAACTAGGCGTCCAAGAAATGCCCCCAAATGGCCCACATGGCAAGTGAGATTGCCAACTCCACAGAACTTCGGCATTTAGTTTAAAGACAGGGTCAGGCCTGAGCCCTCAACCTGGGCTGGCATGGCTTCTAAAGCCAAGAGACTGGCTGGCTCCCTCCTAAGCTAGCTCTCCAGCCAGCATGGACTCTGAGCTCCACACTGCCCCCTACCTGTCTTGACCTTGAGCAAGTTTCTCTACCAGTCCTACACTTGAGGCTCCCAACTTCAGAGGATGTGGACCCAGGGAAGAGCCGGCATGGACATGGTGAGCCCGCTCCCTGCCGCCCATTCCCCCTACTCTTCCTACCTTCCCACTCTGTTCTCTCTCCACTCATTTGCTGGGTTACCCAGGCTGAGAAAGCCAATCTGGCTGCTCAGCAGCCAATTAGAAGGAGTCTGTACCAAGGTCCAAGGCTGTCCCCTCCCCTCCATGAAAGATGACTCAAAAGCTGAACCCCCAGATGCTATGAAGAAGCCAAATACAAACTAGCAAGCCAAGGATCCATATATAACCACCCTGTCTTAGCCAGTGTTACTATTGCTGTGAAGAGACACCATAACACGGCAACTCTTACAAAGGAAACATGTAATTGTGGTGGCTCTCACACGGTTCAGAGGCTCAGTCCATCATGTCAGGGAGCAGGATGGCATGCAGGCAGGCATGGTGCTAGAGAAATAGCCGAGTGTCCTACATCTTGAAGGAACAGGAAGTCAACTGACAGTCACACTATGTGGTATCCTGAGTATATGAAGTTCAAAGCCCACCCCCGGAGTGACAGGCTTCCTCCAACAAGAACACACCTCCTAATAGTGCCATTCCCTTTGTGGGGCATTTTCCTTCAAACCTCCACACACCTTCTGTCTTCGCTTCCAGCTTTGTGGAGGACCCTGACTGAAAAGCCAGAATGTGTGCATGGGGGAGGGACAGTCGCAGAGAAACACTGGGAGCAGATAGCAGACATGCTCAGAAAGCTGGGCAGCATGTCTGCTGTGGTCCTCTAGAGCTTGATCTCCTGCCCCAGGCAATGTCACCCACCCGTGGGAGTTTTAAAGAAACGTGTTGATCTGATACGTCATAATGGCTTCTGTGGGCACTGCAGTAATAACCATGTTCCCAGCTGTGAAAGGGGACAGGGAGAGCCTTGAGCCTCACACCTCCCACTCTGCACACAGAGTTCTATGCCTGGTCAGTGCTGGCTCAGGCTGTGGGGTCCATCCCCAGAATCACTTCTTCTTGGGGGTGCCACCTATACTGTGAACCTCCCAAGAGGGCCAGAGCCCAGGGTCGAAATCTCAATACTGCCTCCATATGCCAAAACTCAGGAAATAAATTTGGAGTGGCTTTGGAGGTTGGAGGACTTTGAGAATGGACAAGCTGCTCAATACCCTGGGTGCATTTAACCAGTACACTCCTGGCTACATGGTGCTTCCTGGCAGCCAAGATCTCCCTTCCAGCCAGATCTGCCTCAGAGGCCCCACCTGTGGCTCTGCTTCCAACCTCAGCCCTATCGGCCATTCTGAGGCGCTGTTCAGACCCTATCTTGATCATTTACTCCAAAGAGAACCCACATATCCAATAAGCACAAGATGAGGCACCCCACTGAATCAGAATTGCCCCTAAATAATAATTTGGGAGAGGCATAGGTATGTTCTGTGCAATGATTGTTATTTATGCATTATTATGCCCCTATCCCTCCCAATCCCCCCCCCAAAAAAACATGGCTCAATATCTGCATGAAATTCAAGTTTTTCTGGTACCTTAGACTCTGTGTAGAAACTCTACTTGAGGCTGGTTGCTGGTCTTCTCATCCCTTGACACCATGGGTACCCTGGGTAGCTCAGAGTCTAAATTGAAAAGTCTGAGATGGGTGGTGGTGGCACGTGCTTTTAATCCCAGCACTCAGGAGGCAGAGGCAGGGGATGTCTGTGAGTTCAAGGCTAGCTTCTTCTACAGAGTTCCAGGACAGCTGGAACAGAGAAGCCCTGTCTCAAAAACTAACAAACAAACAGAAAGGAAGGAAGGAAGGAAGGAAGGAAGGAAGGAAGGAAGGAAGGAAGGAAGGAGGTAAGAAAGGACTGAAGGAAGGAAAAACCTGCTCAGTCTGAGTCAGGGACATGGCCCCAGCCTCTCACCAATGATATCACGGGCTATGTCCCCAGGTCCCGTGGACTCATTCATGGGGCCCAGCAGTCCAAAAGCACCCAGTGTCTCCCCATCTTCCTCTTATCAGTGTCTTGTTGACCTGATGGTGACAAGACAGAGTGACAGCCACAGAAGCAGCAGTTTCCACAGTGCAGCTGCCAGCACCAGCTGCAGCTCTTCTCTGCGCGCTCATAATGTGCCCAGCGCCCTATATACAGGACTCACATAGGTCCTTAGACAACACTGTGAGGAGCTGCTGTGTGCTCCTTTTACAGGCTGAGAATGTGAGGACTAAAGAGGTCCTGGCCTTAGACTTTTATCCTGGCTACGCCCACCACATGCCATCTCCAGGTCTGTCCTTTCTCAAACCTCCTCAACATTCCTTCTTCATGGCAGTGCCAGCTGCTGGCCCTTCCTTGGCACCAGGCTGCTCCAGAACTACCCACTGCAGTCACAGTTCTGAAATGTCCTCTTGGCCATGGCATGGAAGTGACATTGAGAGATGGGAAAGAAACGATCCCACCTCTGAGGAGGAAGACATCAACCCCACTGACTAGCCTCTCAGAGTCAGGAGGCCCCAGCGACTCAATACTGTCACAAATATCAAGTCCCCAGGCACAAAACACAGAGTCACTGATGGGTAAGGAATGAGTGCCCGGGATGCTTGCTACTCCCTCCAAGGTTTTGGGAAGCCTGGTCCACAGACTCAGGAGGGCAGAGGACTAGAGAGAGTGTGTTGTGCCCACAGATACCAAACTGACAATCCTAGGAGCCAATGGAGAATAGGTAGGGAGGTAGCTGCTGTCTTGGCGCAAGAGGGAGTCAATTCAACATCAAGTTAAATAAATAGTGCTTAGATATTTGCCTGGGAGAAAATGAAAAAAAAAACCCAGGTACATTAAAAGATCTAAATACCATAAACAAATGTTTAAAGCTTTTAAAGTTTAGGAGAAAAATTAATGACCTCACAGTAGTGATGACTTTTAAAATAAAACACAATGATAGGGCGCAAAAACAAAAATAACCAAAGGATAAAACTTGAAAACTCTAGTGTGGCAAAGGACCCTATAAAAGGGTTAAAGACAAATGGCAAAAGTTAGCAGCTGGAGAGATGGCTCAGTTGTTGAGTGTACACGTTGCCCTCACATAGGACCTGAGTTCATTGCCCAACACCCATGTCAAACAACTCGCAAGTGCTTGTAATTCTAGGACCAGGAGGATCTAATACTTCTGAGGGCACCTGGATTTATGAGCACATACCCACACACATAGACACAACTGAAACCATGTCTTTAAAAAATAACAAAGAGAGACAGACTTTTGCAACAGACAAGCAAAGATTGGATCAATACCCAGTATACATAAAGAGAATCCACAAATCAGAAAGACACAGCCTAAGGAGGAAAGAGCTGGGTCATGTGTGCAGGCACTCTTCAGAAGAGCCCTCTTCTGTCGTGAGTGTCTGTTAAGACAAACTCGCTCACAGCAAATGGGTTAACACCCAAGTCACTAGCAGAGGAACTCAGTGACATCCATCAGTTGAAAGTAGCCAACCCAAGAAACTGCACTTCTCCAAAGAGAGCGCCTTGACAACACCAAGGATAGCGAGGACCCGCATCATGGCTGAGGTGGGCCGGGACTAGGCCTGATGTCTCCTGGTGGTGGCTCAGCCCTGGGAGGACTGCACAGTCTCCACCTTCTCTGTGCCCACTGCCCTGAGCTGCAGAGCAGGCCCCTTCTCTTCAAGAATCTTTCGCACAGCCCGTAAACAGACAGGAATAAAATCCCTTGCATCCCACGTGGCGAGCAATATGCTTAATAGTCAGCAGCTAATCTTGTTGGGACTTAATTTGTGACAGAAAACACTGGTCAGGCGCCAAGTGCCCATCAGCACAGAATGCAAACGCATGCCGAGATGGCCACGTGACAGGTGCAGTGAAGCACTTAGCAAACACGGAGAGCAGACCTGCACCGTCAGCACGGATGCCTCTTAAATGAAAGGAGTAAAGAGAGGAATTATAGAGAGACACTCGTGCCACCGTCCCATTTACATAAATGTTTAAGCACATAAAACAATAGAGCATATTGTCTATGGAGCTCGTTGGAGGAGAGGTATAAACATGGACTAAGTGTTCCCTCATTCACGGAGACTGGCTCCTTCCAGAAATGGAAATTCTCTGGTTAGGTGAATGGAACTCGAGGATCCACGAAAAAAAAAAAAAAAAAAAAAAAAACGCTTTCTGGACTTTCATGTCAATATTCTTGTTCAGATGGTCTAGCCTTGGCTACCCCACATTCTCTGTTCCCTCTGGGTCCGTCCACCTACTGCTCCCCCTCCCACAGGTTTCTTCTGGCATCATCTCAGACCAGAACTAAACTTAGCTCCTGGAGAGATCATCCGTTTTTTCCAGCCACTTCTGCCCTATCCGGCTTTCTGGGTTCTGTGTTGATCCCAGCGTCACTTTTTCAGGTCACTTTATTATTAGACTTCACTAATTTCCTATGTCAACTCACTTCAGGAACCATAGGCCCATCAGAGCCTGGATTATAGACAGATCTCTCAATCAGGGGCTCTGCTGGATGGATGGATGGATGGATGGATGGATGGATGATGGATGGATGAATGGATGGATGGATGATGGATGGATGGATGGATGGATGATGGATGAATGGATGGATGATAGATGGATGGATGATAGATGGATGATGGATGGATGGATGGTGGATGGATGGATGGATGGATGATGGATGAATGGATGGATGGATGATGGATGGATGGATGATGGATGAATGGATGGATGATAGATGGATGGATGATAGATGGATGATGGATGGATGGATGGTGGATGGATGGATGGATGGATGATGGATGAATGGATGGATGGATGATGGATGGATGGATGATGGATGAATGGA
>NW_026067930.1:2806492-2833521 GCF_014885135.2 Alexandromys fortis
TGGATGATAGATGGATGGTGGATGGATGGATGATGGATGGATGGTGGATGGATGGATGGATGGATGGATGGATGATGGATGAATGGATGGATGATAGATGGATGATAGATGGATGGTGGATGGATGGATGGTGGATGGATGGATGGATGGATGGATGGATGGATAGAGGGGAGGATGGAGAGGGCTAGGATGAGGATGGGATAGCCAGCCTGGTTGTCCAAGCAATGGTCTAGGTGCTATGTGGTAGTGCTGCAGGCAGTAGTGGACCGGTGACATGGTGCAGAGACAGCAGCATCTTCCTGTACCCATCTGGTCACTTGACTCACAACACAGTCCAGGCCACTCAGTGAAGCCTGGCAATGACTGCTTTCTTAAATGACCACATTGCAGTAACAGCAGGCCCTGGCTCTGCCCCAGCAAATGAAATTCCTCCCAAGCAGTGCAGTAGTTAAATTCTCTGCCTGATTCCCAGGCTCCTCCATGGCACCCTACAGCTCTGCAGTTGAAAGGGACTCAGTGAGCGCTGAAGGTAACAAGTTCATTCCTCTTCTTGTCTCCAAGGGGTCTTTCCAAGAGAGAGGGTTAGGCAGCCCAGACCCATGTGCCCTGAGTACCTGCACAGAAGGGACAGTAAACAATTGCTCCCAAGGGGGAAAAAAATAAGTGGTCATGACTTTAGCTTTAGCATCACAGCTTGGTCCTTACCTGGGTCCTGGGTCCCAGTCATTGTAGAACACAGTGGAAAGTCCTATTTCTGTGTGCTAATTGGCCCTCAACCGTCATCCTCAGCTTCTTGCACAGACACTCTCTCCAAACTCCCTGCTCAGCGACATTGACCCTGCTTCCAGGTGGATCCTGAGCCACTCCACCCACTGCTGGATTAGTGGTCCGATGAGGCCCAATTTAGCAGGACAGGAAGGGGCATCAGATAATCACAGAGCCCCCAGGATGTCTTTGGGAGGGAAAAGAAGAGTCTACAAACCAATTAGTAGATAAGGATTTCTGCCCACCCGCCTCCTCAGCTCCGCTCCTCACTGACGCCATCAAATAGCTGACCTTGGCGGAAATGAAAAAATCCCTGCAGCAAAATAGCTGCGGTGGGATATAGCTAAGAAGCTCAGAGATCCAGGGACCTCTCAGTGTCTTACATCTGTGTGGCATTGACATAGTCACCTCCATCCTCATCATTATCACCACTAGGACTGTCATCACCATGTCTACTGTCACCATCCTATGAGGCAGCATCTTTGCCACCATTATAACCATCACCATCACTTTCATATACAGTACCATCACCACTATTATCAACGTCATTGCTACCATCACCACCATCGCTATCATCCGAAGTATCGCTGCCACCACCATCACCATCATTACCACCATCAACATTACCATCATCATCACTCCCACCACCATCACCATCATTGCCACCACCACCACTACCATCATCATCACTGCCACCGTCATCACCAACAGTACCATCATCATCACTACATCACCATCACCATCATTGCCACCACCACCACTACCATCATCATCACTGCCACCACCATCACTATCATTGCCACCACCACCACTACCATCATCACTACCATCACCATCATTGCCACCACCACCACTACCATCATCATCACTACCATCACCATCACCATTATTGTCACTATCATCAGTACCACCATCATCATCACTACACCACTGTCACCATAGTGCCACCATCACTATCATCCAAAGTGCCATTACACCACCATCACTATTACCACCACCGTTATAATCACCATCACCACTACCATCAAAAGCACTACCACTGTTATCACCACCATAATTGCTACCATCACCTCTACTGCCACCGTCACCATCATCACCGTTGTCAGTCACTAGCATTACCACCATCATTATCACCACCACTGCCACCACCTCCACCAACACTACCGTTACCATCATTATCACCATAGTCATTACCACCGTTTAACTACTGTTCCTACCATCACCACCACTGTCTCCATTGCCATCTCTACTGTCACCACCATTACCACCAGTTTTACCACTACCATTTATCATATCAACCCTCGCCACTTCTATATTCACCATCTTAAGAGCTATCCCCAGTCATGTCACCACCAGCTTCACTACCACCACCTTCACCATTACCATCACAGAAATTAATGCTACTGACATCACTGCCCTCAGGCCAACACTTCAACATGGCCACAGCTACCACTGTAGCCCAGGAATTGATGCTACTCCTGCTTAGCCCACACTCTCAGCAAATGGTTTAATAAGAAATAAGCTGCTACCATTTCAATCAGCATTCCCCAGACTACTAGCCATTGTTCCACTGGCCTCAGAGCCTTCTTCTGCCAGGGAAATGCTCATATTCAGATAATGGTCACCTTAAGCAAGATGGTGCAATCCCTGAGTGTCCAGACACTCTTGGACTGAGGCGTAGAAACTTCTCTGGGATTTCTGTGGGAGTGTACTAGGTCAGGTACTGTGCACCTATCACCTTGGGCTCAGACCATAGGAACTTTAACCACTGCGCTCTTGGCACCCTGATTCTAAGCAGGGTCAATAACCCTTTCTATGCCATGAGCCTCTATAAAGGCTTCCAAGCCAGCCGTAGGGCCCTACTCTTTTTTCCCGGCCCCTGAGATAATACTAGGGTTCCTAAGCATGAGTGTCTTAGGTTGGGCTTCCAGAAAGCCTGGGGGATGAACTAGTGTGCAGGAGTTAGTGCAGGGTATGCTCTGTGCTGGGCCCTGAAGTAAGTGGACAAGGTGTGTCTTGGCAGGAGCAGCTGTGTCCTGGAGCATTTCCGTGTCCCTGACTGCTGGGGGCTCCAAGGCTGTGCTGGCGTTACAGAATCATCAAAAAGAGACAAGATCCTTTGTTCTTTTGTTCTTGAGCCAGACATTGGATGGCCTGCTCAGGTGTGGCTGAGGGCAGAGCCCACTGAAATACTGTGTATGATTGCCTGGTGGTGGCCACCTGCTGGTACTCGCTGTGACTGGGCAATGGGGCTCAATCCTGCAGCATCATGGATAGCTACAGGAGGAGGACCTGGGACTTTCACCTGCCTGTCAGCCACAAGTACAAAAAAGAGAGATTCCAAAGAGCCTAGATCAGACCCCAGAGCACCAAGGACCTCCACTACTGACCTCTGATGTCCACTGGCCGGCAGCTCAGGTAGTGAGCTGCCTAACCTTCTCCTCATCCTTGTCTTTCTCTTGTCACATCCTGACTGCTCAGACCTTCTTGGTCTTCACAGCTATGTGCCAGCAGGCCCTAAGCCCAGTGGGGCCCTTCCCCTTGCAGCCTTGCTCCAAATACACTCCAGTTATGTCAGGGTCAAGTCAATCTTACGACTTTTCCTAAGATCGCACATATCCTCCACTTCAAACTCGTGGTCACTGGGATCAAATGATGTGGTCGGCCCACATGACTAGACGTGAGAAGAGCAGGGAAGACTTCAGAGGTAGCTTAGACGTTAGCTGCAGCCACGGGCCTGGAGCATCTCTGCGGCCAAAGGCCTAAAGGAAGACCATGCTCTCCCTAGTTCCTACTCCCACGAGCCCTTCACAGCTTGCCCTACTTACCATTGTGGAGCTGAACCCTGGGAAAAGCCACTCTCAACTCTCATCAGCCTTAGGCAGCAGAGGAAATCAGAGACACGAAGGCCTGGGCACCTTCCTTCAGTACCACATGCCCCTGTCAGGACTCCTGAATGACTCCATGGCCCAGCCTCTTTCTGGTTGGATGGAGAAGGGGTGTGACGGGCATGCCATGGCTCTAGCTGTGAGGACCGCCCTCCATGTCTCTTGACATAGCAAGGGCCTTGGGAAGTGCCCATGCTATTGTCATTTTTAAGTGACATCTTGTAGATATACAGCCACCCTGGAGCCTGATATGAACTGACAGCTTCTATGGAAAGAAGAGAAGTCATTCATCTTCAATCTTCCACATGTACATGTCCTCTGGAGACCAGCAGGGAAGGCAGAGAGCTGGCTGGCTCCCCACCAAGTACCCTGTGCTGGGACCAGGTGCCCAGCATGTGCACCCTACCCTCACCCTTGACAGTGCGACTCTGACAAGTTCTTCAAGCTTTGTTTCTTCACTTTCCAAGAGAGTGTGACTTGCTCCCATGCCGGCACTCATGACTGTGAGGGACCATGTCACGGCAAGGTTCCCAGACAGTAGCCACACACCCTGCAGTAGACCGGATGTGAGCGCAGCCAACACACAAACAACACTGACAACCGTACACACCAGTAGCGCACCGACACTAGGGCGCCGTTACCAATGTGGACAATAGAATCCACAGTGCCGATAGCAACACCAACATTGTCATAAACAACATCATCAGCCGCAGAACCAGTCCCGGCACTGTCATGCTGACACCGGCTCCACACTGGCATCAATTCCAGCAAAACTAACAGCGCTCTCAGCACCGCCATCTATAGCACACCGACGCCAGTACTGAGATCCTCTGCAGGGCTGACGCCAACACCGGCTGAAACAATAGTGCAGACAACAGCACGGAAGCCACTGCTGCCATCAGTAACACCTCACCCATCCTAGCCCCACCGACGGTAGCGCTGAGAGCAAGTGCTAGCCACAACTCTGCCACTGCCAACTTCACCCGCATCATTGCCAGTGGCACCTGAGACAACATGAGCAGCAACACTGACAGTCATGCTACCCTGATGACAGAGGGGAACGCTGATGATGGTAACCCTACCAGTAACTTCCTAACAGCCTTTACTATGACAAGACAACTGTCCACCAGTGCCGGGGTGGACAGATGTCCCTCAAAACCCACGCCGCACTGATGTGACCAGTTTCGCTACTTAGCCAGTGCCTTGTGACACAACCTACCAGCTGTGTCAAACACACTCTGCACTCTGGGCCTCATGACAGCCTTAGGCATTGAGTCTATATTCGTCTAACTTCATATCAAGGAGCCTGTGGCTTGGAGCAGACATGGCCAAGGTCACAGTCAAGAGCTAGGGCAGCTGGCAGGAGCCCAGTCCTTCTCACTCTCTGCTCACCAGCCTTCTTAGCTCAGAGGCCTCCTAATCTAAACCTCTGTTCTGACTCAGGAGAAGGAGATCCCTCTTGAAGACTCCACCTGAGGGGTGTGCAGGCCCTGAGAGAACTAAGTTGCGACAGGACTGGGAGCATCTGGGTCATGGAGGGTCACAGGAGACAGGACAGGGAGCATAGCCAGGCCCCAGCTGGCTGCACAGTCATTCTCTTCCCTCACGGCTTCCACATCCTCACAGCCCTCCCCTCTGCTCCGGGCTGTCATCGAAGTCTCCAGGGCATGGGGCAGATGTGGCTCTCCTGTGGCATTGCACGCTTCCTTCTGTGGCTGTGCCGGAAGACGGCACCACGTGGTAGAGGACTGTAACTTGTCCATCACTTCTTAAGTCCAGTGGGTTTAACTCTTCCCCCCCCCCTCAGCTTCAGTGAGCACCCCTCTTGCAGGACTGCCCTCTCCAGACATCCCTGGTGAGCCCCGGGTGGGGCTACCCTCCACTGATAGCTTGACAACATCGCTCAGGGAAGGGTGTGATCGCACTCCCAGAGATGCTGTCTTCCCGGCACTGTCCTCACCTGCTCCAATGACACGAGGAGAGGGATGCTGGATGTGAGACCTGGGGAAAACATTTCTCATTTTAGAAACTCCAGGAAAGCAATTTCTCCTTTCAGGTCTTATTTTCTTGCTCATTTACTCCAACATGCAAATACCTTGTGGGGCAGCACACGGCAGGAAGCTTGGCAGGCAGGCAGACTCCCACCTGCCTTGAGGGCTCACCTCAGCCAGCCGGCTCACCTCAGGCCCTGGATGGACTTGTGTCAACGGCCTCTACTTGTCCTCTCTGAGGCAGTTGGCTGTGGGACTTTGCTACCCCGTGATGGAGCCTGGGAAACCAAAGGGGTAAGCAAAGATGTATAGTGAGGTGACCGCCCACTCTGGAGAGGGAGCTCATAGGCACCACACTTTAGCACACTCTGTGCTCAGTCTGTGTCACACGCGTAAGTCAGCACACGCAGGCAGGAGCTTTCCTGCCTGCTCCCAAGGCCCTGTGCCCATTTATTTTATTTTTTTATGTTTCTTATTTATTTTTTAATTTATTTATTTATTGAAGATTTCTGTCTCTTCCCCGCCACTGCCTCCCATTTCCCTCCCCCTCCCCCAAACAAGTCCCCCTCCCTCGTCAGCCCAAAGATCAATCAGGATCCCTGCCCTGTGGGAAGTCCAAGGACCACCCACCTCCATCCAGGTCTAGTAAGGTGAGCATCCAAACTGCCTAGGCTCCCACAAAGCCTAGATGCCTTTCAATGGAAGAATGGATGAAGAAAGTATGGAATATATACATATTAGAGTACTACCCATTTTTTGATGGAAGGCATAGATGTGCTCCCCGGCTCAGGGAGCAATCAGGGACCAGCCTGTCAACTCTCTGGGTAAACAAGGTGCTGCTAGGAAACTGGAGATGAAGAAAGAGCCCAGAAGTCTGTGGGGGGAAAGGCATTAATGACATCACCTCCATCCTACCATGACAGTTAGCTCCCCAAAGCCTCGGTCTGGCTGTGTCATCAGCACAGACCACCTTGGTCTAGTAACTTCTCTTAAACCCTAAACAGATTTGACTTTCCCCCAAGCTCCTCCAGTGGTGTATCCTCCATGTTAGCCCATCTCTCTCCAGTTGTCCCTGAGAGACCAAGGAATAGGAACTGATCCCAAAGGAACTTTAAAATGAGTGCTCCCCAAAAGGAGTACTCCCTAAAAGGAGTGCTCCCTCACATTCTCAAACACCTAACCAAGAGGAAAGGAACAACATGTGACAAACAAGAACCTACTTTGTGCCTGTGTTCTGTGCATTCTGCACGATGCCTCACCACGCTCACATAACTTGGTGTTCAAGACCCCCCCCTCCTCCTGCCTTCTGCCCCCACCCCTGCTGCCTGCACCCAAGAGTCAGCTAGAGGACACTAGCTGGCCAGAGAGACCTGGCTTTAAAGGAGCATAGTTATACACATTGTTAAGACCTGTGGGGCTAGCCAGTGCTTTGTGGGCTCTGGGGCTGCCATGTGGATGTGACCCCACCTAGAAGAAGCCATGCTTCTCAGCGAAAGACCTGTAGAGGATGGGGAAGGTGTGGGAGACGCAATAGGGCTGCCACTACCCAGTAACACGCAGGCAGCCAGAGTTGAGTCTGTGGAAGGCAAAGACCATGCTTCCCACACTGTCCAGTCTCCTTGAGGGTGCCTCTTGTATTGAACCTTCTCGGTGGAGCTGGAGTGGGGGCCACGGAGAGCTGTGACCCTTCATCTTGATAGGGTTCTAAACAAACACACATTCGCTTGACTCTCTTCAAAGTGAAATTGAGTTTTATATGTCAGCGTTTGGCCGGGAAGGAAAAATAAATGCCACTGAAGGCCAAGTTGTCATGTCCATGTCGCAATCATTTACTAGAGCTTAAATGCAGCAGTTAGCACAGAGCAGTAGGAAGAGGCCCGGGGAAGAGATAAAACTCGGGAGTGAAGCCGGTGTTCACAGTCGCCAAGGAGCTTGGGACAGGCACGACAAGAGGATCATCATTTCGCTGGACAGAAATACGAGCCTTCCTCACCCAGCTTCAGCACCTGCTGGCCCTGAGATGGCCAGGGGCACCCTTCCTGCTTCCTGCTGGGCTGGTTCTTTCTCTGTGCAGCATCTTCCACTGTTGCATCCACCAATGTTCAGTGCCTCCTCTTCCCTAGGAAGAAGTGGCTTCCACATTGCCTACTGCTGGCCAGAGCTGGGATCCCAGCACCTCTGCTGGTCTGCCCTGTTCTCTTCCCCACAGTGCAGGGTGCCTTGTTTGGTATCGTGAAGACATTCTCCATGATCTTCCACTGGTCAGCTTTAGGAACATTCGTATTGCCTGTCCCTAAGGATGAGACAGGATCATATGGATACAAAGGCAGCATTTGTTCTTGGAAGGTTCTGGCATCGAAGCCCCATGCACAAATCCCAGTCTGGCAGGCTAGCTGCATGGAGGCTCAAGGAGCCTCTCCAACTGGATTAGGTTAAAGGAAATGAAGCTACACTGGTCTTTTGCCAGATTTCCTCATTCTAGTCCTCAACATGACTGACTATCCTCCAAGATTTGCAGAAAGACAATCACTAACAGACAGACAGACAATCACTAATAGACAGACAGACCAGACAATCACCCACAGACAGACAGACAATCACCCCCAGATCTTCCCTCCAGTCTCCAGCCCAACTATGGCAAATAGGTCCTCACCCCTCAGCTCTCACTGGGATCTGGACAGGCCTTGAACACACTTGGACACCTTAGTCATTCACCTAGTGAGTTAAAGACATCCCTAAGTCTCTGCCCTCTTCCTGGACCCAAACCTATCCTGTTGCCCCTGCACCAGTATGTCCAACCTACAACCTTGGTGAGGCTTTCAGCAGCACTTCCCAGTATCAACCTCCTGAGATCCAAGGCATCCACGCTTAGTATAGCCATCCTAGCTCACACCCGAGCTCCTGGCTTCTCTAGAATTGGCTGCAGAGAAGAAACACCTGGAGTTTATGCTGGGCATCTGCCATGGGCCCCAGGAATCTAGCCAGGTCTCTCCAAGGCTGTGCATACCCGAGGCTGTCACAATTATGAACTCAACAGTCCTCCCCAGGGGCTGTCTGTGCATGCTTCCTCTAGACAGCCTGCTTCCCTTCGTCACCTCCCTGTGCCAGCTTGTGTATTCTATGTCACTGTCTCTAGGATAATGATGGATACCAGGAAATCACAGCAAATGTATAAAAAACAATTACATTATATAATGTTGCAAATTGGTCTTGCCAGCAGACTTTGGCTTTGATTAAACTGAGGAGTTTTGTTGAAGAGGCCCAGGCAACAAGGAGCTATAGGCAGCCTTTGGCCAAACACTGACATGAATACCAAGTCCCTGGCAAAGAGCCCACATGGACCAAAACCCAGACCACAAGGTGAGCTCGAAGCAGGACTTCCCCAGCTGGGCCCCAAGTAGACATCAACCAATACTTTAACTATGTCTAGGAAACCTGAGCAGCCGACACAGCACAGCCTGCCTCACAGAGAGCTTGTGCGCACCCATAGGATTTCATTGCACAACGGAGGCAGCTGACATATGTGCTTGCTGTAGGCTGTGCGAGGCCTCAGTGGGAAGCTGGTCGGCAGTGTAATAGTGCTTCCTGTCTGACTTTCTCCATCAATCAGAAGATAGTCTGGTAACCAAGTAGCAATGGTGCAGATGGGGAAACTCATGCAGAGGGCTCTGGGGTGGAACCTGGGGTAAAATGGGGGTTCAAAGATGCCCCCCGAGACAATGGAGGAGCCCACAGGAGATGCTTGTGTGGAGAAGGTCCTACTGGGGGACACGGGTCAAAGGCTTGTTTGTACCTTCTTCCAGGCAGAGCTAGTAGAAGCTGGGCACCTGGCCACAATAAGAAACAGGCAGCCACCAGGCCACCTGAAGAGGAGGGATGCCCTTGACCCCTGCAGGAGCTCTGCAAGCCCACGCAGGGGGAGCCTGAGTGAGGGCTCTGCCCTGGCAGGCTAACTCTAGGCCTCTTTGTCAGTCACCAAAGCTCAGGCTGCCTCATCCCCTGGGCCCTTCACCTAGAATTCGGAGAATGAGCTGTGATTCGCCCTGAGTTGTGGTGACAGGGAAGTCATTTTTCTCCCTCCCTAGAGAAATTAAAGGTGTGAAGCTTCTGGCTGGAGCCATACCAATTGGCTCGGCATAAAAACATCAAGAGCAAAGCCATGGGGAAGTGTTCTGGGGTAGGCGAAGCTGGGAAGCTTCCTGACAGGGTGAGATGTGGCCTGGCACAGACACTGGAGGGTACCCCAGCAAGCTTCCAGGGTGCCAGGCTCGGCCTTTCTCAGGATCTCCGCCCTCTCCCTCCTTTGGTCACAAGAGGATGAAATGGCTGCCTACTGGGGTGTGGAAAAAATAGACATGAAACATTTGGAAAAGCATTGAGTAAATATTCTATTTCCAGATGCCATTGTTAGAATAATTATACATATTTTAATAGACTTCATTTTTCAGGACACTTTTAGGTTTTAGGAAACGTGTGCAAAAAAACAAAATTCTGAAGGTATTTAACAGATGATTAAACAGCAATTGTCTTAGGAGAACCGGGAAGCAGGGCCCCTGGCCAACATATCTCTGAGGCCCCAAACCCAACCATCACTAAGACTCTGTATCTACAAGAGGTGATGTGGGGTGCTAGTGGAACAGGAAGTCCCAGAGTAGCCTCTTCACAAAGTCTCTTTTTTGTTTGTTTGTTTGTTGTTTTGGTTTGGTTTGGGTTTTTGTTTTTGTTTTTTCGAGACAAGTTTTCTCTGTAGCTTTGGTGCTTGTCCTGGAACTAGCTCTTGTAGACCAGGCTGGCCTCGAACACACAGAGATCCACCTCCCTCTGCCTCCCAAGTGCTGGGATTAAAGGCATGTGCTACCACCACCCAGCCTGACTCTTTCTTAATTTCTGAGAATCTGGGACATTCCCTGCTGCACCCCAACCAAAGAGCACAGCCTTGTTGCTTAGAGATTCAGAGAGATGGCATATAAGCCACACTGAGGGTGGGTAGGTACTTATCTGCAGCCAGAACTTGAGAAGTGGTATAAAAGAAGAGGAAGAGGTGGCTGGATGGGAAGAGAAAGGGTATGTGGGGAGTGGTGTTATCCAGGAAGCAAAACCTGACGTTGACCTCAGAGATCCCAAACACATGGTTAAGTCCTCCAAAAGGCCACAGCCTCACGGTACTTTGAGTCCTTACTCACTTCTCTGAGTGTCTTCCCTGAGTCAGTCCCTACCCAAGCCTCTGAGACCTGCTGCGGACACAGAGGCTGGAGACCAATACAATAACCCCCAGAGTCAGCAATGCTGGTGGGACCTCCTGACTGCTTGGGGCACTCCCAGTGCGAGTATGATTTGGACAGATGACAGGAAATGCTAGAACCACTAGAAGGAGAGTTTAGGAGCAGAAGCCGATGGAAGAGATAGGGTGCTCACATCCCATTGACAGAAACTCCAGGAACCAAACAAGGAGGGCAGGGGAATAGCTAAAATTATCCGAGTGGGGGGGGGTATCAGGGGGCAAGGCATGGCTTTGTTGTGGGCTCAACGGCATCCCCAAGGCCTCATGCTGAAGTTATTGCCAGAATTGAATTCCCAGAGATTGTATTTGGAGACAGGGCCATTAAAGAGGAGACTAGGTACAAGGGCGGCGGGGGGAGGGGGTTATTAGGGTAGCCCTGATCCAATCTGACAATGGTCCAATAAGAACAGATCAGAACACAGGCACACACACAGAGGATCAACTATGTAAGGGCATAAGAAGATGATGGTGATTGCAAGCTAAAGAGAAAGGCCTGGGGAAGGACCTTGAAAAATAGCTCCACTGACCACTGAGAGGGCATACACCTGTGCTGAAGCCCCACGATCTGCCATCCTTGGCATAGCCACCAAAGCTGACTCATCCTGGCATGAAGCTTCTGATCCAGCAGGAGAACAAACACAGCCAACACAGTGCACAGATGCGGCAAGGCACGTAATTACAAAGTCTTGAAATCCAGGGAACAAAGAGGAAGTCTGACCCACATCCATAGAGGGTAAAGCCAGAGATGAGAACAAACACACTTTGCACAAAGAATCAAGAATCAAAACACCATTGTTCTCAGAGGCAACGCTGGATGTGGCAGACAAGGGCTAGTGACTAACTATTCACAGGACAGCCCACCCACCACCACGGGGCAAAGGCGAGACAAATCTGCAAAGCTTCCCACTCATGTTCCCAGGAGAATCCACCGCTAGGGCAAGACAGAGAAGCAGGAAGAGGGACAGTCAATTCAGAGGTCTTGAGATGGTCCTGAAGGAATTCCCCAAAGGAGAGCTGGCACCCACCCCAAGACTGGTCAGCCAGATGAACACTTTGGTCAGAGACAGAGCCACTGGACACTGTTGTCTTACAGGGTCTTGAGATTTCTGTATTCCTGGGGGTACCTTACCGTCTAAAATGGAGTCAGCATTAAGTGTACTGGCAATGAATCAAATCAAATACTGAGATCACTATTAACTCCAGGGAAAAACACAGAAGGGACTGAAATGCCATGCCGAGCTCTCAGCTCTAAGATGCGCTAACAGTAGCATCTCTCAGGAATGAGACCACTATGGTACTGGAAGGTGGGCTTCTGGAGGGACATGAAAAAATTAAAAACTCCAGTCTCTCTTCTGTGGAATCCACAGATAAATACCCCAAACTGATAAGTGATGCACCCCAATGATACACCTTGGGAGGCATGGAGATAAACACCACGATGGTTGGAAGATGAAAATGTCGGCTTCTGCGAGCCAGGGGTGCTGGGAAAGGTGCAGGCATCATAAGAGATTCAAATGCTGAGGACTTTGACAGGCGTCCTGTGTCTCTGTCTGCCTGCATCTATGTCTGCCTGCTGGTGTCTCCCTGCAGCTTCCAATAGCAAGTGGTACAAAAACTGGTTAGCTTAAAGTAAAGCAAATGCGTCTTCTTCTCTGACCTGGAGCTGGAAATCAAGTGTGGTTGTGCCTCTTCCAGCAGAAGGCACCCAGGAGGGTCACCTGCCTCTTCAATCTCCGAGGGCTCATTGATGCCCCCTCCTAACTTGACTGTATCTTTGCTGGTACTCCTCTCCTTGCATAGAGACCCATGACACTATACTTAGGGTCCTGCAGATAGCACAGGTCAGTCTCATCTCCAAATTCCCCAATAAATTACATCTGCAAGAATCTTTTCCAAAAGGCCATGTTGCTGATCTGGACTCAGAGTGTGGATGAATAGGGTTCAGCCTACAGTATAAACATCCAGAGGAAATGAAAACACAGTTCAGATCCCTATACAGCCCTCCTGCCCACTGCTTCTCCTCCTACTCAAATGCCTCTGCAGAAAGGGGGCCTCACTCTACTCTACATCACTTGCTCCATGTTGGTCCACTGCTGATGTGGGACCTCGCTTGGCAGCTCCAGGTCCAGGGCCTGATGCCTCCCAGCTCTCAGCAGGAACACACAATGTCACCTGTGTGTATGGGTGGGAACCAAGCAGGCTCCTAGGCATGGCCTGCTTGAGTGTGGCCCAGAGGCACATGTACTGACTGTGGTGGGTGCATGGGGGAGATGGCAACTGAGCTCCTTGAAGGCTGGGTTCCCTGTAGGATGGTTGCTGAGAAGGGCATACTATGGGATGCAAACCCCTATCCTTTTCTGACCCCACTGATCTCCAGCGGTCAACTGTGCCTGGGTGGGCAGAAACCCAGATGTGAGAGAGAACGTATGGGTGATGTGTACGTGGAATCCTGGCAGGGAGGATACCAATGGTTCACCCTAGCCCAGAGGAGCACAAAACCTTAGGCTGGCTCTTTAGAGTTCTCACTCCTCATTGCAAAGGGCAGTGTCCCGTAGGGCGCACACCATCTCCCCACACAAATTGATTTTCTTTTGCTTTTCTCGATATTTTTGCCCTTTCAACAATTAGCCTAGAAGAGGCTGGTGTTAAATAAAGGAAATGAGATATTAAGGTTCTAATAGGCTGACAAAAGAGCCCAGAACCTGCAAGTGTATCAGTCACTTACCCTCTGTGATATCAGGAGGGAACATCCCCACATCACAGGGTGGGGGGAAGACAGGACCTTGAGGACAGGGTTCTCTGCATTGCTTCTCTACCCTCTTGTGTTGAGCAGTGCTGACTTCTCATCTTCTTGGGGTCTCTGCTTGAATCCTGGCCCCATCTCTCTGGGCCCCACTCTCCTTCACTAGCCTGGGACCTCACACCATGGTCCTTGATCAGCACAGAGGGTTCTGGGGTGTCTACAAAGCAATCTGCAGCTTCTTTGATTGCCTTGCATTAAGCACACTTGCTCATTGAGTTTGGTGTGAGCGTTCGACACAGGCACACAGGTGTATTGATCAAATCCAGTGCCTCCCCACCCTCCAGTAGCCTGATTGTATACTCAGGTCAGCAAGTTTTGGCATCTGTGAAGAAATGGGGCACACAGTGCCCATCCTTCTGTGTCTGGCTTATTTCACTTAACACAGTGCCTTCCCCCTCTTCCCGTTCTGCTGTGAACAACAAGATTTCATTCTTGTGTGTGTGTGTAGAGGAATACATGTGTGCATATGCATATATAGAAGCATTTATCCATCACACATGTATGGAGGGCAGAGGTCTACATTTGATGTCCTTCTTCATGGTTTACCTTAATTCTTAAGGCAGTGCCCCTCACTGGGCCTGAAACTCACCATTGTCTGGCTACCCAACAATCCCTGGGATCTATCTGTGCCTGTTCTTCCGATGCTGAAGTTATAGACACACACCACCATACCTGACTCTAACATGGCTACTGTACCAGGGATTTAAACTTAGGTCCTTGTGCTTGAACAGCAAAACACTTTACACACTAAAACACATGAATAATAATTCATCGAGGGCATTGTGCTGGTTAGTGTTAATTATCAGCTCGATGAGAGATGGGCCTCTGGACACGCAGGTAGGATTGTCTTGATTGCATTAATTGAAGACTAGCTGGACTCGGAGGCATTGTTCCTAGAGATAGTGAAGCACAGGTGTCTGCTGTTTAGAGTCATTTGTTTTGAGTAAATGTAGAGGAAGACCCAGTGGCGAACAACAAGAGACAAGCAGGTCACATCTTCTTGACGAACTGATTACATCTGATGACCAGTGTCCTGATCACCTCTGAATTCAGAAAGACATGGCAAGTCTTTTCTAACTGCAGTGGAGACAGAGACATTGAAACACAGACAGACAGACAAAGGGAGAGAGGTAGAGAGTGATACAAGACAGAGACAGAGAAAGACACAAACAGAGACAGAGTGAAGACGTGGGAGAGTCAGAGGTGAGCCTTGGTGACCCCTGGCCAACAGCGTCTATTTCTGGGGCATCTCAGGCAGAGCACTGGAGCTGGGGTAGCCTCCCACTCTGTTGATAAACATGGACTCCTCTCCATCTAGTGACTGAGCTTGCCCAACCACACAGAGAGATCTGTGCTTGCTTGAGCCCACTACCCCCACCCTCAGCACCTTTCCATCCTGTTTAGTTCATCTGTCTGCTGCAGAAAGAGCCCAGCGCATAACACAGGAGCAAAGGCTTCATCTTTCAGTTTGGCTCTGGTAGGCTAAGGCCCCTCCCCTCTGCCGCTGCATCCTCTTATCGGCGGTGGCTGTACAAATCTGAAGGCAGATTTGTTGTGCAGTGGGGGGATGTGTGGCTGGGCCCAGGATTTAATCCCTGCTTTTACCATGTTGGGAGGTGATGCCCTTGAGTTGATGTCACAATTTTCTCTCTCCCCTAATTAAACAGAAAAAGCAGCCAGTGAGGAGGAGGGGCAGAAATGAAGAATTAAAGGCATTTCGCCTGCAGAAGTCCGGCGGTTCGAGGCTTTCCATTTGTGTCTAAAAGCTTCTGCACACATCTGCTGCGCAGAGATAGGAACCGTGAAGCAAATGACAATTTTCCCTCCTCCTGCCGCCCTGTGTGTGTGTAGGGGGGAGGGAAGCCAGATCAAGGAAAGGCAAGGATGCTCCTCAAAGGCGTGGAGAGGACAGGAAGGCTGAGAACTCTCTAGGAAAGAGCCGGGCAAAGGCATAACCCATCCTTGGTACTGCTGCCCTTTTCCTTCTGGGTGGAATCAACTGGACGGTGATAATAACAAAAACTGAGGTTATGGGGAGAATCAGAGTTCAGTTGAACACATCATGCCAAACAGTGCCAGCCTGGATGCTGCTGAGGACTGGAGGGGACCTGCAGAGCCTTGTGGAAAGGTACTGTCCTGGGGGCAGGATCTGGTTTGTCAGAGGCTGTCCCTGCTTCCTCTAGGGTCTCCTGCAGTCCTGAGGATGTTGTTACACTGACATTATACAGAGAAACAAATTGGGGCCCTCATCCCCTTCTGGACATGGACTGAGCAGGACCTCAGAAACTCAGAGCAGACTTAGACACAACAGGTGGACCCTTGGATCCTCGGCACACTCACCAGAGACAGCCCAGAAGGGACAAGGACATAATGACCTGAGCAGTCTCAGGCATCCTTGGCCCTGTCTTAACAAATCTCCCTGAGATCTAAATCATGGCCACGCAGGTAGGGACACAGCAGTGGAGAACTGGGAATAGACTGGCAACAGACCCGTGGCTGGATTACTTCCAGGCTTTACCTCTCGGTAAAACCAGTTTCCCATAAAAGACAACAGGAGGCAATCATGATAGTGACCAACAGCTGAGTGGCACCCCTCTATTAAAACTGTAGGAGTTCCTGGTGGGCTCTGGCACTTGACTGCACAGCATGGCCCATCCACCTTGTGGGTTCCTGGAGATCTTCATTTCACTTGGTGTCATTGTCCTCTGCTTGGTATTGACTCAGACTTTCATGTAGCCTTGGATTCTCTGAGCTGAAGCCTGCCATGTGTTTCTTCAGCTGTAGGCAGACAGAGCACTGTACCAGGTATAAGACAGTGCTGTCCCCTGCCACAATGCTCTGCAGCCACTGGGGTGGGTCCTGTAGGCCTGCAGCAAGGACAGAGGGGCACCTGTGACCATGCCAGTTGACCCCTGCAGAATGGGGGCCAGCTTCTGTTTGGACATGATGACATCCGGGCTCCATGCTCCTGAAGGGACCTTAGTACTGCAGTATTTTTCTATGGAGCAACAGCTGAGCCCAGGTCTTCCCCCTTATGGCTATCCCTCTATCTTCTCCTCATGCTTATTAAGCAGAGACAACCTAGGCTTCTTGTGCAGCCCCGCCCCCCACTGCCTAGATTCACAACTCTCTCTCTCTCTCTCTCTCTCTCTCTCTCTCTCTCTCTCTCTCTCTCTCTCTCAGGCCTGTACCAGAGCCATCCCTACCCACTCTGAGAGCCTACCCTCTATGTCTTTGTGAATCTCTCATATGTGGAGCTGGCCCTAAACCAAAGAAACATGTCTGCCAATGTCTGAATGGCTTCTCCTCAGTCCCAGGGGATCCTTATACATCTGGGCTATACCATGATCTCCCTAGAGTTAGAAGGAGCAAGCCACAGAACTGAATGAATGAATGAATGAATGAATGTCCCCAAACCACTTTTCTCAAATCATGGAAGTTCTTTTGGGAATTTTCCTATCTTTGGTGAGATTTTAAATGACGAGGAAGACTGAGGTTGTCAGGAGAAGCTGGCTGGCACCCGTGGCTCCATTGCAGCATGGGAAAGGGGGGAATGATCACGTGGTAATCTGTCAGGTTATCAAGGGCAGAATGAGCCTGAGGTGCTTCGCATATGGCCATGTGTGGGAGACTTTAAACTGGCTCTAGTGGCCAGGCAGAAAGTGATATCTGGGAGTGATGGGTAGATGGCAGACTAGGGGACAAGATGGGCTAGGTGGACGGGGCTACGGCTAAGCATCAGTAGGCAGAGGGTGCTGGGTATGAGTATGCAGGGGGACACAGCGAGAGCTGGGGACAGGCAGGGCTCGGTGAACCTCAGCCAAAGAGGCCATGCAGGGAAGAAGGGAAGGGAAGAAGCAGGCAGAAGCTTGTTATCTGTCTTGTCCTTGCTGGGTCTTCACACAGATGTACACTTTCTCCACAGACAGGCCAGGGACCTAGCATTGTTATCCAACTTAGTGGAGGAGGTTGCAGAGTCCTGCTGCCTGGCCTCCGCCTCCTGTAAGAGGCAAAGCCAACCACAGGCCCTGTGCCTCCACACTGTTCTCTTTCTTAAATCATGGCTGCCTGGAGCTGGGCCTGGAAGCCACTCCCCTGCTGTTGCCTGCCACTGGCCTCACAAAGAGGCCACCAGCATGAGCCAGGCATCCCCAGAGCCCCACTGTCCTGATGAAGCTGTGCGCTGACTGTGACCATGGCCTGAGTAACCACGGTAACATTGACCTGTGCCCTGGGAATTTCCCAGGGGACAAATGGGGCAGGACCTGATGGCAGAACTGCCCAGAGTCTCGGCATGCCATCCAAATGCCAAGCGCTTATTAATCTCACAGCACGAGGCTCTGAAGTTATTACCCCCACCCCTGGCCCCTTTGTCTGGGACATAATTGTCTGGCCTGCCTCTCCAATTCTGTGATTAATTGCTTTGGGGAAGACAGCGCTGCTTAACTCGTTCCCTTCTGCATTCATTTCCAAAGACATAGCAACTGCAGCAGCTCTTGACCCTAGCCGAGCCAGGACCCTGGCCACGTAACTTCATTCACCCCCACCCACTCGCTGCCAGCCTCAATTTCCCCATTTCTGAAATGCAGATGAAGCCCTTGCCCTGCTCCAACCCCCAGTTTACTTATTTGTTCTGACTCAGCTCTAGCCTCTTGACAAGGATTAAACACGTTCAAGCATGTCTATCGCACTAGTCAGCTGGTGTCGGGCCTGTTCAGAGAGAGAATAAATGGGAGAAGATGGCAGAGGAGGGAGGTCAGGGGTGAGGAGCATCTCCACAGGTGCTGTGTGACAAGGGACATCCAGGACTGGAGGACTGGGCACCACAGTAGAGGGACATAGAGGGAGCAGCAAGGCCTATGTAGCTGCTAAGCAATGTTCCAAGCTGGGTCACTGTGACCAGAAGGTCGTCTGGCACCTGGAGTGACAAGTGGCAAGATAGGATTGGTATATAGAGGTGTCTGTGTTTTACAAAAACCTCGGGGTGAATTCTGCTTTGGCAGTGCCAACCAATGGCCTCCTCTTGTTTCCTGTGACTGTGTGTGTCTTATGTAACCATTCGTGGAATGGGATATTTCCTCCTCTGTTCTTAGTTCACCCAGCAGCAGGAAGGCCCCTAGCCATTTCTCAAGCACCAATTCATTTCTCTGTATATCTCTATGACCTGAAGGGCCAATCAAGAAGGCTGTGGATAACCTCCTGCCCAGATAACTACACTGAGGCTAGGTGGCAAGATTGGCTCTGCCAACTCCTGACTGCAGAGGAGGGAGCCCTTAGACCAGGCGACTAGGTGCCCAGGCAACTCTGTAGGAAAACAGGAAGCTTAAAGGGGCTGCACTGTGTGCAGGATGTGTGTGGCCAGAGGCAGTGTGCTGAGCCACAAAACACTTGTCCACAGAGCTATAGGGCATTAGGATGTGGAACAAGGAGCATCAGCTAGGTCACTACATCTTGCTAATATTCAGCCAGGATGCTCCTCAAGCCCGGTGAGCAAGCTTGGAGGCCATGGAGAAGCCTGGTCACCCAGGTCCAGATCCAGGGCAGGCTGCTGAGCCTCTTGACAGGGTTAAAGTTCAAAGGGACACCTGAAAAACTCACCAGATAAAAATGATTCTAACATAAATCTGGGAAAAGTTAAAACCAAGGTGACCAAACTCTCCAAGTTTTACTTAAAGATAGGGCTAAGTGCTCACTAGGACAGTAGGAGAAGGACTGTGTCTACCATCTATCTATCTGTCTGTCTATCTATCTATCTATCTATCTATCTATCTATCTATCTACCACAGTGGTTCTCAACCTTTCTAATGCTGCAACCTTTTCTTTTGGTGACCCCTGCAACCATAAAATTAATTTTGTTGGTTCATCATAACTGCAATTTTGCTGCTGTTATGAATCATAATATAAATATCTGATATGCGGGGTATCTGCTATTTGACCCCTGTGATAGGGTCATTCAACCCTCAAAGGGGTCATGACCCACAGGTTGAGAATCACTAATCTATCATCTGTCTATAATATATCAATATCAATTGTCTATCCATATTCTATCTACCATCTATCGAGCTATCTTCCATCTATTACCAATCACCTGTGTCGTCTATATAACTATCATATGTACCTAGGTGTCTACAATCTATCATCAATATCAATCATCTATCCATCATCTAGCTATCCCTCTTCCATCTATTACCTATCACTTACCTGTGTCATCTGTATATCTGTTATATGAACCTAGCCACCACTTATGAATCAAACCTGGAGCCTCGCACATGAGGCAAGTTCTGCACCATAGGCCCACCTCCCCCAGTCTAAGACATGGTATTTTAACGAAGTGTTTTGGATGTGGGAGGAACTAAATATCAACTGTGTACACTTCTTAACTTATTCTCTCTGACATATAAGAAGTACACCTCTCATTGTGCAGAGCAGGCTATTCTGAAGTGGGTCTGGGCTGTGGAAGCCTAGCACCTGCACTCCCTCACACGGCTTCTTGGGGGAGAACACTTGGGATTATTCTTCACCGTTTCCAGTAATTCAGTACTGGATCTCCAGTGGTCAGAGGACTCTGCCAAGAACACAACGCAGTGGTCCTGCTGCCTTCTTGCATCCAGCTCTAGTCTTTATTTTAAAATTTGCAATTTGGGTCTTTATAAACATTTTTTAATTCCCTTGAATTTCTAAAGTGTGTCATTGAAACTGCCTTGCTTTTGATTACGGTCTTATCTTGTCCTGCACCGCCCATGCCCATCTCACCCTCCACGCACAACCAGACTGGGATACAAAACTAGAGCCAGAACACCCGTGCGGAGCTCTCCCAAGGATGCTACTACCTGTAGGTGCCAGCCTCAGACCCTTCCAGCACTCACCGGAGGTGAACACCTGACCCACACTGAGCCCAAAGCATCTTCTTGCCGAGGCGACCCTGAGCCTAGGTGGAAGGTTCGCCTGCCCCATAATGAACGTAAAGCCTAGAAGCTTCTGAAACTGGCAAGGCTGTAGGAGAGGAGGCAGACATGGGGAAATGTGGCCGTTCCTCTCCACCTGACCTTGAGCAGGCGGCAGTCTGCCAGTCACCTCACCTGGGAAACTAGAACAGAAGAATGAGAGCGAGGTTCCCCTCCAGGCTCACAGAGCATGCGCACTCGGGAGCTGGCAGCCTGGGTTGAACTGCTGCTATCAACCTAATGGATCACAGACTTTGGTGAGGAGCCAGGCAGCCTCCACTTGTCACCTGAAAAGTGGGATAACACCAGCGCTTGCGTGTTAGGGTTGATGCAATGATTAAAAAGTGATGCATGTTGAATGTCATGCAGTGCACGTTGAATGCCACACAATGCATGGCCAATGCAACATAGTGCATGTTGAATGCCACCTGCATGCACAAAGGAAGTGCCCAGTGAGCTGGAGTGGGTGAGTGAGCTTGGAGCATGAGTGATTTACTAGGCCGTCTATACTGCCACTGTCTGTCATCATTTCACAACCGTATCATCAGGACCAGGCCACGTCATGTACACCAGATGATGCTATAGGGATGTTACCTTGCCAGTCTGTTATTTCCAGGTCTATCACCCTCATAAGTAGCCAGAAGGGAGAGTGGCCTTGAGTGGTAATCGTTTCTTCCATGCTTTCCCTTGCGTCTTGAAAGCAGCTGGTCTCACGCCCACCATCAGTTAATAATAAGTGAATTCCCTTTGTTTGCTTTGCTGAAGTCTAACTTGCAGGCTCTGCAACGAGATATTGCATTGACAGATCGCACCCTCAGTGACAGCTCTGTGGGAGCACATGAGAAAGCTGGCCTTTCTAGCAGCCTCAGCTGACCAGGGGCTACGGAAAGGGGCATTGCCAGCCATCCCTCAGTTCTGCCAGAGAGGCATGGAGGACGTATTCTGAGATTGCAGCACACACACACACACACACACACACACACACACACACACAGCAAGAAAGGAATAAGGGGACAGATTCCAGGGTCAAGATCGAGTTCTGCATTTAATGATGCATGATACTGCAAAACCCCTGCCCCTCAGGGACCAAAGCAGACTTCTCTCTAGAACCCAGAGGCTGAGAGGCTTGCAAAGACGGCAAAGGTCACAGAAAGGTGATTATAGCAGGATCCTGAGGGGGCCAAAGCACAAGAAAATAGGACTTCCGTCTTCAGGAGAATGAACAATCACTTTGTGTGGCTGTTCTTCATCCATCAAAGCAAAGATGAATGGAAGCAGACAGAAAGGCACAGGCGTAATTTTAGCACTTGGTGGGTGGAGGCAGAAGGATAGCAAGTTCAAGGCCAGATTAGGCTAAACGGAGAGAATCACATCTCAGAAAAAAAAAAAAAAAAAAAACAAGAAAACAAGCAAAAATAGGCAACACTAGTAATGGAGGGTTCTGCTAGTGGTGGGGGCAAGGCTAGCACAGGCACTCAGAACACACGCTGACATGGGAGGGGCACCTTGCAGGGGAGCACTTAGCAGCCTGATTCCTGGGAAGAGTCACACAAGACCTCCCAAGGAGACAAGGCCACAGAGGTCACCCTTCACAGAGGTGTTTACCAGCCAGGCGTGTGCAGGAGTCAGTTTGTGCTTCTCAGATACCAAATCACCAGCAGCCACAGACTGACAGGGCACACAGCCAATGAGGGGCAAGAAGAATCAGCTGGGCTGGGCAAGCCCTGATGCAATGCATTTACACCACAAGCAGGCTGGTGAAAACAGGAGCTGCTGACCAACACACACACATGTCCTTCATTTTCCTCCTGGGGTAAGAAGGCTATCTGGATCTATTCCCTTGCTGGACAGCCAGAATGCCCCAGGACACATACTCTTGTGCCAAACTCCAGCTACAGCCCAGAGATGGAGGAGGAAAACAAGACCCAGCCTCTCTGCCTCTTTACTCATCACCGGCTGCCCCAGCTCCTCCATTTTAGCACCATCTCCCCAGCCGTGCCGCACTGGCCTGTACTTCCCTTCCTCCACGAACAATGCACAGGTGTCTCTTGTAAGTTGAAACATCACCCAGCAGCACGCACTCTGCACCCCGTGTGCCGCTAAGCATCCACATTTGGGCTAACCTGCCTGCTGAGTGGAGTTCTAGCTCAAGTTGTGTAACGCCGGCCTTTGGTTAAGCTCACTGCAGTGGCTTGACCATCGTGCGGCTGATGGGCAGAAGTGTTGTGTTTCCAATATTCGCTTGGCTAAGGATGCCAGAGCCAAGCATTCCCTGGAGGAATTTTCCAGAAGTGGCATTTGCTGAGACTTGAACCATGAGAATACACAATGACGGGGTTTTGGCGTGTCACACGTCACTCATCCCACACCTCACTGCGCGGGCTGTCTGCCATCATCTAGCTCTTTCCATTCTGCAGACGGATATAAAACTTCTTGGACTAAATCACACTCTCCCCGGTGCAATTAGAATGTGCTGCTGCTGCCCTCTCTCTCTCTCTCTCTCTCTCTCTCTCTCTCTCTCTCTCTCTCTCTCTCTCTCTCTCCCCCTCCTCTCTCTCTTATCTCACTCTTCCCCCCCTTCCCTGTCTCTCTCCGTCATTTTGCTATTTTTTTATAGAGATATAAATGCTTTACCCATTTTTTTTGTCTTTTCCTTGTTGATTGACTTGCAGATGTTCTTGGCAGCCTGGAGATTAATGTTTTGTCAGTTGTACACATGAACATCACTGTCTCCCATCACTGAACAGAAGAGTCTCTGTAGCCTGTCTGGCATCTTCCATTTGCGCCAACCCTTTAAGAGTTGATGAACTTGTAGCGTGGATCTATAACTCATTCCTTTTTACAGCCAAGTGGTATTCCATGGATGGAATCAAAGTTGCTGTCACTATCGTGAGCAAGCTTTTCTGGGATCCTTCCCCTCCAGGGAGGATGCTGGATCACTTTGTCACCATCCCAAGCTTCGCTGGGGTGCTTCCCCTCCAGAGAAGATGGTTGGGTCACTTTGTCACCATCCCAATCTTTGGTGGGCTGCTTCCCCTGCAGGGAGGATGGCTGGGTTACATGGTGAGCATCCGGGGTCTTTACTCTTCACTGTAACAGCATGCCTGACGAAAATAATGGAGGGCATGGAGCTGTTACTTTGGCTCAGAGTTTAATGGGAGACTGTCCATCCTGGTGAGGAAGGCATGGTGGGAGACCGTCCCATGGTGGCAGGAGTGTACAGCACTTCTTCATTCCTCACATCTCCAAAAACAGAAAGCAGAGACAGGACAGGAAGTGGAGCCAGGCTACAAACCTCACCCCCACCCCTCTATCCAAAACCTATTTCCTCCAACTAGGTCTCATCGCCCAGCATCCAGGGAACAGGTAGCAAAACAAGAGGCCATGGGGGACATTTCCCACCTAACCCATAATAGTATACTTAGTTTCTAGGAAGCAAGCTAACACTTTCCAAGGCCATGGTACTGTCACACACAGTGTGAGCACTAGCCCCATTCCCCGTGTTCACTCTGACGCTGTGTGGCTCATCTTCCTAGCTGTGACTTCCAACAGGTGGTCAGGTTCCCCGACATGGCTTTCCTCCACTTCCAAGGATGCTCACTATCTTCTCACACACCTATTTGCTCTCCGCGGAGAGTCAGTTAAATCTTTCCTCACTTTCCTTTTTATTAAGTGTTCGCATTTTGAGAGCTCTCTATGCATTTGGGTTAGAAGTCTTCCATTCAATACATATTCAATTCAATATTTCCTTCTGGCTTAGGTTAGTTACTTTGCTTGTGCTGTCCCAAAATACCCAACAGAAGCCACTTAAAGAAGGATGGCTTTGGCTCATGGTTTGGGGGATGGCCCATTACGGTGACAGGAGTCAGAGGCAGCTGGTCACACCGCTTCAGCAGTAAGGAAGCAGAAATAAATTCTGGTGCTCAGCTCCCCTTTCCTCATCCAGTCTTGGACCCCACTTTCTGCTATGATGAGCAACCCACAGTAAGGGTAGATCTTCCATCCACAGCTACCACCATAGGCACACCCATAGGTGCGTTTAGTTGACTCTATACCCAGTTGTGCTCCCCATGAAAACAAACCATCAAACTACCTGTGACCTCTCCACATTCTGCCAGTCAGGCCTTGTAAAGACCAGTTAGCATCCTGCTGAAGTCCACTTTACTTCTCTTCGTGTCTGCTTAGCATCCTGTGATGAAATATTTGCCTGACCCACGGTTAAAAGGCATTCCTCCATGTTTCCCTCTAGAAGTTTTATAGTTTTGCATTTCATATTTAGGTCTCTGATCCATTTTAAGTCGTTTTTACATATGGTGCTTCCCTGGGGGTGTGCGGAATGTATCATTGTTCGACTGTTTGTGGGAAAGCTGGTCCTTTCTCCTACACTGCTTTGGCACCTTTTGTGAAAATCATTTGTCCATATGTGAGCAGGATTATTTTAAGCTTTATATTCTGTTCCGTTGATGCGTCTGTCCATCTTGTGCCAGGGCCGCACTGTCAGCTCACCATGGGTTTCTAAGTCTTGAAGCTGTGTGGTTTTTGTCATCCATTTTTCAGGGTGTGTGCGTGTGTGTCTGTGTGTGCGTGTGTGTCTGTGTGTGCATGTGTGTCTGTGTGTGTGTGTAAATTGTTTTGCTGCTTCCAGACCTCCATAATTAACTCTGAGATTTCAAACTAACTGATCAATCTCCTTAAAAGGAATTGCTTCTGCTCTGATTGAAATCACACCGTATCTATAGATCAATTTGGAGTCTTCTGACCCACTCGGAATAGATACCTCTATTTTGTGGATGTTTCATATCTGCGTTGGTTATTTGTTTTTCATTGTTTTATTTTTTTTCAACTTGACACAAGCTAGAGTCATCTGAGAAGAGAAACCTTAGTACAGAAAATGCCCCCATTGGACCGACCTGTAGACACACCTATGGGGCATTGTTTTGACTAATAATTGATGCAGGAAATCCCAGCTCACTGTGGGTGGTATCACGCTTGGGAAGGTGGTCCTGGAATGTACAACAGCATACCGAGCAAGCCATAAGGAACAATCCAGGAGGCAGCATTCCTCCGTGGCTTCTGTTTCAGCTCCTGCCTCAACTACCCATGATGAAGTATGACATGAGAGTTGTAAACCCTTTTCTCCCCAAGTTGCTCTCGGTCACAGAGTCTTATCACAGTAATGAGAAGACTAACTAAGGCTTTGAACACAAGTTCAGCAAAGTTTTGTGTTTTTTTTTTTTTTTTAATGCAGGTCTTTCATGTATTTTGTTAGGTATGTTTCTGAAGATTGATGTCTCTAGAATAGTCTTAAATTTGGCTCCTGGTTGTTTCTGTTTGTGGAATATCGTGTCCTCTAACATCTCTGAACAGAGGTGTTAGCCTTTCAGGCTCTTGTCAGGTTCCTACAAAGTCAGCCATATTGTCTGCTAATGAAGACTTTATTTCTTCCTTTCCTACTTAGATGAATTTTCTTTCTGTTTCAGACTTATTGACCTGGCTGGTGTTGAAATAGGAGGGCAGGGCTGCGTCCCCGGCACCCGCCCGCCCGCATGGCTAGGTTATACCCAGAAATAATTACACGGAAACTGTATTCTTTCAAACACTGCCTGGCCCGGCTAGGTCCAGTTTCTTATTGGCTAGCTCTTACATATTGTTCTAACCCATTTCTAATATTCTGTGTAGCCCACGAGCTGGCTTACCAGGGAGGATCTTAACCTGCATCTGTCTGGAGCGGGAGAACCATGGCGACTCACTCACTCAGCTTCTTTTTCCCAGCATTCTCCTCTGTCTACTCCGCCTACCTAATTTTCTGTCCTATGAGGGCCGAGGCAGTTTCTTTATTATTAACCAATGAAATCAACAGATAAGATACAAGACCCACCTCCATCAGGCTGGAAATGGTGAGACATCCTTGTGCTGGTCCCGACTGGAGGGACAGCACAGTCAGCCTGCATAAAGAAGGGTGTTGGCACAAGCATTTGTAGTACAAGGCTGTCATCAATTTGAGAAGCTTCTCTTTCTCCCATTTGCTGACTGGAGGCAGACCTGGTGGTACAGACCTATAATTCCAGAGCCTTGGGAAGCTGAGGCAGGAGAATTGAAAGTTCAATACCTGTTTAGGCAACTCAGTGAGACCCTGTCTCAAAATAAAAGACCAAGGTCTGAGATTATAACTCACTGCTAGCATGTGAGGCTCTGTGTTTGATCTTCAGCACTACATAAATGAAATAAAGAAAGAGAGAAAGAAAGACACACAGAGAGAAGAAGAAGAAGAAGAAGAAGAAGAAGAAGAAGAAGAAGGAGGAGGAGGAGGAGGAGGAGGAGGAGGAGGAGGAGGAGGAGGAGGAGGAGGAGGAGGAG
>NW_026067930.1:2833660-2999439 GCF_014885135.2 Alexandromys fortis
AGGAGGAGGAGGAGGAGGAGGAGGAGGAGGAGGAGGAGGAGGAGGAGGAGGAGGAGAACAAGAAGAACAAGAACAAGAACAAGAACAAGACACTATTAGTAGGTGTGGCTTTGTTGGAGCAGGTGTGACCTTGTTGGAGGAAGTGTGTCACTGTGTGGGGCAGGCTTTGAGGTCTTCTATGATCAAACTATGTCCGGGGACACACGCTCCTTCTGCTACTTATGAATTAATATGTAGAATTATCAGCTCCTTCTCCAGCTCCACATCTGCCTACAGACTGCCTTGCTTCCCATCATAATGATAATGAACGAAACCTCTGAACTGTAAGCTAGTATCAATTAAATGTTTTCCCTTATAAGAATTACCTTGGTCGTTGTGTCTCTTCACAGCAAAAGAAATCCTAACTAAGACAGAAGTTGGGACCAGGGACTGGGGAATTGCTGTGATAGGCCTGACCACGTTTTTGTTTAGAGGAATATTGACTTTGGGACTTTGAATTAGAAAAGAAGCTGAATGCTCTAAGTGGGGATAAACAAGTCATCCCATTAGGAACATGGAAGACAGTGGTACTGAGGGTGATTTGAACTGTGGGGGCCTTGCTCAAGAGGTTTCAGAAGAGAAGAATGTTAGTATGGGGCCTAGAGACTGGTCTTGTGATATTTTGGTGAATAATGTGGCTAATTTTTGCCGTTGTCCAAAAAGTTGGCCTGAGGCTAAAATAAAGAGATTTAGATTAATTCCATGGGCATAGGAAATCTCAAAATAGCCTCGTATTAACTCTGTCCTGTGGTTATTAGTGTTGACTCTAATGAAGATTTACAATGAAAAGGAGCAATGTGAGAAAGGAAATAAACAAAACATACAATTTGAGGAGAAAATGGACACCAGAAGTAGAATAGAGCTAAATTCTGTATTCAAGGAGATAAAACAGATTAAAAAATGGAATAAAGAAAGTGGGGACCTTAGGGCAAGATCTGACCCAGCTAAACTTCCAACTTGTGAAAGGGATTAAAGAAAAGCTCAGAGCCAGGTGTGTTAGTGCACACCTTTAATCACCGCACTCCAGAGGCAGAGGCAGGCAGATCTCTGAGTTCGAGGCCAGGCTATTCTACAGAGCAAGTTCCAGGACAGCTGAGGTTAGGCCGTGAAGGTCACCATTGAAAACTGAAAGCTGATGATGATGTAACTGAATGAGAGGGCCATGTTCCAGCCCCAGCAGGCAGGAGAACTTTGCAGCTTTGAGCATGTGGCCATGGCTTTAGAGTCAAAGATAGACAAAATGGGTTATGGGTTCTTCCTCAGCGACTAAGGAAAGTTTTGAGGCCAGGCATGTGTCAGGAGTGTCTCTGAACACAGGCCTAGAGAGGCCATTGAGTGTAGCTGTGAAAGTGAAGCCTGAACTGCCTTGGAGACTCCAAAATGTATTTAGATGACAGAGTCATGGGGTACCTGCTGGGGACAACTGCTAACAGGAAGAACCAGCCCAAGAAAAAAGAACAAAGCCGAAATGAATTGGAGATCTGAAGAACACTTTGACATCAAGCACAGAGATACAGAGTTTGGAGTTTGTCCAGCTGGTTTTCAGTCTTGTTTTGGTCCATTATTTCCTCACGATCTTCCCTTTCCTTCATTTTGGAACAGTAATGTATATCCTATGCCATTTTATGTTGGTTGTATGTGATCTTTTCAATTTGACTTTAGAGAAAATTTCAGTTAAGAGATTGTATGAATCTCAAGAGAGACTTGAAACTTCAGACATTTGAATAAGTTTGAGACCGTTATAGACTATGGGGACTTTTAAAGTTGGGCAGAATGCATTTTTGCATTATGATATGGCTATAAGCCTATGGGAGTCAGAGAATGTGATGGTTTGAAAAAAAAATGGTTCCCATAGGAAGAGGTACTAATAGGAGGTGTGGTTTTGTTGGAGTAGATGTGGTCTAGTTTGGAGGAAGTGTGTCATTGTAGGGGTCGCGCTTTGAGTTTCCTATGCTCAAGCTATGCCCAGTATGGAAACAGACTCCTTCTGCTGCCTGTGGATCAAGATGTACATCTCTCAGCTC
This sequence comes from Alexandromys fortis, assembly GCF_014885135.2. Classification (NCBI taxonomy): domain Eukaryota; kingdom Metazoa; phylum Chordata; class Mammalia; order Rodentia; family Cricetidae; genus Alexandromys; species Alexandromys fortis. Next base: position 2,835,724 of record NW_026067930.1, read on the forward strand.
TTTCTCCAGTACATGTCTGCCTGTGTACCACCCACCATGATGATAATGGACTAAACCTCTGAACTGTAAGCTAGCCCCAACTGAATGTTTTTCCTTATAAGAGTTACCTTGGGGGCTGGAGAGATGGCTCAGTGGTTAAGAGCATTGCCTGTTCTTCCAGAGGTCCTGAGTTCAATTCCCGGCAACCACATGGTGGCTCACAACCGTCTGTGAAGAGGTCTGGTGCCCTCTTCCAGCCTGCAGGCATACACACAGACAGAATATTGTATACATAATAAATAAATAAAATAAATATTTGAAAAAAAAGAGTTACCTTGGTTATGGTGTCTCTGTATAGCAACAGAAACCTTAAGACAATAAATAAGCAAACAAACTAGAGATTGCCTAATGCTTTTCTAAACCCAAGAAGAAAAAACCCTTCCAAAAGATTTTAGTTTGTGTAACAGAAAATGGTATTGATTGTCTTTTATTAAGTGTTAAACCAACCTTGCATTCTTGGTAAATAAATGCCACATGATCATGATGTACCATATTTTTCATATGTTGTCAGATTTAATTTGAAATAATCAGACTTCACATTAACATCTCTATGTACATAAGAAGTATTGGCCTGTGATTTTTTTCCCTTAATTTTCTTTGTTTGAAAATGAGGGTCATACTGGGCTCATAGGACGACCTGGGGAGAATCCTGTCTTGTTCAGTTTTCTGGAAGAATATGTGTGGAACTAATACAGTTCCATCCATAAGTGCTCAGCTGAATTCTCCAAGGAGACATTTGGGGCTAGCTTCTCCTGGGGAAACTTTCAACTACAAATGAAATCTCTTAGATACTGGATCATGCTGGTGGCCTATTTGTCCTTAAATAAATCTGTATGTCAAGAAAGTCATCCATCATAGGTGCCAGATAGATTAGCAAAAATTGTTCCATGTTGTCCTTTCATTACTCCGTCCACAGCTGTGGGATCTGTGAGTATTTGAGGTCTCCCCTCTCGACCGTAAGATGGGAATGTATCTTCTTAAAATTAGTCTTGCCTCATGAGTTTAGTGAGAGATTTATAAGTTTTATCCATTTAAAATAATTACCTTTGTTTTGTGTGGTGGGGTTGTATTTTGTTTTATTTTCTTTTGTGATAGGATTTCATGTAGTCCAGGCTAACATTGAACTCTGTGGTTGAGGATGCTCTTGAACTCCTAATCCTCCTGCCTCTGCCTCCAAGTGATGATATTATTTGTATGCATCACCACATTAAGCCAAGCATTTTCTAATTTTATCAATTTTCTCTGTTGTCTTTATATTTTCAGTTTCGTTGGCCTTTGATCTGCTGTTGATTTTACTTCCTCTGGGTTTAATTTGTTTAACTTTCCAGTTTCTTAAGATAAAATTTAAATGTAATGACTTTGGATCTTATTTTTTAATGCAGGAAAATATTTCTGTAAACAAGCAAACACTCTCACACACACCACACGCATACACACACACACACACACACACACACACACACACACTGCCATGATGCTAATCCCGATGTCTCATGCTAATGGATAAGGATACTTTCTAATTTCCCATTCAAAGTTTTTTTTTCTTTTTCTTTTCCTTTTTTTTTTTTTTTTTTTGACTCATGCATTTATTTCTCAAACACCTGGAGATACTTCGGATAGCTTTCTGTTATTAATTCCCTTTCTCCTTCCATTGTGGTCAAAGCACGTACTATGTATGGATTGATTCCTTTTAAACTTACTGAGTGGTCTCATGGTTCCCGAAGGCAATCCAGTTTTAAAACGATTCTTAAATATTTAAAAATAATGTGTGTTCTGCTGGTGGCTCCAATTGTTCTTTAAATATCAATTAGATCAGGTCAATTGTCAACATCATTCAAATGCTATGCAACCAGAGTCTTACCAGTGGCTTGGGTTGGCTCTGGAGAGAGTGGGCCAGCTTCTCCTGTATTACTGCACACTCCGCTCTCCTCAGCTCTATTGGAGACTCCTCGTGGATTTTAAGGCTGCTATTAAATGTGGGAATATTGGATTTCATCCTCTCGACAACCCAGCTCCTTTATCATAAGATAATATCATATCATGGTATCATAAAATGAAATCATTTTTATCCTTGGCAATCTTCTTCACTCTGAAGTCCAGATAGGAACATAACCACTCTGGTTTTCTTTTTGAAATTCATAGAGCAGTTTGGTAGGAAACTTGAACAGTGAGAGAGTGCCGGTCCCCTCTCAGCAGCTCGCCTATGAACCCTGCCTTGGGAATTCGTTAAAACTGGCAAATGACAGAAATGTATTAGATACAAGCACAGTCTTATTAACTAAGAGCCACAGATAACATTAGGATTACACTGTACACAGCTCCCCCATTTATGTGGATCTGGACTGGTGTGCGATATCAAGCATCCACTATCAACCACACACATTAACTTCACTGCCCAATCTTCTATGACTCCATTTAAATCATTGGTTATATAGCTAACTTTCACTCTGACCCTTGTCATCTGTTTTAAAAGTGCACTTTTATCCATTTTTAAAATTTGTTTCTTATTTCATGATGTTAACTAGACCTGTCTGGGTTCTGTTTCCCAGCCTTGGCTTTGTGATTCTAGGGAACGCCCTGAGACTTCTAGAATGCATGTTTAACCTTGACACTGAACCATCAGGTGGCATTTCATGGCTGAAATATAGACTAAAGGTCTTGCTGCAGGAATCCCCACAGGATCATGGGAAGTTTGCCCTGCTGTGGTCATGTGTCTGTTTTTAGATCTTTTATACATCCCATATGTCTTGAGTATCTGGGTGTGGCTGTCTGTTGCTACTGCCCTGCCCTTTATATAAACACTCAATTTTCCTTCAAGGGTGTTTGACAATGAGGGAAACAAAAAGAGTCCTATGTGTTTCTAGTATGGTGCAGCTCTATTGTCACCCTACCTGCATAGTTTACACAGAAAAGTCGTCTGCCATCCTAATTCTTCTACTATCTGCATGTCTTCTGCCTCCAATATCCTCTCGTCTCCTGCCTTCTGATTCACCTCCCACTTCCACCCACCTCACACCTCTCACCTCCTGCCTCAACCAGGACCTCGAGTCATTAAATATTCCTCCCCATCACTAGCTTCAAGCAGGTTGTTTATGGTATACCTGGGTATGGATCTCTTCAACATTTCTGACCTTGAAGTTGACAGACTATAGGGGGTCCTTCAATCATTTTTCCACTGACTTTAAGTTCTTTCACTACTTTGAGTTTTTTGACCCACCCTATCGTATAGACTTTCATTATACACATACTAGGCCATTGAAGTTGTTCACTGATTTTTTGTAGCATGAATTCTAATTGGTCTTAATAAACAAAACCCAGGGCCAGAGATTACGGGGTGAAAGCAGTCAGAGAAGCAGTGCAACCAAGCATTAGAGAGACCTTTTACCTCTACCAATGCTCAGACCAAAGGGGTGATTTTGTCCTCAGACTGTCTCCTCAGATGCATCCTCAGACTGCATGAATAAACTTCAGACTGCACTGAGCACTTGTCTTCTCCCTCCTTAAATTCCTCTCTCTGCCCAGCCATCACCCTTCCTGTCTCCACCTCCCTAGTGCTGGGATTAAAGGCATGAGACTCCCAAGAACTGGGATAAAAGGTGTGAGCCACCACTGCTGGCTTCTAGTGACTTTGGACTTGGAATAGTCTTCTTGAAACTGCAAAAGCCCAACCCCAGTGACACACTTCCTCCAATAAAGAACAACCCCTAATCCTTTCAGAGAGTGACACTCCCTGGTGACCAAGTATTCAAATCTATGAGCCTATTGGGGCCATTCTCATTCAAACCACCACAGTAAGTAAGCGGTGTCTTCAGAATTAGGGCCTTACCATCAAGTAAGATGAGCAATCGATAGCCTTAGCCTGTGACGTCTGGGTGCTCCTATGGAACCCTTTTGGCTCAACAAGATGTAACCCTTTCCTGGCACTGGAGGTTTTACTTGGTGGCATAAGATGTCTAATTGGGACACTGTCTCCTCAATTACATAACTCCATTTAAATTCCTTTCATATATGAGTATATTTTTTTCGGAATATTCTACACCAGTAGGCTTCCATCTGGTTTGCCAAGGCCTTTGGTGCTAATTGTCTCTCCCCATATTCCCTTCTTTACCCTGCTCTCGCATCCTCCTCCCCACTTAATGTTCCTATTCTAGTTTCATGTCTAGAAATCTCACTTCTATAATACCAAGTAACATCCTTGTTCCATTCATTAAACCTTTTATTTATTTCTTCCACTTCTACCATTGTATTTTTGTAACTTGGGGTCTCACAGTGCAGGCCAGTCAGGCCTCAGACTTGCACCCCCCCCCAGTGTTTCTATCTCAAACGCTGTGAGTGTACGCAAGCCCCATCACACTCAACTCCTTTTGACTTAATGTTAAATATGCATAGTCATGTGCTGACATCTGTGTTCTGGATTTATTTCAATTTATTCTTTTCTCCACATTAAGCATCATATTGTCTTCGTATTGTTTGCCCCTGCAAGGCATTGTAAAAAAATTTTTCTGATTGCAAGATCCCTTTGTACGAGTATTTTTGAGCTTTCTGGGAGGCAGGCAAGTTCCTTGGAAGCGACCTGATGCTTCCACACTTCCGTTGCACCTCACAAGTCTCTTGCCTTTACAGCAAGACCCCTCGTGTATGCTCACTATCCACCCATGCGACTAGTTTTCCAGGCTAGTTGGCAGGTCAGTTACAATTCCCGATTGTGCCCCTGTCACCTACTCTCTCCAGGTGGCTCTTTCTCACCCGTTGATCTCCTCCCACGTGTGTGTTGTTTAGCAGCTGGATGAACAGTAAAGGAATTTCCATTACCTCTCTCCATGTTTTCTTCTCCAAGGGCCACATTGCCCTTCATTCTTGGAAAACCTCAGTCCCATCTCATCCCCATTCCTTCCAGTGAATGGAATTCCACCCATACCCACCCAGTCCACGGACTGCTTCTGTGGTTGCAGGGGTGGTGGCAGTGGTGGTAGTGGTGATAATATGTGTTGACCTTTTCTGGGGACTAGTGAACAAATATCTGTTCACCCCAGATAGGAAGTCAATGGGCAGGCTGAAGACATGGTTCCACCTGTCTTGGTGAACCAGTGAAAGTATTAGGGTTACTCTGACAGGAGCATGGGTAGCTCAAAGACAGTTGCATCATTGGTAAGCCAACACTAACATGCGTGATGACTCATGAAAACTGCATTCCTGGAGCTCCCTGCATGACTTGCTGGCAGCTCTGCTGGTCAGAGTCTCCTCTCCCCCAGCAGGCCTTTGTATCTACAACCCTGGAGAAGGGACTTGAGAATCATTTAAGTTTCAGGAACTTCCTAAGACTTGTGAGTTGTTTATCTCCTCATTCTTAATGAGCCTCCCTCCATGGAGGAATGATTCCATTTAGAGGACTTGCTGTAACCATGCGTGTGCACTATGGGTAGATTGCATGTGTGCATGTGGAGGTCAGAAGTCACAATCAGAGGACTTCTTCAGCCACCCTCCACCTTATGTTTTAGACAGGGTCATCTTGCTGAACTTGGAGCTCACCAATTAGCTAGGCTAGATGGCCAGCAAGGCCCCGGGATCATCCTGTCTCTGCCTCTTCTATGCTGACATTACAGGCTCATGCTGCAATGCCTCTCTTTTATGTGGTTGCTGGGCATCTGAATTCAGGCCCCTCATGTTTGCACAACAAACACTGTGTCGACAACTATGTCAGTGACCCCGCTCCTGTGTTTCTGCCTGTGCCTCTCAGGTGTTATTGATAAGTTCTTCAGCCAGCCTGCCCTTGTGTTTTATATGATCCACTGAATTTTATTTTTAAATCCATTTATTTTGTTTCTAACATTATTTATCTGTTTACCTATTTAGCTGAATTATTTATTTATTTTTACTTTATGTTATGTGTATGAGTGTCTGCCTGCATGTACGTCTGTGTACCACGTACTTGCCTGGTATCCACGGAGGACAGGAGAGGGCACTGGTTTCACTGAAACTGGAGTTTCATTACAAGGTGATTGTGAGCCACCACGCACTGGGAATCAAGCCCAGGTCCTCCAGAAGAGCAGCCACTACTGCTGAGCCTACTCTCCAGCCCTGCACTTTAGTTTTGATGACTCTCTTGTTCTGTATCCTGGATTTCTAGACTGTACTTGTCCATCTATATTCAACTTTACTCCTTTTCTGCTTCCCTTACCCACATTTTCTTATCCTATCTCTCCTTTTAAAATCTTTTGTAGGACTTCTATTTTGATTGACCTGGCACTTTCTATCAAGCTTGTCTTGAACTCACAGCAATCCTTCTGCCTCAGCCTAAGTGCTCTTGTTCTTTCTTAATAGAAACTGTACCTCCATTTGCTCCTTACACACACTGGAAAGTCTTTCTCTGGGCCATCCCAGTGGTTAATCTCATCTGGAGTGGATATGGGGTCCTGTTACTGTACCTTTTCCATAGAAGCCAACCACTGGAGAAAGGTAAAGAGCAGTTGGTCACTCTCCTGGCCTCCTCACTCATGTCCGTCTGCTGAGACAGTGTCAGAAATAAGGCAGGAAGGACCCCCCCAAAGGTTCAGACAAACGGCTCCCTACTCGACCACTCCTGGCTCCCTGTCCCTCTCCCCCCAACACCTTGGACCCTGATGTCAGCATGAGCCTGGCTTCTCATCCCTGCTTCATGAAGCCTGGGGTTTGGCCTCAGCCCTAGGCTCTGCTCCACCCACTGTCCCATCCTTCCCTCTGCTATCACCAATTCCCTTCCTACCCTGGCCCCTGGCTGCTCCCTGGTGCTGTGCTCTCCTGATGCACAGAGAGCTGTGGTCGGTATCTTGTTTCTTTCCCTTGTCCTCCTCTCTTTGCTCCCCTGTGCACCTCTCTAACCCCTGCGCACTGCCTAGAACAGGGAGCCAGGCCATTCCCCAGGCCAGGCTGAGGAGTTCTCTCTCTCTCTCTCTCTCTCTCTCTCTCTCTCTCTCTCTCTCTCTCTCTCTCTCTCTCTCTCTCTCTCTCTCTCTCTCTCTCTCTCTCTCTCTCCATTTACTTAACTCCCTCAGCCCACTTTAGGCCAGGTTTGATCTTGATCTTATGCTTCCTTATTGCTGCCTTGAGCAATGAAAGACAGCCTGGCTATGAGCCAGGAGTCTGGCCTCGGGCCATTGTCCTGCTGGGCTTTTAGTACCATTTACCTACAGGAGCCAAGTATCCAGCCCCTGCTGTTGGCTTTGTGCCCTCAGCTCAGGTCACCTGTGGCTTCAGCACCCCTCCCTGAGCCACGCCCCCCTCCCCCACCCCCATTTCCCAGCCTCCCTTACTCAGCCCCTTTCTCTCTAGAGCCTTCCTTACTACTCTTCCTAGGAGCCTTCCTCTATCTTTGAATCTGCATGGGGTGGGGTGTCACCTCCTCTGGGAAGTCACCTCTGGGGTATTTCCTTGACTTACACTGTGGACCCCGGTGTTTGATCCATCCCCCCCCATCTTCTGTATCTCTGTCCTCTTCTCAGCTTGAGGCTGTGATGGGCAGGCAGGCCCTGTTCCTTTTTGATTTCCTAGCTCCGACATGATCCCATGGAGAGGAGAAGGAGCTACATAAGTGTCACAGTATGAATGACTACATCCTGAACTCCTGTTTCCTGGTAGCGAGCCCTGGGAATCTCGAGTTTCGCCTCATCTCCGTATCCCCAGCTTCAGCACAGCACAGCTAATGCAAGATGCTCCCCACCCAGCACTGCTGGGCATAGCCCCACTGCCATCACTGTGGGCATTGCCCAGCCCCCATCACTGTGGGCATCACCCTACTGCCATCATTGAGGCATTGCCCCGCCCCCATCACTGTGGGCATCACCCCACCTCCATCACTGGAGGCATTGCCCAATCCCTAGCACTGCAGGCTTTGCCCAATCCCCATCACTGCAGGCATTGCCCAAGCCCCAGCACTGTGGGCATCACCCCACCTCTATCACCATAGGCATTACCCCACACCTATCACTGGGGGCATTTCCCAACTCTCATCACTGTGGGCATTACCCAAGCCCCAGCACTGCTGGTCATGAACCTTTCTCCTAGAAGGGATCATACAAGAAAGTCTCCTGCACTGTTCTACCTGGTGGGACCCTAGATCATCTTGTCACCCTATCCTGGCTACAGAGTGAGACCATCTGGGAACAAGGAGGAACGAGCTGTCCCTGAATCCAACCCACAACAGTGTTAGGTTAATGGAGAGGATCTTCTAAAGACCAAGGGGCTGTGCGCAGAACTCACCACTCTCGGGGTACTTTGTCTGTCATTCTTGGTGAGGGCTTGTTCCATGCCAAGGAAGCTATGGCCAGGACTCTGCTCTCGGGTGGGATAGGTACCATCATCATAGCTTTATGACAGTATGGAGAGCTTTGCTCAGACAGTATCAATCTGGCTTTGGGCCTTCCCAAGGGACAGAGACCAGTTGAAGAATCCCATCACGGGAAATGCAGGTAGGGCTCTGTCAGATGGGGGCGCCTCTCACAAGACAACTTCAGGCCGGTGATAAAGTGGGCGGTTGACCAAGGACAAGGACAACACCACATTGGAGACACTCTGGACCTAGTCTGCATTTCCCTAGCAGGAGGTGCCGAAAGGATGGTGCATGGAGAACTATAGGGGCACAGAGAACCCATGTGTGAGCTGCTCATGGGGCAGGAGTAGAGGGTGGGAGATCTGGGCTGCAGGGCCAAACTTGTTGCCATATACCAGGACAGGTGCTTTATGTTTGGTTTGGGTTTTGGTGCTGAGGGTGAAGCCCAGGGCTTTGCTGATGCTAAGCAAGTACTCTACCCCCAGAGCTAAAGCCTTATTCCTTATTCCTAAAAGGAGAATGCCACAAGAGACTCTGAGGATGTTTGAGGTCTTTGCTAGGGAAAAGACTCAAGCAGCATGGGATCTGTTGGGAGCCAAAGAGACCCTCCTGCCAGGAGCATCCTCCTCTGAGTCCACATGGAGCCCCTGCCACTCCTCTGAGATACACAGGCCACCTCTGGGACCAGTGGAGCCAGCCACGCACCACAAGACTCCCACCACCATTGAACTGCGCAATTGCCAGCCCTTGCAAGCTCTTTAGTAACTGCGATTGATTCCCAGGCTGGGGTCTAATTGCTGGTCTGTTGCTGTGATCTCAGAAAAAGGCTGCCACCATGGGGGAGCCGGAGTACAGGCTCACCGCCTTCCCTAGATAAAATGAAGGAGGTTTTCTCTTTCCTCCTTTGAATGGCTGCCGGGCAGGAAACTGGCGATTATGCATCAAAGCTCAGCATTTGTGCGGCAGGACTGATGGGAGAGGACTTACTTGCAAGCACAGTCCCCGGCAGCAGTGTTCCAGGAGCCTGGGGTCATCTGTCCAGCTCCTCTCAGAGAGAACCTGAACTGCCTACCTGCCTGGAGCCACACAGCAGAGGGAGTGGCTGGCGGATGCAAAGCTCCGCCCACCCCGCGGTTCCCAGAATCCCCCTCCCCAGGTGGGAGCAAAGGTCATTCTAAACAGCTTTGCCAAGCCACCCAGAGCCTGGAGGTCTCCAAGTGTGCGGTCTCCTGGAGTTGTGCAGGGGTGCTGCACAACTTAGGTAGGGGACGGTCCTCAAAGAGTGGCCCTCTGGTCAGTCATCACGGTAGATAAGGACTATAAACAAAACGGGACTGAAGTCAGTGGCATGACGCTGCCTATCCCCCGCTGCCAGGCTGCCTAGGACCACCAACCTAGCCTCTCCCTCCGGAACCAATGTCTCCCCAGTCCTCTGTGATGGTGGTGCTATGCAGGGTCACTACCATCAATACACCCCCCCCCCAAGTTCTCTGCCTCCCACCTTGGACCATAGTCTAAGAGAAAAGGATGAGGTGCTGTGGGGTGCAAGTGAGGAATGGGCGAGTTTGGTTCCCTTTAGAGCAACAGACTTTCCTCCAGAACCTGGGGGGAGGGGGGGAACAGCCCAGCCCGAGAGCCCAGGTCAGGGCACCAAGTGCTAAGCAAAGCTAAGAACCTCAGGCAGAAGAGGCACCATCTCAGAGCCCTTGGTGTTCTCTTCACCCTTCATCTGGTGCTGATCTTGCCTAGAAACTGCCTGGTTATGGTTTAACCTCTTGCTACCATTTTGAAATATATTCCCCCAAGTACCACGTGTTAAGTCTTGGACCCCAATGTGGCACTAATGGCAGACAATGCCACCTGTAAGTGGTGAGGTTTGGTGGAAGGTCTTTGGGTCATTGGTATGGGGTTGAGAGGTGCCCCCAAGGGATTGTGAAACCCATGTCCCTCCTGACTCTCTTGCTACCTAGGCAGGAGGTGATTGCTTTTGCTCCAGCAATCTTATCAGCCTCATACATAAGCCCAAGAACAATAGGGCCAACTGATTGCTAGGCTGGGACTGCCAAAGATGTCAGCCATGGTAAACCTTCTCTCTGTATAAAGTGACTGCCTCGGGTGTTTGTAACAGTAACAGAAAGATAGCTGCCACATCTCCCTATCGCCCCGCCAGACTCCAGCTCCCGCCTTCACCCTGATCCCAACCCCAGCTCTAAGACTGTACCAGGTCTCCAGGGCCTGGCCATTGATCACTGCAGATGCTCCTCCCAGTGCCCTCAGAGAACCGAGCACTTTCCTGCTGGCTACTGTCACCGTAGTCCCTGTACACATGCATCTCCCAGAGAACAGGAAGGAAGCCTGAGAGAGAGAGAGAGAGAGAGAGAGAGAGAGAGAGAGAGAGAGACTCATTTACCCTTCGACCCAGACACCTCACGTATCCATTGTCTACCACTTGTGTGTAACACCACCTTCCATAAAGAAGTGTGTGTGCAACACATGCACACAGCTGTGCGGTCACTCCCATTTTCACTGTGGGAAAGGAGGATTCAACCAGAAAGGGTAGAGCCAGGGCTAATGCAGCCCAGAAACCTAAAAGCCAGGCTTTTTGTCATCATCCAGATACTACAAGGACACAGTGCGTGTGTGCGCGCGCACACACACACTCTCTCTCTCTCTCACACACACACACACACACACACACACACACACACCTGTGCCAGGCCTGCAGTCCACAGCCAAGCCCTCACACTTATTTGTTCTTTCTTGGATTAACTGTGGACATTTTGTGACCTCCCAACATGTGCCAGGAGCTCCGTGTCCTAGCTGAGTGGCCATTCTATAAGCCTGGTTTTTCCACAGTAAAGTGGGGATTAGTCCTCATGGGGTCATTCTGAGCATTTGTTAAAGAGTATGTGTGTGAAACACCTAATAACTGTATAAATAGCTATTGTGCCCAACTGCTGGGGGACGGCTGAGCCTCAGGCTCGTGCCCAGTTCTGTGATGATATCGAGGGCACTGTGTTTATTCTCCATCCACAGGAGAAGAGAGCAAACTCAGAGAAGGTGTCAAGGTGCCCAGAGCCACCCAGCAGAGGGAGCTGACCTCCATGCTGAAGGACCCTGAGGGAGACCAAGCATCTCCTCTCAGTCATTCGTTCACGTGCTCACCAACCTTCTCACTGCCCACTCTGCGTCCAGCTTGTGGCCCAACAACAGATGGCAATGCAGAAATGGACTGGCCTTAGGTTGAGATGGACAAGGCCAGTCGGGGAGCCGGATTTCCTTTGGGCTGGGGTGCAAGGAGAGCAAGTACTTGGAAGGAGGCGAGACCACACACATCCAGGCCCCAAGAGCTCTTGGGATGGACTTCGTCCCTCTCAACATCACAGCTGACTCACAGTTTCTCGACCCTTCCGGGTGCTGTCTGGGAGTTGGAAGGTTTGCTCCAGCTGCTCCTAGGAGTCTGCTCATCTAAGTAGTGGCTCAACAGAGCCATCTAGATATTTTGTCATAGGAGGAGCACTGCCCAGCCCTTCAGGCATTAAAACTGAATTCTTTGGGACTATGGCAGATCAGAAGATGAAGCAGAGTTGCTGGGGCCAATAGTTCAGGGCCACTGAAGGACTCAGTGGACATCAGGAAGTGCCACACAGAGAGGGAAGAAGAACCAAGGAAGCAGGCATGATTTGTTCTGTCTTACCATATGAGGCTGCCCCACCTCCACTGGGACAGGAGTACAGAAAGTAAAACCCACAAAGGAGATACAAGGCTCTTGTTACATTGATACCAGAACCTCTTTCTCCTGGTCACTTCATCCTCCCTGACTCCTGTCCACTCTGTCACCACTGAGGTGAGGGTGAAGTCCAAAGAGGATGATGTGAGTCAAGGAAAGCCAAATTGTCCCTAAGGGCTCCCCATGGGGACATCAATTCTCTGGGAGCTCAACTGACCTGTGAAGCCAGGAGCCTGAGCCATGTGCCCTGACTCCTGAGCTCCCCACGCCCACTACCTTCTCTGTAGTTCAAAGCCTACCACGGCGCTGTCCACAGTGCTGTGGTGCTGAACTGAGTGGAAAAGATGTGGGTGTTGATGGCTCTGTGATATTGACAAGGATGAGGATGGCAGAGAAATGACAGCAGTGGTAATGGTAACTGGTGACCCCAGAGAGACTCCCCACTTTGGATTGAGAGATGGGACAGATAGTGGAGTCTAGAACACAGTTCCACTACAGCCAGAGGGTGGGGCTCTCTCTCTGATCTCTGCCTCGGCGACCTCTCAGATCTGAAGACTGAAACATTAAAATAGAGATGAGCTTGGAAAGACCGTGTCCTGTAGCAGAGCCCACAGACAGATGGTGCAGGCTCTGGCGGGCAGGGCCTCTGGCTCCTTCAAGCCCCAGCCCAGCAAGATGCATCTTTGCCTGGCACTGGTTTTAAAGGTTATTTTTAGTATTCTTGGAAAGCTCTGGCTCTAGACATCAAGAGTGAGCAGACCTGCTTGCTTTTGCTCTGTTTCTAAACCTGGATGGTCCACACAGGAGTCACTGGTCACCGGTGGCTCTTTGGGGGTTAAAGAACTTTGAGCATTGGCTCCTCATCTCATGGAATCCATTCAAGTCTGTGTAGCCAACTATGGCTGGAGGAGATGGTGGATAACTCAGATGTGGACCATCTCCACCATAGAAATCTCTAATAGAGACTGTTATCATACATATCAACACAACCACAGAGACCCCAGACCTTCTGAAGCCTGCAGTAAGGTCATGCCTCTAGTCCTTCCAGATTCCAGGCTCCACCAGATGCCAGAATGCAGAGGTCAATCCTAGCTGAAACTCTAAACTCAGTAGACAGAGCTACTGTTAAGGTTATGGTTTAGGCTACTGTGTAGAGTAGGGATCCTGTTGGGACTTGAGAGGTGCAAGTGAGGCCACTTGATTTAGACATGACACAGACATTGCTGTGCTCTTTGGCTGAAGCCATGTTCCCACCTGGCTAGTGCTGTATCCTTAACAAGCATCACTCGATGGTGGCTGGCTTCTGTACAACTAGTGACCACAAATTAAGTTATGAGTGACACCATCACTGTCTATATAATGATTACCCTTCACACTGGCAGTTTCTATGGGTTAGAAGCAAATTATGGCCTTGTCCACCCCCAGGGGAAGAAATCATACAAAGAATATATGAGGATCATCACTGGCTTTGGGCTGGAGCCTGGCTACCACAAACGTATCCTCAACTTCATGTATGGAAAAACTGAGGCTCAGAGGCAAGTGTCCCCCCACCCTCATTCACATCCTCACACAGCCTCTCCTTGCAGACGTGAGATAAGAACATCAGGCCTGCACTGTTACCTTCTCCAGATGCCCAGGAAGCCAAATGGCAGTTTGAGCTGTCACTCTGGGGGCCCAGATCCCAGCCTAAAATATGATGTGACATTCTTTAGTACACAGGGACCTGGGCAAATTGAAAATGATCTCATAAATATGTAAATCATCCCACATTGCTTCCCCAGGGAGACTGTCCAGTGCCATCTCCCCTACTTGGACTCCCCACCATCCCTCAGCACCTGCCTCAGCAAGATCCATAATAGCCTTCTTAATGAGGATAGAATTGAATGGGGACCAGAATGCGACTGGTATAGAGTAGGGAGATGCACCTCTCCTTCCTGAATAGTGGTGACATGGGGGGCTCAGGGCAGCATGACCTCTGTCCATGGTTCCTGGGAAAGAATTTTCCCCAGTTCTGACACCCCCCTGTCAGGACATGGAGGGGCCCTAGAAGGCTGGGAAGGCACTGGGCCAGGTTCCTAGGTGAATAAAATGGGAAACTGAGTCCCAGGGTAGTGCCCTAACAGGGCCAAGGACAGACAGCAAGGCCCAAGGCAGAAGAAATATCAGAGGCAGAAAAGTTGCAGCCTCATCCTTAAGACCAGTTCTCCTGCTTTTCCAGAGTCACCCAAATTCCCTCAAGCTGAGGTGCGGTCTCCAGAAGGCCAGGCTGCAGCCACATGCAGCTTGGTGCTGCTCCTCTAATCTGACCTTGTGTCTCCTGCCTGACCCAACGTGGATGGAAATGAATGCAGACCGTATACGTGCACAGACAGTGCTCAAAAGTCAAGACTGCCAGGACACCAAAGATGCTGTTCTCCAAACTCTAACCAAGCCCTCAATGACCTTGACTCTGTCAGGGCTGTCCCTGTCTGGAAGCCTACCCCAGAGTTCCTCTCCATCACTGTGGCCTGTCTGCCCACCCTCAGAGGCCCTTGTATTTCCCACCTCCTGTCCTACCCATGCTCTTTCCAGTGGGCAGGACCATTTCTCATCTCTAGCAAGCTCAGAGCCCTTACGGCCATTGCTGGCCTTTCCTCTCTCTGAAGGGTCCCCCTGTCCCCAGCCACTCAGCCTTTCTGCAGTTAGTCTCTACCTAGAGCTGGCCAATGGCCCACCTCGATATCTCCACCCTAAGTTGAGTGGGACAGGAGAGGAGGTGTTGAGATGGTCTGAGTGTCATGTCACATCCTGTGGCTTTCTGTCAAAAGATGGGTTTCAAGCCCTGTGCAGCTGGCACATGGAGTTTCTGACACTCCAGAGGTTGGAAGAATGAAGGGCTCACTTGGATCTGAGACAGGCAGGTGAGCCTTTACTTGGGTGAGCCTCAGGATTCAGCCCAGGGAAATGCTGTAAGGTACTAAGGAGCAGCCTCCTCCCAGGAACCCCCAAATCCAGCAGTAGTTATGATAACAGGATGTGGGCAGTGCCAGATCATCCAGACCAGCTCAGACTCTCAGTGTGCCCCTCTCTTTCTTGCTGTGGGCTTTCACCAGTACCTGTCTCTTCAGCATCTACTATGCACGGGATGCTGGAGGTTGGGAGGGAAGAGAATGGACCAGTCACCTACTCAGCCAAACCTACAACACAGGGAGGTTCCACAGCCACCTTCCTCACCGAACCACCCTAGCGCATGCATAGGTAGGCCTGAGACCAGAGTCAGACCTATGACAGTTCCCAGGTGCCATGAATTCATGAGGAAGTCAGACCCAGGCGCCATGAGGAAGCAGTTGAATCTGCAAGGCGCTTTGACTGCCAGCAGATGCAGCACCCACAATCTGTCTAGAGGGCTGTAGGGTGTATCCCAGAGCCTGAGCTTTGGGTTCTGGGTTCCAGGGTTGACATCAGGGGTCCCACAGAGTTATGTGGATCTGAGCTGCACTTGGGAGCTAGCTGACTTAAAGCCTTATGTCCTATAGAATGGGAAAGGAAATGTACCCTGCAGAGTCACTGTGGGACTTAAATGAGATAATAGATCTAAGAAGTTGCTGCCGTGTGGCCACAGACGCTGAACTATCAGTGGCGAGAAAAATATCTTTTCTGCCTCAGTTTCCTGGTTAAGGAAGATGAAGGGTTCTTGCTTTGCCTGAGTGTTGAGAGGGACAGGGGCTGCAGAATAAACCCCAGAGAAAAGAGCTGGCATCCCTGCTGCCCGCCCCCCAGACCTAGCAACGCTCCTTGCTCCTTGTCAGTCATTGGCTGTCCCTGGGTCACGTGCACCTCCCTCAACCAATCACCATGGATGTTGAAATGTGATGCCATAATTGGTTGAATTCTGGGTCACGTGTCTTCGATGGCTTAATGGCTTCTGGTCTCCAGAGCTGGAGGGAGGAGGGGAGCCAGTGGGCATCAAACACCAAATAGCCTTCACACTGACCACACTCTGAAGAAACAGAACCACCTGTATGGGGCCCTATCCCCTATCCATACCATGGGAGGGGGGGTTATGGTGGAAAGAAAGAGCATCCAGGAGTTTCCTGCTCTGGCCGGGAGCATCTGGCTCAAGCAGAGAGGAATGCAGGAAAGAAACAGTGCCTGTCCAAGGTCAAGTTGAAAGTGAGGCTCAGGAGAAGAAATTAGACTCCTTCCATGGACCCAGGGAGAGCCACACATCTTCTCGAAGGACCACGAGCAGGCAGGGATGCCCGGAGGAACATGCTGCCCACAGGGGCACCGCCCACTGCCTGCCACAGCCCGAGGCCTCTGAAGGCTGAAATCCGCTCCAGCTCGACCCCTGCCAATAAAGGTTTGAGAAGCCGGTGGTGCAGGTGGGAGGCAAGTGTGTGAGTCATTCCCCGAAGGAAACAGAGGAAATGCAGAGCCCGGAGCTGGAGGAGGAGAGGAAGGAAGAGGAGGAGGAAGGAAAGAGAGCACGGGGAGGAAGAGAGAAAGGGGGAGGGAGACAAAGCGGCTTGATCCCTCCTGTGACGGTACCCAGCCCAGAAGATGGAAGGGTCTGTTTCAAGGTCACATATAGGGTTGCTCATCCCCTGGTGCTGAGATGAGCAAAGAATTGTGTGGGCCTTTGTCCCCAGGTAGGTAAAGGACAAAGAGGCCAGTGAGAAGCAGGGACAGGGCAGGAGAATGGAGAGTATGTGTCAGGACAGAGTCACAGGAGGAGTGATGAAGCCAGATCATTCTATGTGCCTGTGTCTGCTCTGCTGCAAAGTGGGTGATGAGCTGACTTTAGCTGGGGAGACTGAGGCTCCCCCAAGGCTGGGGTGCTGGCATTCTGTAAAGAAGCTACAGATAAATCCTGGGTACCTCAGCTCCAGGGCTTTCCACACAGGGAGTCACCTTGAAGAGGGTTGGTTTGCTACAGGGGTCTATTTTAGGCCAAAGAATCCTAGGGTACTCATGCTGCGTGAGCCTGGGCACCGCTCTGGAGTTGAGAGCCTTGGCTACAGTGACAAGGAGGGCAGTACAGTGCGGGCAGGGAAACCTGTAACTTCCAAAGGCACTCTGGATGCTAAGAGGAAGTCCTGAGGACCCACACTCTCACACTGAAGGCCTCTCAAAGCAGAGCTTGGGCCCACAAAGAACAAGACCTGCCACCTCACCATGCCAAGGCCTGCTGAGTGAAGGGTATGCAGGGAGACTGAAGAGTGTTGGCCTGAGGTGGCACAGGCCATAGTCTTTGTTCTTACCCCTGCTGGACCTGTTGGAAGTCAGTATTGCCCAGTGCCCAAGGACTAAAGGGCGTTGAGATCATACGGATATCCATCCCTCCAGGAGAGCAGAACACCTCAGAATTTGTCCCCACCCCACCCATTCCCTTCACTACCACCTCAGCCTTGTCTGACCTCCTGTCTCCAGCCCCCCTCCTCCAGGAAGCCTAAGAAACCTAGGAAACACAGAACATAACCACTCACAATGAGCACCAGCCTGCTCCCGAGCTTCCTACAGCACTGGCCCCATTCACTTGGGGCCTCAGACACAAAGCCAACCTGAGGAGGCTTGTCCGCAGGCACCCTGCTTAGACCTGGGATCCACCCTAGATCCAGTGTTGCGGTCCTTGCTAGCCAGCCTGATCCAGGTAATGAACCCTAGGCACTGAATCCTGCCAGTATCCTTGAGCCTTCAGTGTGGCTCTTTCCCTAGTCCCAACAGAAGTCTCAGCTTCACCCCTGTCTCCGAACTCAGTTCCCACAACCTCCATTTGAGGACTCCTCCCTCTTGGCTGGAGACCCTGCTCAGACGCCAACTCATTCCATCAGCCTGCAAGTAATTAATAAAACAATCTACCTCAAGACATGCAGAGGAAATGGGCACAATGGGGCAGACAACGGGGCAGGCCAGTGGACCAGGCACAGGTGTGGAGACATCCGGTGTCCATCTTAATCCTTTTTCTAAAGAACGAGCTGTTCGTGGCCAACAATAGAATCGGGGAGAGTGGGCAGGAAGTCCAATAGGGAGAATGGCTGTTGTTCCCAGGAAGGAACAATGGCAGCAGAGGTTCAGGGAGGCAGGACTGGCATCTGCTGAAAGGTTGAGACCCCTTTGTGTACACATGACAGACCTCAGAGGTGGCTGAGCCAGGAAGAAGGTGGCAGGAACCGCGGGGTAAAGCCTTGAGGACTGCACCTAGATGGAGGGAAGAGCTGGACGAGGGCCAGGTTAGCAAAAGCCTATTGTGAGTCTGAGAAAGACTGAGCAACTCCAGAGAGCCCATGTCTTAAAATCCAGGCCAAGAGAAGCCTGCTCCAAGATTCAAGTCATGAACTCGCCTTGCATCCAGGGACCATTCTTCTCTACATATTATGTTGGGCCAAGAACTCAGCAGACCTGGGTTCTAGGATTGCACCCAGCCTGGCACTTAAATGCAATGCTGCAGGGTTTTGTCTTCAACCAGTTTCTTCTATGTGCCCAGGAGACCCGAGGCAGATTCCAGTGCCCCCCAACCTGTTTCCCTCATGCCTACTCCCAAACCCAGCACAGAACTCTATAGACCAAGAGCCAGGCAGCTGGTTGCCAAGGGTACAGGTGGGTCTTGGAACAGGACCAGGGCTACCAGCAATCCAGTGGCCCCCAAGACTTTTCACCCCACCACTGCCCCTGGGGGGGGGTACAGCTCACTCCCACGGGAGCTCAGTCGGAAATCAGACTGTCTGACTTCAAAAACACTTTGAAAACTGAAAATTACTGCCGAGCTATTAATACAGTTTATCTGTAGGCGCCCCATGTTGTAGATAAAGCGCTTTGACCTTCCTTACCCTGGAAAGAAGCCATAGCAAGCCATTTCACTGCCAAAATCTGAGTTCCCAGCACCCATCTTCTTCTCAAGGTCAAAAGTGAGGGAAGGCAGGGCTGACCCAGGCCACTCCTACATCTGCTGGGGCCCCCGTGGTCCCATCCACCCACTGACACCTGCAGGTCCTCCGGGGAATCATCTTACCAGGGCCTGGCTGAGCCCACACCTTCCCGGCTTCTCTTTCACAGCCTGGGTAATTGGCACAAGAAGCACAAATACTTTGTTCAAATGCTGGGAAGTGGAAAATTTTCTAATCTGTCAGGCAAAATCTCCCTTTCTCCTTCTGCTTTTTTCCCCAACAGGAAAAGGCTGCATTTGGAGCCCTTCAGATGCAGATGTGTGAAGACTTTGGAAGCGACAACTGGGGGACTGAGCGGCTTCTATTGATTGGAAAAACACACAGTCCGGGCCCTTTGCATATCACAAGTCGCATTTTTCAGGGTTTGAGCAGGCTGGAAGCCAGCCGCAGGGCCTCAGCGCCCCCTGTGAGCTGAAGGTGGTATTACAAAGGGGCAGGGACAAGCAGAGGCTGATGAAGAGGCAGCATCCTGGGGGATAGGGGACAGAAGACACACCCACCTGCCTGTCACCCACTGGAGTTTTTGCGAGAGTCAACTTAACCTTCTCTGTCTAAAATTTGGGGCCATTTAAACACTTCTGCCCAGGACACACCCCCAGCTTCCCAAAACCAATTAGGAAATCAGATTATCACTGTAAAAATTGGAATACAACCTTGTACCCCCGAGAACCTCGAAAACAAGCTGCGTGCATGACTTGAAGGCCAGGGGGCTTCTCTGTGCACAATCCACCTCCCCCACTCCACCTCATATCAGGCACTAGAACATGCGTGCAGAGCCAATCTGAGGACGACCCATGGAACAGCCAAATGTTTTTGTCTATACCAGCCTCCTTGCATTTGATAGAAGGACAGACCCCCTCCCTGCCAGCTTCTGAGTCTCACCAGTGACAGAAAAGGTCATGCAAAAACCAAGGACAAAGGGATGTCCCTCATGTGAGCAGGTTTGGCCCCTGCCATCTCCTAGGGAATATGAGCAGGGTCCTTGGTTGTGAGCCCCTACCTTTGTGGCTAGTCTCTGCCTCAATACCCTCTTCCCATTTGTATATGTGGACAAGCAAGAATAGAATCCAACTGTGCCAATTCCCCCAGGCTGGAAAAGCATCTCTGCAATGGTGCATCCCCAAACAGATGCAGGAATTAGAGGTGGGAATTCAGGAGCAGAACAAGTGATGGAGAAGCACATGACCATGCCAAAAAGGGACTGATTCCTGCTGTCTATCGATTGGGCCCATCCAGCCCCATTCAGCTTGTAACCTACTCAATCCCTACACCTCCGCGACACATACCCATCTGTAGAGCCGCCAGTGGCCAAGGACACAGAGTTAGGGTCTAGACTTGAAGTGGTCCTTTTGTCACATCCTGGGGCCCTGGGCCAGTCAGCTGCTCCTTTGGAGGGTTAGGTCTCTGGAGCTGTGAAATGGGGCCAACATCAGTATGTATGTACTGTTCCTGCAAGGCCAGGCAGCTATGTGCCTCTCCATCTCCCATCTCCCAAGGCATCCCTGGGTCTCCCATGAGGAACTAGGCTCAGAGAGGTCACGGGGTGCAGGAGTGACACAAGGTGGCTAGATTGACATCTTCCAAGGCTCTGTAGTCAGGAATGGCAGCTTTACCAAGGCGGTCTGCCTCCCCGTCTTCCAAGGGGCACTCAAAATGTCCCCAGTTCTTTGTGTATACTTAAACACTTCTCACAAAACAGGAAACCAAGGCCTTCTCCAGAATTTTGTTTGTTCACACAGAACAAGCCTGGGGTCACAGACATAATGAGCAGAGTGAAGTTCCACATTCTGTGGGTAACATCTGTGAACAAGGCCAAGGACACCACAACATCAGGAGGCAGAAGAGCCATGGGATCCTGGCAGACAAAGCCCCAAAACTAACCTTGCCTCTCCACACCGGGTCTGGTGAGTGAATCTGACCCAGGCTGGGCTTGCAGGGGCAGAAAGGAGGAGATCCCAGGAGGAGACGGGAGACCTCAGAAAAACAGAAGTTCCCATCTGAGTGGCTAGAAGGACAAGGAGGCGGTAGAGAGTCCCAAGTGGAAAGCAGAAGGGGCTGAAAGCTTATGTTCCCAGCAGATGCGGCTGTTCCCTGGGCTATGGCTCTGTGGGAGAGGCCTGAGAAGTAAATCCGGTGAGACAGCGTGAGCAGATGGACTCACAGCTGGCCAGGCACATCTGGATTCAACAACTCTGCTGCCCTAGGAGTCTCCAAGGGTCAGCTTGCCTGAAGAGGCCTCTGGGCTTGCCTGAAGAGGCCAGTTTTAAATTCAATCTGGGGAGGGAATGTTTGTGAGACGTTCCCCTGGGCTCGGGTGCTTGGAGATGGACCTCAGGATCCCAGTGTCCCGTCAGATACCGTCAACATTAGTGGGATAGGAAGGAATGCCCTGGAGAGCTCCGCACCTGGGATCGAGTCCACTTTCGCCATTGCTTCGTAGATTATCTGTTAGGAACTGACAGCAGAACTTCCGAACCATACTCCTGGATCCTCATACCAGTTGAACAGCCTGGGAGAATGAAGACATGCTCGTGAAGGCTGAGGTCCAAATGTAAGAGGCCTCGGAAAGACAGCAGGGAAACTGAGGCAGAGCCATGGGCAGCTCAGGAGCTTTGTGTTCACAGTAACAAGCCCTAACAAAAGGAGTTCCCAGCTTCATATTGAGGTCACAGGCCCAAGTACTCTGCCAAATGGAACCAGTGCCCAAGAGTACATTCTGAAGTCAAGGACCAAGCCCAGCTTCCAGGTAAAGTGCCAGTCCAGCTGCCCTCTACCTACCACTCCGTGGTCTCAACTTCACTGGGCATCCAGGAAGCCAGAGCTCAGACCTCTGCTTCAGAGATGACCCGAAGCAGCTAACTGTGCTCCACGTATGGAGCCATCGGCTCTAGGGGAGGATGCGGAGTCAGTTTTCCCTGGTGCTGCCAGTGCGTGTGATTCAGGCCCAGAAGGAACCAGTGCTAGCGCTGAGCTCCCCAGAGTTTGGAATGCCTCCCTCTGAGCTGCTTCTCGAAAGAGACATCAGCATTGCTGTATTCTGTTCCCTTCAGTGAGGTTGAGTCTCTCTCTTGGACTCCCGAAAGCCACCTCCTCAGTATAGGACAGTAGCCCTAAGAAGAGAGGGTGACAGAGCCCCATCCAGACCCTTGGCTCAGGCAACTTACATAAGGAAAGTCCTGTCATTGGGAGAAAAATGGAGAGAATGGCTGCACCCCCAAAGTCTGGCTGCTGTGAGGGGCACCTATGCATATGTAGGGCGTAGGAAGAGAACAGGAATGGAATTTTTTAGTTGGGGAGACTGAGGGCCAGAGAGGTGAAGTAACCTGTTCAAACCCCTCACACCAAGTCACTGTTCACTGTCCTTGGATGCATGGCATGCCGGGGTGGCTACTGGGGTCTCCAGAACCCCCGTCAGTCCTGCCTTAGAGCCAGAGGCAAAGGAACTGGGACCTTCAGGCCTCATCTTTGCCTACCGTGTGACTTCACAGTTTCACCCAGGGCGGGAATGGGACAAGGTTGTCCCAAGGTTTGGTGATCAGCTCACAGCAGACAGTGCAGTTCTGCCGTCTCTACCACCCTTGTCACCTGGCTGAGGAAGTGGGTCCTTCATCTACTGAGAAAACTCTCTTAGGCAAAGACCTTAGTGAAGACGTGGTGGCTAATTTGTGGGCTAAGCGGTGCCAGAAGCATGCACCTCCCCAAGCCCTCTCCTTATTAAATTGTTGAGGAACTAATAAATGACAGTATGACATGCCGTTCCAGGGAGCTTTAATATCCGCGCTGACATTTGGAGAGAGACGGCAGCACTTTGGCTGCCCCTGGCAACCAGGACTCCAGAACCACAGTGTCACCGGGACTGGGGTCACCAAGCAGTCGACTCCTCTTCAACATGCAGGTGGGGAGACCTAGACAGGACCATGACGTACTCAGTGCACAGAGACACACACTGAATGCACGCATGTCCAACACCCAGCAAAACATGTCCCCCCAGGTGACGGAATGACTGGCACATTTTCAATTGAAGTTTTCCTTCCATCCCTCAGTATCCCCCCACCTCATAGCAGGATAAGGTGGGGCAGCTTAGAGAATCCACTGAGTAGCTAGTCATCCCACTTTCAAGGTGGGGAGCCTCTGTGTCACCCCAAAAAGCAGAGCACTGGTGGGAGTGTGTCTCCCCGTCCAGCCAACAAGCTGCTAGAGAGAGAAGAAAGGACCAATCTAAGCTTGCTGGTCCAGGGCCTTGCCGATCCCTGGGATCCTGGGGGGCGGTCACAAGCAACAGTTAGCTAGCAGGAGTGAGCTGACCTCGGGCTAACTGGATCTGGAGAGGAGGACGAGACGGGCTTAAAGGAGATGAGCAATAAGCCAGGCAGGGTCAGGGTTGGCCCCTCCCTACACTCTCCCCCACTAGTGCACCAGCCCAGACTTGTCAACACTCCTCCTGGGAGCCCCCCTGGGACCTTGATAATTAGGTTGGAGATCATGTAGTAGCAAGAGTTCAGCTTCATCTCCGCCGGACCTGGGCTCCAGGGAGGCAGGAAGTGTCCATCTGTCATGCTCACTGTGAGAGCTCCGTGCCCAGCACACACCAAATCGGAGGATGGCCTCCTCGGTGACAGTGCTGACTTAGACTTCAGAGACATGACAGAGCAGAGGCAGCCCACCTCGAAACAAGCGGAGTTTCCAAGCAACTGGGTCACAGCCGCCGCCACTTGGTCTCCACCCTGGACACGCATGTGCAGGGGCACGTTTACAGGCCCCACGTGACACACAAATACAGATATGTTCAAGCTCGCTCAAGTTATAGTGACAGGATGCTGAGAACTCCAAGCTGGCTGTGGTCATTATGAAAGGTCAAAGCATAGGACTGGCCAGCCTGTCCACCCTCAAAAGAGATCCACACATGGTCTCTGAGCTGTGGGTTAGGTCAGCTTTCATGGGTCACCTTATTACCACCGTGGCTGTGGGGTCACCTCCAAGTGATCCAATGTCTCGAACATTCCTAGTCCCTTGGTGAGATAGCTGCACTCCAAGGGTAATGGGGAAGATTCCAGGTGCTGCTGGGACATCCCTGAGCTCACACAGCAGGGATTCGCTGCTTTCTCATGGTTTATGGCCTCAAAGAGAAAAGGGGGTTTCACAGAATAGCAGTCTCCCAAGCCACCTGCAGAACCCCCAGCCTCATTCAGGCAAGACCCCCATTCTTCCCTGGAGGCTGGAGGGAGGAGGGGTAGTGCTGGAACTGTCTCCATGGAAACGCCTGGGCTGGGAGAACTGAGCATTTCCTTTCCATTCTGTGCCGTGATAAGGTGACTTCTAGGGTCCCCACTACGCATGAAGCCCTGTCTTAGGGTGCTGAGATGGGGTGGGAGGGATGTACTTTCTACCCAGGAAGAACCCCTGGTCTACAGAACATTGTGAACATCTCAGCAACGGGGACCTGGCCTCTGGGCCCTGCGTGCATCAGATGCTCAGTGGGTTTGTGCTGCACCAGTGAGAACAGGTACATATATGCTCATGTTAACGCATTCATGTTAACATTGACAGGGCACATCTCCCCCTTCCCTGTAGGGAGCTGGGGAGGGTCAGACATGTCAACACTCTAGCACCTGGACCAGTGATTGCACCTGTGAACCTAGGGAAGCCCTGTTCTAGAACCATCCGCACCTTCTTGCGCAAAGGGGAGGCAGGCACAGAAGTGAAGCAGCCTCCTGAATGGGGCAGGAATGGAGCAGGGGACAGGACCAGCCCTGCGACCCAGGCTGTCTCACTTGGGCCTCTGCTTCCTTCTTGTGCACCTTCAGGCTAGCCCCTTCACCTTTCTGAGGAGGCCCTGACTGCCTGACCTGGGAAATGTCGGCTTCCACCTTTCTTCTGTGCCCAGCTTCTGTCCTCTGTCCATGACCATCTATGCCAGCTCCACTGTGGCTATGACACTAAAACGTCACCAAGGGAGGAGAAGCCAAGTAGCTCTCCAGAGACTTTGGTGGAGGGTCCCAGAAGCAGAGGACTGGTGGTGGGCCCAAGGCACAGGGAGAAGCAGGTACCTGGAGCTGACATGCAGAGGATGTTCTTGGCCGCCACCACTTAGCCCGCTGCTGTTCTGCCTAGACCCCCAGAGTCAAGAAGTGGCTAGGAATTTAGATAGCAGAATATGACTTCCAGAACCTAAAAGTATGCATAGGACTATGGGAGGGGGGAGCTGCGGGCAAAACCATAGATAGTCACGTGAGAGGGGATCTGGGGGACATGGAACATAACTTGTGTGCAGGTAAAACCATAGCTTGCTACAGGACAGTCAGGCCCCAAGTCTCTGTAAACAGAGTAGCTGAAGCATGGCTGAGGGGTGGGCATGGGAAAGATACAAGCCAAGATCTCCTGGGAACATCTCAGCTGGCTGGCCCAGCAAGTGATGTCTTCAGTGGGAGGCCATCCTCCTCTGGGGCCTTATCAGATACATAGTCGCCCCTCCAGTATCCTTTCTAGACACTCCTCAGGGGTCAAGGTGCAAGTCTGGCTAAGCAAAGCAACATCTGGACACTAGGGATTTGGGCAGTTCTTTAGGAGCCCACATGGAGAATCTGCCAACACGCCTTACCCAGGGGACCCGTGATGACCACGTGTCCTGCAGAGCCAGGTGGATGAGGCTTTCTCTGCCAGAGGCCTTTCCCCAGGATTTGTGATTGCTCAGTCCTCAGGCAGGGGCTGACTTTCAGGGACTCGTGGTACCCTTACAGTCAAGCCACCTCACTGATGGGGTCCTAGGAGAGTGAGGATGCCTGGGATGTTGGAGCTGCTGATTCTCACTGCCCTCCCAAGTCAGCCTATTATCCTGACTCCCCAGCCAGGCTGTCTCTGCAGACAGAGCACTGAGTGCCATGCAGGGTACAACCACGCTCATAAAAGAGCATAGTTAGCAGTAGTTAGCACTGTGGAGTGGGGTGGAGGGTCGCTGATACATCCCAGCATATTCTGCAAGAGCAAATGGCCATTTCTGGGAAGGATGCCCTTTTGCTGAGTCTAAGGAGACAAGCTTAGAGTCACCGTAAGGTCAAAGTCTTACTCCACGACAGTAGAGCAGCAACAGAAGACCCTTGGCCTAGAAGAGAGTCAGGAAGGGTTATTACAGCCTGGAAGCCTGGGACCTGTCTCAGACCCCCGTTGCTCCCTGCCAGCTCTCACCATCCAGTAACCAGGCCAATGCTATCTGCCCCTAGAGCCAAAATTGCATCATTCCCTGTGCTATTAGCAAGATGGCATCCTTGGCATGTACAGGCACCTCAGCGGGTAGCCAGCTCTCCTAGCCTGGCCTCTGCCCCTGGACTCTGTTATCTGGGTCCCCCTAGAAGCAGCTGCTGTCAGACATGCGTCTTGGGCCCGGTGCCTCCTAGAGTTGGCCGCAAATGAAGGCTCCTCTTCCTGAACTCTCGCACTTGTAGGACCCTTCCTACTCAGAGCTCCTGCCCTCAAATAGAGTCCCTGCTCTTTGTCTCTGGAGACCAGTGGACAAGGTTAGCCTATGGCACAGGGGATAGACACAGCATTGGAGACCGCTTATGCCCGGTGTCCAGAGGTCAGGATGCAGCAAGCAGGAGTCACTCCTTGGTTTCTACACCCCAGAGCCTTGGAGAGGAAATGATGGCAGGGTGCTCTCCAGCTTCTCAGAGCATAGTTGTGCACAGGTGATATTAGCCAGGTCCTAAGATGGCTCTCCAGCCTCTCTGCCCAGAAGGGATGCTGCTCAGGGAGGGACAGAAGCCAGCGGACAGACATGAATAAGCCAGAACCAAGCCTTGAGGGGGGCTGCTAGCATGCCTGTCCAAGGGTTTTTCCTACAAAAGTGATCAGAAGCCTCCATGTGAATAAGGATCAGGGTTGCCACCTTGATCTTGGCTTCTGGACACTATCTCATGGACTGCGTGTCCACCCAGATCCCTTCCAGCCTCTCCTTTATCTCACAGAGCCGGTGGGCAGAGAGACAGAAAGGAAGGCATCGCCCAGGCTTCCTCCTCAGGATTCTAGCCCCACCTTCCCCAGCAGGCAGATGAGAACTGGCACCCCAAAGATAGCCGCCTAATCCCTCCATTGCTGGATATATTTGTGATCCATTATGAGGGAGCCTCACCATACCCTGGTAGAGTCATGTTATTGGTGAGAATATGGAAGAAGTTTCCCGTGAGATATTGGGTGGGGGGTTAACAGAGTGCAGCTGTGGACAGCATGGGAGACAGTACACCCAGCCAGCTAAGCAGGCTTCAGCTTGCCCCGGGCACGTCTCTGGTGACACACACCCTGCCCTGTCCACTTCCCCAACCTGCCAGTGCCTGGCAGTAGCAATGCCTAGTCTTTCTTAGGGGTCTTCCCAGTGTCCCTGCCCGGCTCAGTGTCCCCTCACTATTTGGCCTGTGTTGGTGTGCACATGCTGTCCCTGTCCTCAGTCTACTGTCACCAGGCTGCCACATGGCCTGTCACCTCTGTGTGTCTGCAGCCTGTTGTCTATAGATCCCAATGCTCATTCCACCCATGTTCCACATCTGCTAAACTCCGCTAGGTGCACCCTGGGTCCTCCATGGCTTCACCATGGCAGTCAAGGGCTCGCCCCCGACTGGATCACTTTCAGCTTACTTGATGCTTGTGCCCCTTCATGTCTGCCACACTCCCAGACCACAGGACCTTAGCATAGACGCTTTCATTCTCCAATCCGTGCGCCTCTCCTTTGCTATGTAAGTCTATAGCTCTTCATGTGAGTTTTTGTGACATACCCTGTCACTCCGCCACAAAGCTCCGAGGCTGGATTATGTACACGTTTTCCCCACCAGCCACCCCCTCCTAGCTCACTCCTGGCTCAGGTTCCAGAGAAACACATTAGCTGGCTACACAGATAACAGGAGTGTTCCCCTGCCCTTGCCAGAGAGGCCCTGTCACTGTGCCAGACGGCACAACTCAAAGAGACAAACCTACAGTCACGCTCCTGAGAGAGCTGTCACCCCTCACAGAGGCTGCCTCCTGGCAGACCTCATATCCTACATCTCAGACATGAGACTGTCCATCCCTGTGACAGAACTGACTGCCTGTGTATGGGGGACATTTGCCTAGGTCCTGGTCTGGTAAATCCAACATCATGGGCACTAGTTTCTTGACCCTGTGCCTACCCTGGGCCCATGGAGAGGAGCAGCAGGACTTGGGACAGAGTGAGGATCCATAGCACAGCCAGCCCCTTACTCTTGAGCTCCCCGGGGCTCTGCGCATGGAGCGGGATGCCAAGGTCTCATTTTCCAAACACGTGTGCAGCTTCCCAGGGCTCATGAAGACCCCTACAACATCTGGGGAAGGCAGAGGACGGGAGGAGGAGGCATCCAAGGCACAATCAGAGGCTTATTAACATTTTGATTGCAGCTCAGCTCCCCTGGCGCCTTGGCCTGGACACACACATTCAATCTGGGAAGAAAGATTGAGCTGGAGAGAGGGGTATAGAAAGGAGCGAAGCCGGCTCGTTTTAATGAGGCTAAAAATAGCTGTGTCAATATCCCCTCTGTTTGGGGAGTCACGCTGGTTCTCCGTGCACCTTCTCAGCTTGGCTGTCCAGGACTAGGTGAGAACCAGAGAGAACAATCTCTCCCAGGCCGCCCACGGGCTCCTGGGTGAGCCAAAGGCTTCACAGGGACCTCTGCACCCTGCCTGTTCCCGGGCCTCAGTAAACTTGTAAGAACATCCAGCCTGTGGGAAAACTCATGAGCCTGTGCTGAGGCCAGGATGGGACTTCAACAGAGGAGCCCAAGATGGCTGAAGGTGAGTGAAGAAAGACCTCAGCATCGAGCCAAGGGTGCTCTAGCCAGGCCTGGGTCAGTAGAACTAGAGTCTAGACTTTCAACCACCACCAAGAAGCACTTGTGAGCAGGCAATGTAGCTAGTCCACTGAGGTGGCAGGCCCACCTGGTGCAGCGTGCCTGCTGGCCTCTGATTGAACCCAATTCCTTCATGTGGCATGATCCTGGACCCTCTCCACCCAGATGACTCATGACTGTGTCCAGACCACATGCTAACTCCTACTGGACCTACCCATGAAGCTGACCTTTCTTGAGGCAACTCCTCAGATTTCTCTGACATGTGACCATCCACTAACACTTCCTGGACACACGCCCTGCCTCAGGCAAGCCCCTCAATTATATACTGTGTCAATATTCTAGACCAAGTGGGGCTTTTCCTAGCTCCTGGGCTGGTGACATGGAGTGCTGGATTCCAGATCCTGAAGCTAGACACATGTGGCACTGGCTTCCAGATCTCTGGTAAAAAGTCCTGCGGCCTCCCATAATTACATCAACTGCTCACCATGCCATCACCATCACCACCATGTGGCAACACCATCACCATCACACCATCACCATCACACCATCACCATCATCATCACCATCACCATCAACTCCACTGTACTCATAACCATCATCATCATCACCACCAGCATTGCTCCACCATCACAGTGACCAGAACATGACATCATCATCATCACCATCATTATACCATATCCATCATCATAATTGCTCCACCACCATTACCATCATCTCCTTCATCACCATCATCATCATCACCATCATTCCATTATAGCCATCACCATCATCTTCATCATCATCATAATCACCATGGCTCTACCACCATCATCACTATCTATCACCATCTCCAGTACCTTAACCATTCTCATCCTCACCCACCGCAGCAGCGTTTCCTCACTGGCCTTCCTTCCATGCTCCTTGCAGGTAAGAACATGCATGAATCATCATTGCCTCCCAAGCATGTGACCTGGCCCATAGCAAATGCTTGTGGATGCTGGGTGATAAAATAGCTGGGCAGGTAGGCACAGGAATCCATGTGCAAAGAAAGGGTAGGTAGATAGCTGAATGAATGAGACTCTGGGTGTGTGTGTGTGTGTGTGTGTGTGTGTGTGTGTGTGTGTGTATAAAGAGGGAGGGATGGATGAATGAGTCAGTGAATGAGGGAGTGTGCTGCGTAAGGAAGGGCAGATGGACGGGTGAGTCGGTTCCTCCCACACCCACACTGCAGATGCTGGGCCGCTTAGCAACGGCAGACTCTGCAGCGTCCCCATGGAGCCATGATATTAAAGTCCCTGAGTGCTGTGCTATCAATTTCCGGGGGAGACTATCTCCAGAGCCATCAGCAGCAGGAGGGAGCCTCCCCATTCTCAGTCCTCCACCCTGCTGGAACAGCGACACATCCATTCTTAAGCTTTCACGGGGACAGATCAAATCTGCATAGACTAGTAGATTCCAGCAGGCTAGGCTGCACAGCCCATGGGAGCCACAGAGGACAGGGGGCTGGGGACAGTCTGCACACTCTCTCCATACTCTGCCTGGCCCTTCTTTTCACTACCTGTCACAACCCCAACCAGCACCCCTGGATAGGAGGAGCTAGCTCCTTGTTTCTCCATGGGCCAGACCTGCCCACCCAGCAGGGCCCCTCCACGGAGCCACCCAGAACTCCAGCTCCACCAAGAAAAGTCCATCCATACACCTCCAGATGGAACTAGCTCACCAAAGGGATCCCAGCAACCCACAACCAAAGCAACCACAAGGCTTGAGTCCCTGCTCCTCAACTCTGAGATAGACCCCTTGCACATACCAGAATCCATGACACCCCCAGAAAACACATTTATTATGCAGTATGAACAAGAGAAATGGAAGAAGGAACATTTTTTAAATGGCTCCATTAGGTTAACACATGAACTACTTTTTTTCTTTTTCTTTCTTTCTCTCCCCCCCACATCCCATGCCCTAGCGGAATCCACACCTTCTGCCTCCATGCAGGCTTCCTGGATTGCCTTTCCTTCTTCCTCCTGCACTTGGCTGGATAGGACTGGGCTCTGCCTACCTGAAGCTGTACTGAGTGTGTTGACACAGAGCCCAGCTCTAGGCTTGAGCAGCTTCAATTGTGTGGTTTCCATGAGACTCGGCAGTTTTGTCTATCACATGGGTATAAGAGGATCTCCCATGACAAGTTAAGCAACCCTCTTTCCCCACTGTGAACTGTCATGGACCAGCAGCTAGGGCAGCGAGCTACTGTCTAAAGGAACTGACCATCTTACCCCATGGTGAACTCCTGCCTAGGGCCAGAAATCTGTGTCCAGGTTCCCTAGTTCATGGAGCCCATCAAATTAGGGCAGTAGTTAGGGAGTCAGCAGCCAACAAGGAGGGCAGAGGTGGGATCCGATGCAAAATGCCAGCATGGGGAGCCTCCCAGGAGGGCCTTGGGGCTGGGGTTGGAGATCTGGAAGCCCAGAGGCCCGGGAGAAAAGAGGACCTTAGAGAGCCCAGGGAGGCTTTCTCATTGCTGAAGTATCAGGCAAACTCTAAACCAAGGGGCTGAAGATTGAGTCACAGTGGAAGCTGAGGGTCAAACAAAGGACCCAGGAGAGGTGGGGTTTAGGGTTCGGCCAGGTGCAAGCCACAGCGTGGTAGGGAGAGAGGAGCTAGAGTCCGAGGCCTGAGCTGCGAGCTGCCGGTCAGGACACTCCTTGCTGAGAGCCCAGTGCACACAGACACAGGACAGGGCGCTCTAGACACGTGGAGAACAAATGAGACCACTGCGAAGGGACACAATGGCCCAGGCAGTCATTAGTGCGGAGCAGATGCGCTTAGCTGCTCCTGTTGAATAAAGAGAAATTCACAGGGGCCTTTCCAGGGAGACGTGAATGGGTTGGCAGCCTCCAGGACTATCCCAGATCTGAGAGGCTACAGAGGTTAGGCCCCTCCTTCCAGAACCAGAGGGCCCCATGTCTTATCACTGAGGAGCCTGCCCACTGTGCCTGGCCTCCTGGTCAACCTCTGCCCCTGAGTCCTAGACAGCTGATGTGTCTGTCACTCTGTGCTTCCAAGGCTTTTCACAGAGCCCCATCTCCTAAATTTCCCACCTCCCTATGCCACCAGCTATAACCAAGTTAGTATTTGGGTCTTCGGAGAATATTCCAGACCCAACTGTTGCATGTGGGTTTACAGAGAAGGGGTGGCGCCCAGGAGCACAGACAGCTCTGTCCTGTGCAGGCTGGGGGCATGAAGAGGGGCCAGCCCCTGTATGCTTGCTCATGAGTGTGTCTGTGTGAAGGCAAGCGTTCGTGTGTCTGCTTGTTTGTCTGCACCCCTAAGTGTGGTTGTGTGAAAGAGGAGGCTACAAGGGCAGGTTAGGGCCCCAAGACAACGACCTAGACTCAGATCTTCTGGGACAGTGCTGTCCTAGAGCCCATGCACAGGTGAGATGGTCTCAGGACCTTTGTTCCTTCAATCTAAAACCATGTCATTCTTTCACAGAAGACTCAAATTAAGACCCACTTGGCTCCAGACCTGACGTCAGCCAGCCAAGGCTGGGACCCTGGCCTTTGCTTTCAGATCCTCTCCTGGCCTCTACCTTTTCCTCTGTCCTTTGACCATATTGGCTGGGCCATCCCATCAAGTCTTGTGCCCCCAGCCATGGCCTTCACAGAAAACCGATGAGACAGTTTCCTTAAGAAAACTATCATCACAATCCCCTAAGACCAGAGCAGAAATTCCTCTGGAGCTCCCCAGAACATGCTGTCCATCTCTTCAGCAGGTGTGCTGCGGTGCTGTGTTGAACAAACTGATACTGAGCGTAAAGTCCATGCCTGCCTCGCTCCAGGCCAGTAGCCCCAGAGGCATCCAGGAACTGAAGGGCCCCCCAGCTATCGCCTCCCCTGGCCTCCATACTGCTCCATAGTGACATCTTGTGGTTCTCACCATTGCTCTGAGGCAAACAGAAAGAACTAGTGGGCTCCTCAGCCTGGCACGTAGTAGGTACTCAACAAACGAGGCAGAGAGGAGGGCAGAGCAAGGGAAGAGAGGTCGCCAGTGGCTTTCTCGGAAGCAGCCTTCCCTTCCTGTTCCCTCCTCTCTGCCCCCCTCCCCCGGTTGGCTGGGCTCCCTTGTCCTGAGTCAGCATGCCTTGTGCATGCGCCTGTGTGGCCGTGGGTGGTGGCAGTGGGCTGGGACATTCTCATGCCAAGCAGGCGCTTCTTGCTGTCCTCGCCGCCTGCACAATTCTCGCTGCTGCGTCTGAAAATGTCAACTTCTTATCTCGCCAGAATTTTTCCTGACTTGGAGAATTCAATAAAGCGGCTGAGTAACACTTAAAATAATAATGACGGCCGGTGTTTCTGCAGCTCCCGGCTGGCTCCGCGGCCAGGCTGCCTTTCCGCCATGATCAATCTTCATTTTCACACCAGGCCAGACAGCTCTGTGGGGTGGGGCTGGCCGGAAGCCCTGGGGAATTGGCAGGCCACCCGGATGCCCAGGCACTCACCTGCTGCTCTGAACAGTGGTGCGGGGGAAACTCCCAGGCCACACTCAACCTAAACACCCTCACACGTCAAGCCGCTCGGCAACCCAACCCAGTATCACATCCACATCCATTTCCAACACCCGCTTCCCTGTGCCTGGGCCAGGGCTTTCATCAAGGAAACTCCATCTACTCCTCAAAACCCATCTCAGAGTTCAGAAAGCCTCACTGGTTCCACAGCTTTTGACAACGCATTTTGTTCAGATGGGTTTGTGGATAGAGCCCCTCAGCTGCTTTCCTGCTTTACTGCCACGTGTAAACCAGCTATGCACCCTGCACTAGATATGCAGAGACAAGAGGCTCACCCAGGACCAAGGGCTGCAGTGGCTAGATCCAGAAGGGGACTGTCTGTTAATACCCAGAAGCCCTTGCAACCTTCTTATGATGGAGCGCTGCACCGGGGTGTGCATAGCTAATGGATGAGGAGACTGGAAGCCAGAAGAGAGAGGCCTGGGTCCTGATGAAGGTAGCCCCTGAACGAGGAGGCCCAGATATCACTATGGGGACCGGGCAAGTGAACTCTGGGTCCTGGCTGACCTGCCCCTACTTGTTCAAGTTCACCAACACTGGAACAGTGGAGCCCCACTGTGTTCATCTGTGAGATCAGAGCCTAGCTGTCCAATCAGCAGGGTGTGTGGGGTGAGGGGGCAAAGGCAGGCCCATGTCCCCAGTGGAGAGCTATGTGAGATCCAACCAACCATGAGCTGCAGTTCGTCACTTGCCGCTCTCCAGTCCTTCCTTGGTCCCTCAAGAGCCTCGCTGTTTGGCTTGAATATACTCCAATTTGTCAACAGCTTTCTTTTCAGGGGCTCTTACCGAATGTCTGCAAATTGACTCCTAGGCTAATGAGAACCAATTAATCTTCCCTCCTCCCTCCAACCCCGGTGAGTATCAACACAGCCCGTCTCTCACTGGTCTGTTCTCTAGGCATAGAGTAAGGCCAGAGCTAAAAAGGTCCAGCCTAGAGCAGCCACAGGACGGGAGTGAGATAAGAACTCTGTGGCGGGGGGGGGGGGGACCTAAAACCCCACCCATACCTGATTTGTCATCCCAGAAAGGAGAGCAAGTCCCCATTGATGCCTCAAAGATGCTTCAATGTTTGGATGGGGAACCTTTCAGGGATCTAGGAGAGCCTTGGAGATGGCCGGAATGAGAAGGGGACCTCCACTGACTGGGAAGGGAGCTCAAAGAGGAAACGGTAGGATATATCTCAGTGGAATGCTTGTTCAGTATTTGTGGATCGCTGCATTTGGTTCCCAGCACCCCATAAACCAGAGGTGGTGGCACATACCTGCATTCCTAGAACTCAGCTGATGGAGGTGGGAGGATGAGGAGGATGAGGTCATCCTTGAATACACAAATTCAAGGCCTGCCTGGGCTACATGAAAGCAGGTGTTAGCAAACCACCCACCCAACATCCATCAAATGGTTGTATGTATGAAGGCCCAGTCTTACTGACACAGCCTTACACACTTGGAGCCAGGCTGTGTGGGGAGCTAGGACAGATGAGTTGTTCCCATTGGTGCCCAGAATCCCTTCGTCTGCTTGTGCTTCAGAGACACATTGCTTTAGAGGACTGACTGGGGCAGAGAGAGACCATTCTGGCTGGGTTAGTACAGCCGTGGTCATTCCACCATCCTAAGGCTCTCAGGATACCGAGCAATGATGTCTCTGCCACCAACCCACTCCTCCAGATGAGGATTCTACCTGTCTGAGGGTCTGCAGCCCAATAGCCTTGGTGTGGCAGGATGGTGACTCTGCCCATCCACGCCTGTACATGGGGGACAGTGGCCTCCCATTTCCCCAAAGGCATGGCTGTACTCAGCCCTTTCTGCTTGCAGAGCTCCAGGCCTCCCAGGGATGAACCCTGGGCCTGGTGTCTGAGCAGGGTCACCCTTATTGAGCTGCACCCCAGACAAGGTTGCAGTCTCTCCTGAATATGAGGTGGTATCCAGAAGAGGATGCTGAAGTATGCCGTGGGGGAAAAGGGACACATATAGGCCATCTGTATTTCTCTCCCAGGCTCAGGAGCAAAAGCAGACACTAAAGTCTGTACCAGCCCTGTTCTCTCCAAGTTTCTGGAGTTTCAGAGGAGTCCTAGGAGGAACTGGAGGTGTCAAAGGCTGGCCATGTGGCCCCGGGAGATCATATGCGTAGGCAGAAGAGATGGGAATGACAGGTAAGTATAGAGTCTTGCTGGTTGTCAGGGCCTGTGGGACTCAGTCTCCAGTCAGCTTGCAGCAGGCACCAGACCAGAGGAGGCAGGACAGCCAGGCCCTCAGTCTCAGGAAGATCAGGTTTGTGCTGGGGTTGAGCACCGATCACCTGACCCCTCTAGTCGTGTTCAGGTAAGAAGTGACACTATGACAGTGATGGTGGAGGGTGGAGGGTGTACCATGATCCTGGCTCGCAGGATCCAAGCATGTCTTATCTGATAAAGGAGAAGCCATGGTCAATGTGGACAGCAAGCGCTAGCATGGACTGTCACGTCCCAGGCAGGCCAGAGGGTTTGCAGAAGGCCTGTCTGGCAGAAGTGCAGCAAAGCTGAGACAGGAAAGCCCAGAACATGGAAAGGAACAAGAGGTCTCAGGAGTAAGGATATGAGCCTATGTGCTACAACATGGAGGATCTAGGTCATCACAGCCAGGGATAGACCTGACTTATGGAAAGAGGAAGACCTGCCTGGCTTCTTAGGGAGATCCCCATGGGGCCTCCAGTGAGGACTCAGTAGTGACAGAAAGATGGAGCCAAGAGACGTTGTAAACTGGTGTTAGTCACAGCCTGATCTTCCCAGCCAATCAAGTACTAACAACAGAAAGCATGACTCAGAAGCCAGGGCGCCAGTGACACTGGAAGCTGACATCTGACTCATTGGTGGTCCCTCAAAGGCCTGAAATAGAAAACCACGTGCCCCTCCTCCTCCTTCCACAGCCAGCCCTGCCCCATCATTCAGCCTTTATCTTCAAGTGATATTACCCACGATTACGTGTGTGACGGTCATAGACACCAGTTATCGCTGCCTAATTGGGTCATAATTTTGATAAATTGTCATCCTGGAGATCCTGCCTGCAGAAGAATCCCGCACTCTCAAGGGAGAACAGCTTGCTCCTTACACTCTTGGTCCTTCCTGCTGGTTCCTCTGCTTTCATTACCATCTTCCAAACAGAAGTATTGGATTTCTGGCTGTCGGTGGGACCCACCAACCTGCCCTGCTGAGGGTGCTGGAGAGGTTTGGTCAGTGACTATATGCAGATGAGGGACTCAGGGCAGAGAAGGAAGGGAGGCTTAGAGCTGAGTTCATGAGCACAGGATCTCAGCAGGACTTTGGTAGGAAGAAGAGGGTTCCCACCAAGGGTATGTATCTAAGACCTTCCAGGCCACCCTTTATGTAGACAAAGAATGGCAGATCTGGGTAACAGCTTGTAATATTCCAGTCCTCCAACCTGGGCACAGAAGTAGAAGTGGTTGTCGAAGAGAAGAGACAGTCAAGAGGACAGCTATGAGGAGCATCCTCCAGCCCACAGTATCCTTGTCTGGTTAGCCAGGAAGGCAAGGTGCTGACAACCTTGGTCAGTTTATAACAGTCATGGAGCTCCCCAGGGAGTCTGGCATGATGGACCACAGCGGTGCCCAGCCCTCACTGCCCTGTGATGTCGTTACTGTTATTGCTACCATCACCAGCATCATTAGGATCTCACCTGGGAAAACTCTGTACAGAAAAACTTCTGTCCCGACAAAAGCAAAGTCAGAGCTGGACTGTATGGCACAGGAGGATTGCAAGTTCAAGGCCATCATGGAAAACTTAATGAAATTCCATCTCAAAATAAAAGTAAAGAAAGAGCTTGACTTGTATCTCAATGGAGGCTCGTCCCTATCGGGTGCCAGGGCCTAAGTCCAATGTCCTGTACTGCCAGGAAAATAAATAAAAGTAAAAACAAATAGATAACATACAAACACCAATGTCTTGACAGAGGAGTCCATTGTACCAAACCACTTTTCAAACTCCTTTGGTCCTACTTTGTAGTCAAGGACAAGGGGTACTCCATCAAAGTCTTTGGTACCCTATCCAGGGTCCTAAAAATCTGCACCTCTCTGGACATCATAGCCAACCCTGTCTCCTTTCACTGAAGGCTTCAGAACATTAGGCTGTGACAATAGGGACAATGTACCCTGCATGTCGTGGAGATGGGACTGTCCCAAG
Source organism: Alexandromys fortis (assembly GCF_014885135.2). Classification (NCBI taxonomy): domain Eukaryota; kingdom Metazoa; phylum Chordata; class Mammalia; order Rodentia; family Cricetidae; genus Alexandromys; species Alexandromys fortis. Next base: position 2,873,280 of record NW_026067930.1, read on the forward strand.
GACTGGACTCTGGAGTTAAAAAATACCCAGGGATTCACCCTGGCCCTACCTTTGTGGCAAGAAGCCCTCCACACTCCTGTGTCCCCAGCAGAGTGAGAAGAGGCACTCCGGGTGCCTGGGAGCATGTAGTGGGTGGCATTGCGTCGAGGAAGCACGCAGAGAGGAGCCTGGCCATCCACACACCTCTCTCCTACGAAGAGAAAGCAGGAAAGCTGTTCTAAAAATACTGCCATGTCGCAGGCTGTGTGGGTAGCTGGCTGCCTCCTTCATCTGCACTTAAGGCTGGCTCTGCTCCAGGGGCCCAGGGGGCTGCCAGAGAAGAGAGAGTTCAGTGGTTCTAATGTCAGTACATGCTCCCCACCTACAGCAGCCTCAGGGCCTGTTCAGCCTGGGTCCACCATGGCTAGGGTTAACTTCCTCGGGCCAGGGTCCGAGATACAGAAAGTCTCTGCGATCTACTGAGAGGCATTCGTTGAACAACCAGGAAAACAGAGCCCCAAATACATAGAAATGGGGTAGGCTGTGACCAGTATTGTGGGCGGAGGATAGGGAAGGCTAAAGATTTCTTGGGAAAGAAAGAAGAGCAGGAGTCAGGGGCTGGACTCTTGAGCAGGAAGGGGGATGTTCTTAAGAAAAGATAGGCAGAGAATGGACACCCCTACCTCAGGCCTCACTCTGGTTGACCCTAAAGGTCAACTTCAAGGCAATGCCCAGCTCATCTCCATTCCCTGAAGTCACGGTAACCACTGAGTAGCCCACCCATGCCTTGGAGCCTGGCGTTTTTCTGCTTCCTGAAAGACAAGCAACTATACATCTCTACAATGCCAAAGGGTGGCCCATCCTTGCCAGTATCAGGAGCCAAGCAAGTGACAAGGCCTGGTGAGCCAGCCACCAAGAAGATACTGATATGTCTCTGGACTCAGAGATTATGTTCTAGGTGAGATTTCTTAAGAGGACCAGGAAAAACAAATTTTGTTACAGGATTTTATTTCACAGTTCCACTCCCCCCCCCCCCGAGTTGAATAGCAACTGCCGACATGGGGCTGGTGTTATAAATAGAAGAGCTTTCAGGGAGGCCTGGGGACTGCCTGCCACCCCCTCACTTTGCAGGTGGATTTCCTTTGTCACCCTGGGCTGCTGCCACAGAGGGCTGAGAGGGAGGCGGGACAGAAATGCCATGCCCCTAAAACCAGTGGCACCAAGCTACAGGGTGCTGTCAGCATTAGGGAGCCTTGCTAAGATCACCCCCCCACACACACACCAAAGACAGCCCTCCTTTCTTTAATAAATACTGAAGAAATTGCTAGAATATGGCAGGCAATATGAGGGGTAGGGGGAGAAAGGGGAGGGAAGAAAAAAGTGGAGAATGGAGGGGCTAGAGAGAGAATAAGAGAGAGAGAGAGAGAGAGAGAGAGAGAGAGAGAGAGAGAGAGAGAGAGAGAGAGAGAGATGAGAGTAGAGGAGGTAGAAAGGGAAGGAGGGAGAGAGGGAGGGAGGGAGAGAGGGAGGGAGGGAAGATCTCTGTTGCCAGGGGGCTTTGCAAGTAAAGCTAAGGATGCTCCCATGGCCCTGAGTACTAGAACACAGCTCTGAAGTAGTTGGAGTCAAGCAGGGTGAAAACCCTCCCTGAGTGCCAGAACAAAGGACCTAGGGAGACAGGGGACAGAGCTCTTGGCTGTGACCCCTCCTGCAGGAGCAGAGGGTCTGATCCCAAAGGCAAGAGGTGGGAGGTCCCAACTTTCTCACCTAATCCAAGGGCCTCAGAGCAGTCCTCGGAACCCTGCAGAGGGGTAACAGTGCCAAGAAGCCATTTTAGAAGCATGGTGTAGGCTCTCTGGGAAGTGGAAGAAAGTGGGCCACAAACAAGCTGGGACATGGGAGTAAATCAGAAATAGTCTTAAGCTTTCTGCCAGCGACAGAAGCAGAAATGGCCTGCATTTGTGGGGAAATACACATGGTCCAGCATGTCGTAGACCGTGTTTTTCCCTAGGCTGGGTGGTTGGTTTGCACCGCCGCTCAAAGCTCACAAGGACACACACATCCTGCACTGCTGGGTGGGGTCCTAGGCCAGGCCAGGGCAGACATCATCGAGCAGTGTCAGGGACGCTAGCTCTTTCCAGCATTTCTTTGTTAGGTTCTAAGCCTCAAGATGGAATTCAGAACAGTCCCGTATGTACCGAGGGAACCAGTAACACCAAGAATAGATAGCCACTATCCCTGGGTCGGATGCAGAAGCCCAGGTTGAGTACTAGGTCTGCCTTGGAACCTCAGATGGGCTGAGACCTTGTGCTCTGGGAACTGCCCTTTGCAACATGTCCTGAAGAGGCTCCAGTTGTCACTGAGGCACCCAGAACCGATCATCCTTCCCTGTGATGATGCTTGCCCCCCAGAGCCAGGCTCTCCTTGCCCAGAGCAGCTGTATTTTCCATGGCCCCATCTTCCCCTGGACCCCAGCACTGCAGGCAGCCTGCCTGCCTCAGTCTATCCAAGGAGCTGCCCTTGAAGCTCCTTGCCTCTTGCTCTGGGAAGAAGCCTGACAGAATGGTGTGGCATGTATGCCTGTAAGGTGGAATCTAGGGGAGGACCTGAGGATGACGCCCTTCTAGGCTGTCCCAACAGCTCAACAGCACTGGGCAGAAAGGAAAGGACAACAGAGAGAAGGGACTCTCATCCCAGAGCAAAGGCAGGATCCCTCACCGCCTTTCTGCACTAACTGGAGTCTGGAGGGGCTGTGTCCTCTGGGCTGGGGCAGACTCCTCTGAAGTTGTGGCAGGGATTTGAGTTTATTCTCCACATGAAGGACAAAGGCAGTCTATGAAGGACAGGCCATGGTGCAGGAAGTCACAGTGGCAAGCCTTTCCTTGCCAAGACTGGGTGCTCAGATATCCCCTCAGGGTTCTAGGGTGCTTATGTCTCTGGCTATCATGGGAGAGGAGCTGGAGAGAAGGATTTGCATGAAAAGGAATAGGCCACTAGGCTGTTTTCACAGCCTGATTTTGCCTCTAACTTGGAAGGAACAGGAGCCACCATTCCCTGTAGCTTCAGGCTAGATTGTCCCTCTCTGCTGCTGCTCAGCCTTCATCTGCCCCCCCACCATGCTTGCCTGGCTCTCTCTGGCTCTCTCCCTTCTCTCGTCCATTCTCTCCCCACCACTCCCCTCAAACACTCTTTATTCCTCTTCTCCTTCTTCTCAGTCCCCCTAAACACTGTGTCGAGGGAAGAATGAGCCCTGAAATGTCCCTGGCGTTTGGCAGGGATATGCCCTGGTGAGAAGTGGGTTCCCAAACCTGACCATACTCCCTAGGAACTGACCATGGTCCTGACCAGCGCCGAGTGCTCTGTGATACCTAGAACTCCAAGACGGCCTTCGTTATCCTTTATAGGATATTCCTTCCTGCTGTCTTCCCTCGCGTGGGTGGCACCTGCAGGGTTGGGAGCCCAAGAGAGATACAAAGAAATTTTACAGATACTTAAAGCCTATCCAGTGTAGCTTTGAACTGAGCTAAAAGCTCCTTTTTAGAAAGGTGGTCCCTCTTGAGCCCAGAGTACCTTTTTTGGGGAAGCAAGCTACTCCACAGCATCTCACAGCTGCCTACCCATCTGAAAAAAGGCCCAGCCATGGCTCCAGGCTGTGGAAATGGCAACGTGTCAACTGTGCGCTGCACTGAGTGGTACTTGTCATGCCCCACAGCCTCTGATACCCTCTGTTGCATTTCCGGCCTCCCTAGGTGGCCACTACTTGGTTCACTCAGTGAGTCTAAAAGGCAATGGGTAGAGCTGCCCCCAGGTCTGGCCACGGGAACCTTTGACACAGAAGAAATAAATTTTAAAATAGAAGAAAGGAGGGCAGAAGGTAAGAGGACAGGGTAGCCAAGGCGGGTGGCTCCCTGCCGTAGAAAGCAGACTCAGAGCTGAGATGTGTGTGGCTATCTTCTGTCCCCTGGAAAAGAGTCCTGCTTGTGGAATGAGTGAGTTGCTCCCCTAAAGCTTTTGTGGCTTGGGATCCTTTATGTCCCCTCTGACCTCAGAAACCCCATGACTGCCCAGAATGTCAGAACCTTGTACCGTTTAAGGCTCCAGCAAGTGGGGATGCTTGCCTAAGGCCCACAGCTGCCACATAGTAAATGGGAGTGAGCCTCGCATTGGGCTTCTGACATCTCAACCTGGGGTCTAATCTTTAGATGTGTAGGGTGGGGATGGCCAAGGGTGCTGCACCATTGGTGCGTTTAGGACTGGCCTGGTGTTGAGGGGCTCTCGGGTGCCTTGCCTGCCACTCCTACTATCTGTACCGCCCTGGAGGGAAAAATCAGGGAGAAAACATCCTCCTACACAGTGTAGATGACCACAGCTTCCCTAAGATGTGTCCAGATCACAGACTAGCATTGCAATGAGAGGACCCATCCTATGGTAGTGTTGTTGGACCATGCAGGTCATGTTAACTCCCAAAGCGGGTTACTTGCTGCAAGATTTAACAAAAGGTAGGAAGTTCCCCATGAGGACATGGAATCATAGTAATAACATAGCTAAGGACACAGCTCAGGGGAAAGGGAAGCTTCCTGGTCCAGAATCAGGGGCCACCATGGGGGTTTGAACTTGAGATGTCATCTGAAGGCTCAAGTGTTGACAACTGATGGGATGTCGATGGTGACTGGACTGTGTGGGTCCTGACCCCGATGTGTTAACCTCTGATGGCTGCATTTTTGGGTGGAGATGTTGAGAAAGAGATGACAGCAACCATGAGGTGTGGCATGGTTGGAAGCTGTAACTCACTGGGGTGTGCCCTGGAAGGATGTCTTGTTCCTGGTCCCTTTTCTCTCACTTTCACTCATAGCCACTGCTCTGAAGTGAACATCTTTTCTTGGCCATGCCCTCCCTTTGTCATGACACTACCCCTTACCATAGAACCATGCCAGCTAACCATGGACTAAAACCAAGAGCTAAAATAAGTCCTTTTCCCCTTTAAGGTGATTTGGTTAAACAGTTTGTCATGGAGGCAAAAACCAGTCAGCTTACTGTCCCCCATGTGATTGGCTACCCAAGTATCCCCCAACCATGGGCAGTTGGGAGGCAGCAGTGTGGCCACATGCAACCAGTTCAGAAGACCTGGCTGGGTATGGTCAAGTGACAGAAGCCATGCTCCTGACCATACCATGTGTCCAGAATTTTTGTCAGCAATTTAGCTTCCAGAAGATCATGTATGCCGTGGGGTGGACTGACCATTCTGGCATGCCTCTTGGCCTCCAGCTGGCCCTTGAATTGTTCAGTAAGTCCATAATAGCCCAGACTTCTCTAAGGAGCCATGATTCTAAGTACCTAGATTCTAAGTGCCAAGTGGACGATCCAGGCACATCTGAAGCCAGCCACCATGAAGCCCCTGAACACCCCCTCAGAAGGTAGGAAGGACGGGGCGATTCTGTGATTTCTCACCCAAACCATGACATGACCAATAATTAAGCTGGGACCAGAGGCACAAAGAGGGTGACGTCTAGTGACCCTGCATATGCGACAGTCAGAGACTAAAGGTCAGAATAGCTGCTGTGTCGTTAATGTGAAATCTGTCTCTCCCCCTCAGGTTGGTGCCTGGGAGAGATGTCTTCACACAAATACCTATCAAACTTACAATCTGTGTCTCGAGTTCAGCACGTGCCCCTGTGAACACAGCCAGGGTCCCTGGTGGCCAACACCTTCTTGCCTGCGTGGATTTATCAGGCATGTTCACACCTACCTCCAACCACATACCTGACGAGGGCTCCCTGGGCGAGGAGAAATGCAAAGGCGGGGTGCTGTCAGCAAGCCTGACTTCTCCTCTGTCATTTATTTTTCACAGCTTACTAATCATGGCGTCTTCCCAGGTCATGCACCAATCACCGCCACAAACCATGTCTCTTGTGCTTTGGGAGGCTTTTGCAAAAATATGTCTGTCTGGCAAAGCAAAGCAATCCAGGTATGGAGAAACGTGGAAACGAAGAGTAAATAAGACAAATAAAACCATGCCTCCGCCCACCAGGCAAAGACAGCCAAAGCCAACGCCGGAGGCAGGGCCTTCCATTATTTTTAATGCGCTTTGTTTCATTGCCTTTTTTTTTAAATATGGTGTGATGTCTTTATTCTGCATGGCTGGAATTGGATCGTATTATATTACCTATTAGGTTCCTCCTGTTCACTCCCTGGGCACCCTCCTTTGCATACTCCTCGCAAACGTTATTTTTTTAATGGCTGTAATATTCTCTCAAGTGGGTAGACCACCGTTTACTTAAACGTCCCCCCACATTCAAACACTTAGGTTGGCTCTAATTATTTTGTTACAAATATATATTTTTTGTGTGTTTCAGATTGCTTTCTTGGGACGGCATCCTCGCAATCATCCTGCTGGCCTTCGGGAGTGTCTCCGCAAGTGTGACGTGAGTTGACAATTGTCTGCTTGCCCCTGGGGGGAGTCCCTGCCCTCCCTCAATGCCACCGTGAGCACACAGCTCACAGCCCCACCACACATGCCAGCCATTGCCACACTTTAATGCCTGTTCCCCCATGTGCCCCAGACTAGGCATTTTGTCCAAATGTATACCTTTATTGCCAGTGAGGGGAGCGCTTCTCCAAGTTAGTTTCCTAATTGCATTTGTGGTTCCTGCGGGCTGGGTCGCCATGTACTTGGGCCAGTAATCTGTTTGGGATCGGGAGTGTTACTTGGGACTTCTTATAAACTCGTTACACACTAAAGCTATCAAGCCTTAGAATGCCTTTGCTGGCAGCTTTTCTACCCCCGTGAGAATTGCCTGTCACATGCCTCCTTCTCTGTACTGTAGAAGTTCCTGCTTGCCTGCTAGCCTTTCCCTTTATGATGCTGTCTACCGTATGCCTGGCTGTAAACTGCCCTCTTTCTCAAACTTTATTCCATTTTATTTATTCAGCGTATGTGTATGTGGGGGTGGAGAGGCGCATATGCCATGGTGCCCATGTGGAGGTCTGAGGACAACTACAGAGAGGTCAATTCTCTCCTCCTCTGTGTGGATTCTGGAGATTAAGCCCATGTCATCAGGCTTGTCACCTGCCGATCCACCTGCTGGCCCTGCCCTCTTCCCTTGAAGTCTTGATGCTCTGATCCCTTTGGTTCCAGGATTTCAGATACCAAATCAGGAAGCTGCTTGGTACATGATGGCTATCTGCTCTCAGCTCCCAGACTATGGGGGCACTGTGACGTGGGCTAACCCTGGACTACCTTCATTGACCACAGAAGGTTGGAGAGTAGATAGCCCCTGGAATGGAACCTGGAAAGCCCCACTGACAGTCCCTAAGGACCTTACTTCTCTATATATCTTTCTTCCATTTTTGCTTTAAATCAGAGATTCTTTAGCAAGGACTATTTGCTTCCCCTAACCTCACGGCACTGGTAACTTTTGTCACAAGTGGAGGGTGTTACTAACCTCTGAGGTGATCTGGAGTGGTTATTTTTCTCGCTCCTGTAGCCAAATACTGGACAAAAAGCGACTTAAGAAAGGGAGGGTGTATTTTGCCCAAAGGTTTGACAGGACAGCCCATCACAGTCGAGAGTCATGGTCCACCGTAGTGAGAGACTTAGTCCCAACTCACTCAGGTATCTGCATCAGAAGCAGGGCCAGTCTTTAATCCTCAAGTCCTGCCAACAGTGACCCTGCCCCAGCCAGACTCTACTTCCTAGAGGCTCCACAGCCAACAACAACAACAACAAAAACCAGTGCCCCCTCCTGGGGATCAAGTCTTCAATCACATGGTCCTATGACATTTCACATTTAACCCATAGCAATGTCCTGCCCTGCATAACATGGAGGTCACTCCCATCCTAGAACAAAGACTCATGCAGCTCAAAGAACGAGCAATCTTTTTCATTTGTATGTGTGTGGGGGGGGGAGGTATTCTGTTTGTTTTAGGTTGGTTGATTGGTTGGTTTGGTTTTTGTTATTCGCTTGAGACACAGTCTCTTCTATGCCAGCCTGACCTCAGGCTCCCCATATGGGTCAGATATAGACTTCAGTCCTCCTGTCTCCACCTCCCAAGTGCTGGGATTACAGGAGTGTGGTGCTTGGGATCAAGGCCAGGTCTTTGCACATGCTAGGGAAGTTCTCCACCAAGTGAGCCACACGCCACTGCCAGCCATAGTCTTGAAACTGAGAAGTACTACTTTAAACTGAGCAGAAGCTCCCTGGAGGGGAAAAACAACTTCAAACATGACACAGAATTGTGTGTGAGGCATCTGGTCCTCCTCTGATCTCCATCCTTTCTTGAAGACATGGTTTAGCAGGAGCCCCCCCCCCCAACACACACACGCGTGCGCGAGCGCACATGTTTTGCCCTATCAACAGGCCAAAGCAGTTTCTTTATTCACCAATGGCATTCACAGCATACAGAGGGGAATCCCACATTGGCCTGTGTTACCACTGAAGACCTTAAGGATGCCCAGGATCTGGGCTGCCACTGATGCCATGTTGGTGTCCAGGAGCCAGGCTGCTGCTGAGCCATACTGATCTGAGGGAACAGCACTGCCGCCTAAGGCCATGGTGATGTCCGGGCCTGAGCTGTAGACAAGGGTCATGCCTTGACTATCTGTATCTGTATCTGGGGTCCTAATGTAGCCAGGGTCTGTATTGATGCTGTGGCCACCCAGGCCCACATCTAGGCTTTTGCATTGTCCCACTCCAACATCTTTCCCATCTATGACTGCTGGAGTGTGGAGGGACTGATCCTGAGGGAACCATAGCTGCAGGATCTCCATGACTTGGGGTAACAGTAGGATATCTGAGAGGAGTTTCAGTGAGGGTCCAGAATTGATGGTGTTCCAGAAGCCAGAGGCCTTGAACCTAACCAACATCTCATTATACAATGGATGTTTTGCAAGTAAAGCTGTTTGGACAAAAGGGTCTGACTTGTGATCCACCACAGATTCCAATATCACTATGACAAATGAATACGTGATTGGAGAGGTGAGAAAAAGAGAGGAGCGGAGTGGTTTTGGCTTTGGTTTGCTGGGGTTTTTTTTTTTTTTATGATTTTGTTGGGGAGGGGAGGCTACAGGGGTGGAAGACAGACATGAAAGGACTGGGAAATGAGTGAGATTGAGGTGCATGAAATGAAATTTCTGAAGACTCATTTTAAATATATATATATGTATATATATATTTAAATAGAGAAGGAAGAAGGGCCTTCCGTTCATTTATACCTCTGCTGTTTTGCCTCTGTGTTCTGCCACTGAGTCTAACTGCTGCAAAAGGAGAAACAGGAAATGTTTACAAAGTCTCCTTAGGAAAAAAAACCAACATGACATTAGCAGAATTAAATAGAGTAAAATATGCAAATTGCCTAGCTGGTCATGAAACCCAGCAGGCACTCAACAGTGAACTCACTGGGCTATTGTGAATCCTGCCCTGTGGCAGGCGCCATGGCACACGGCTTACACCCCATGTCTCAATCTCTCCTCAGGAAGCTATCCCATGGCCCGTGTTAGAGACACAGCAAGCAGCAGACAGGCACTGCCCACCGCATGCACAGCGACACTGCCAGGGCAGATCAGGCCAAGACCCCACACTTTGGAAATGCTTAGGATGTCTCAGCCGTAGATCGAATCCTCTTCTACGGGAGTTTGCTTGCTTACCCAGTGCCATTAGCCTTTTGTTGTAGCTCAGCACGGTCGCTTCAGCTTCAGCTTTCAGAGCTCCGTTCTCGAATGCATCTCTAACCTTGACAGATGTTTCTGGTGGCCCCTGAGTCTTCACAAGGAGCCCGAGGCACAACAAAAGCTAAATGACCTGTCCAGCATCACACACGGCGTTTCAGAGCTACGACTCAAACCCAGGAATATGGCCTATCGGTCTATGCATCTCTAAGCCAAACTGACCCCACAACGAATGCCACTCATGACGGTGGGGACAGAGGTGACGCATACTGCAGACATGTACTGAGACACACTGATCCATTCGAGCTCTGCTGACTCTCATTGCACAGATAAGGAAATGGGAACTCCAAAAGCCTGCCCAAGGCCACCAGTCGGGCAAATGTTGGGAACAGATTGTGAAATAGTAAACCCCTCCTGCCACGTCTGTGATCAGTAGTCACTGGAATCTCTCCCCAAATTGTCCCAACTGTTGCCTTGGCCCTGAGTTCCTGCCAATCAATGTGGTGTCTAGGTATTTAGCTGACCATGGTCCAGAAGAGCCTACACTCTGAAGGCCACCTTTATCCTTACCTCAACCAGGACTGCGGCGCCAGAAAAGAGTGGGACCTCTGGTCTCTTTGGGATCCTTTCACCATAGCAGGCCTGAATAATGGCCCTGTGCTGAGAACCATAAGCAATAAACCCATGTTTCTGATGTTCAGGAAGAGAGGGTACCTCTCGTGGAAGGCTGGGCAGAGATGTGGGGGTTCATCTGTATTATCAGTTTGACAGGAATTAAACACCTAGGAAATACAGTTTTAAGAGTGTCTATAGGATACCTACCTATTCAGAGAAGATTAACTGTGGAAGAGGAGGCCCGTCCTGAGTGGGGGCAGCGCCATCCTACAAGACAGGATCCCAAGCTGCAAAATTGGGGAGGAAGTTAGTTGAGTACCATTCATCTCCCACCACTCTCTAGTCCTCCCAGGTGTGAGTTAGCACCCTCGTGTTCCTGCTGAGAGCCTTCCCTGCCAGGACAAACCTTATCCCCTGAACTGGGAGCTAAAACATAATTTCCCTCCACTTACGTTGTTTCTTCACACTGAGGAGCAAAGTCACAAACACAGTAAGCTTCCTGAAGGAGGTGAGATGTGACTCTTGCCTGCAGGACTGAGGCCACAAAGTTCTGGTCCCAGTCCTGGGCTACTGGGTTTCCTGGATGGGATGAGCCTGTGGATGCAACTGGCCTGAGAACTGATTCAGGCCTGGGAAGAAGGTGCCATCAGTTCAAGTGCTCATTGGGATTGTTAACTCCTAAAGAGGACATAAAACTGACTTATGAGCTGAAATCAGGTGTTCAGACATAAACACGCCGTGGCCTATGATTGATTTGACTGGGTAAATAGCTTTTATAATTGGTATGTTTTTTATTAAATTTTAAAGGCTGTGTATTTATGTGAAGGGGCTGATACATGCTGAGACCAGCATGTTGGCACCCTCCATCCCTCACTGGCTCCCTGCTGGCCGAGATCCAGAACCATAAAGAATCTTTCTGCTGGCTGAGCCCTTGGGACCTGGAGGACCTGGGAAAAAGACAGGGGAGGATCATGGTCACTCAATTGCATGAGATGTCCAGGTCCATCCTAGACACTGGAGTGGCTCTCAAGAGGCTTAGGGAGAGAAAATGGGGGGTCAGAAGGCCTTCTTTTTCATGATGAACACTTAAAATGTCAGATCCATGGGTGCAGAGGGAGGCTTAACTCTACCTGCCTCCTCTGTACACACCAGACCAGGCTGCAGGCCAGGAGGGAAGCATCACCAGGTCACAGGAGCTTTGGAAGACGTCGAAGGGCAGGACCCCTGGAATGTCTGGGCTCTCATTATGAGCCATCTGAAAGGTGAGCAAGGCTGCTAAGGTCCAGAGACCCCAAGTAGTCCTAACCAGAGAATTAGTGCCTCAGTTTCCCTATTTATAAAGCGTGTCAATGGTCTGCCTTTCAGGGTGTCAGGACCATGGGTGGAAGGTATGAAGAGGAAGTCAAGTCCCCAGTCTTCTCAGCTGCCTGCTTTATCTTATTTCCAGACAGCGACCCAAACTGAAATGTTTAAACATTGTGGGCAAGGAGCTCACTCTCCCACTGGAAGTGACCTGAGTCCCAAAGACAAGGAAAGGCAACTTAGCCAGACTCACACTGCACGTAGTTCCTTAGCTTCCAGGCTGGAGAGGATTGAGGCTGACCAGGTTCAGAGCTCACTGTTCTCAGTGTGTGACCAGGATCAGTACCAGTGTGTAAGCATGGACCAGCTCAGTGTGTGAGCATGGTCAGGCTCAGTATATGACCAGGATCAGGGACCAGTATGTAAGCATGGGCAGGTTCAGTTGGCACCAGGATCCGGGACCAGTGTGTGGCCAGGATCAAGGACCAGTGTGTGAGCATGGGCAGGTTTAGTGTGTGAACATGGATAGAGTTCAGTGTGTGACCAGGGCCACACTCATTTAGTGAACAGAGTTGAGGTTCAACATTAAGTTGTGGTATTTTTAATGAGAATGGCATTCAGGCTCATATGTTTGGATGTGTGGTTCCCAATTGGTACAACTGTTTAAAAAGGATTAGGGGGTATGGCCTTGTTGAAGGGAGTGTGCCATTGGAGGTAGGCTTTGAGAGGTTTCAAGACTTAAATCTATCTCTCTGTCTTCTACTTCCAGATCAAAATGTGAGCTCCCTGTTGCTGTGCCTTTTTCCACTGCCCTGGACTCTAACCCTCTGAAACTGTAAGCCCGATTAGACACTTTCTTTTCTAAGTTGCTGTGCTGGCTAGTTTTGTCAACTTGACACAAGATATGGTCATCTGAGAGGAGGGAACCTGAAGTAAGAAAACACCCCCAGCCTTGACTCCATCTACAAGAATGCCTATAGGCATCTTCTCAATTGGTAATTGATGTGGAAGGACCCAGCCCATTGTGGGTGGGGCCACCTCTGAGCTGGTGGTTCTGGGTTCTATAAGAAAGCAGGTTGAACATGGAAGTAAGTAGTAGTCCCATGGGGCTCCCGCCTCCAGGTTCCTGCCTTGTTTGAGTTCCTGCCCTGACTTCTTTCAGTGATAGACTGTGATGTAGAAGTATAAGCCAAATAAACTCTTTCCTCCCTAACTTACTTTTGGTCATGGGTGTTTCGTCACAACAATAGCAACACTAGCTAGGACCGTTTTGTTGGTGGTGATTTTATCATGCCTTATCATAGTGACAGAGAAGTAAGACAAGAGCCAGGGCAAGGAATAAGCCTGTGCTGGGTCTCAAGATAAAGTCTTCAGCGTTCCCAAGCTCAGGACCAGGACCAGGACTCAGTGTGAAGCAGAATCAAGGGTCTTGCATGATGAGGATCAGGGCTCAGCTTATAAACCTGTGAGACCCCATTCCCTACACGTGTCTCTCTGTAGTCTTGAGGCATTTGAGGAACAAGAATTAGGAGGCGGGCTCCTGTTTGAACCACCCAGCAAGGGACTAGTTGCCTCCCCTCCAGAGCAGGTGACCAAGGCCAGACCCCCTTGGGCTGATACTTGGGCAGAGATGTGGGGATAGATCTGCCTCTCCTACTTCCTCCTTATCCAGCTTCTGTCTAAGCTCCCGCAAATTCCGCTAAGCTAGGCCTGAGCCTCGGCTACTCATGGGAGCATTCCATCTAAGGTTAGAGCTGAGGCTCAACCTGACTCCCACCTCCCTCTCTCGGCTGCAGATAACATTCGAGCAGGGGAAAGGATCCTATGTCTGGCATTAAAACTGACATGATGAGGCACTGGTTCCTCTATGAAAAAGACCTTTCTTCCCTCCTCACCTGCCAGCAGGTCACGGTTGGGGGAGGTGAACATCAGAGTACCAGCCTAGCCTACAGCAGGGACAGGAAGTGTAAAGAAGTGGCCACTCTCAACATCCAGTGTGAAATATGGTGTCCAGCTGCTGGGTTCTGCAACCCTTAGGGGCCTGGTTGTCATTCATCTCTGGTGGTCCCCTGTAGTCTGAGCTTCCACTGTCCCTGTAGATGGGGAAGAGGAAGTGGTCTCAGTAGAGCCAAGACACTGCCCTGTGCCCCACAAATGACAAGTTGAAACTGGACCCTGGATTCTGAGCCTATTTGCTTGGGGTCTAGGCAGAGGAAAGAAACCTGGTAGCGGGTTCTATGGATCTCTATCAACCCTGAAGTTCTGCGAGGAGTGCCAATGTCAAGCCAGGATCTCAGGACTTGGGAGACAGAAACAGAGTAAACTGTAGCCAGTCTTATCTAGATCAGCTCTGGCTGACATCCCACCCCTCCCTGCTGTGCTGGGCACCACCACCCAAATTCTCACTCTTGACCTGCACACCTGGCCAGCTGCTTGGCTACCAGTAGCCACCTCGCCACCCACCCTAGATCAGGATCTGACCTTCTCCTAAGACCCTTTCCAAGATGTCTTTGGACTCACCATTGTGATCAGGGCACTGATCTTTCTGCACAAATGTCACTGACTGATGGCAGCACCTGTCACCACATTCTGTTCCCACACATGGAGCCAGCATGAGGGCATTGTCACCCTGAACATAGCTCTCTGCTAGGTGGCAGCTGGTCCAAGGCTACTGGGAGGCTGCAGAGAGAATGTGTCAGGGTGCTATGTCTGTGGTGGTTAGAATAAGAATGGCCCCCACAGGCTCATAGATCAAATGCTTAGAAGGGAGTGGCCCTACTTGACAGAAATTAGGAGGTGTGGCCTTGTTGGAGGAGGTGTGGCCTTATAGGAGGAAGTGTGGTTTTGTTGGAGGAGGTGTGTGTCCTTGTTGGAGGAGGTGTGGTCTTGTTGGAAGAAGTGCGTCACTGGGGGTGGGGTTTGGGGTTTCAAGTGCTCAAGCCAGGCCTAGTGTCTTTCTCTCTACTTGCTGTCTGCCGATCCAGATGTAGAATTCTCAACTACCTCTCCAGAACCATGTCTACCCATGTGCTGCCATGCTTCCCATCATGACAATAATGATAAAAATAAACCTCTGAAACTGTAAACCAACCCCAATTAAATGTCTTCCTTTAGAAGAGTTGTGGTCATGGTGTCTCTTCACAGCAACGGAATATTGACTAAGACAATGTTCAAGGCCTACCTTTGGATGGAGGAGGCTAGGCCTCACTCCAGAACTGTCCAGTAAAGGAAATGGGAAGGGACGAGCCAGTGCCTGAGAGCTTGCACTAGGCCTGGCGGTGGGCTTGCCCAGGCTGAAAAGGCATGTGACAGGAGGGGTCGTCAGAGGCAAGTAACGTGGCCCAGACTCCCTCCTGAGGCAAAGGGAACATCTGCAAGTCAGACATTCTGGAAAAGGGGTTCTAGAGGTCCAGAGGAGTGAGGCCAGGTTGGGGTGCTTGAGGTAATGGTAGACTGTAAATCAAATGAAGAGATGGGGCATTATCTTGCTGTAAAAGCTCCGTCTACAGAGCAATGGACCACATTGAAGGGAAGTTATAGCAAAGTACTTCCACCATAGCCTTCCCCAACTCTAGTCCTCCAGAGAGCTGCAGCCTTTTCTAAAGAGGGACTGGCCTAATAATGGTGATGCTGGCTCAGGCTCTCCTAAGGGCTGGGGTGCTGTCTGGAGCACCCTGGTTCCCCTCTGAAACACCTGTACCAGGCTCACCAGAGAGGTAGAGGCATTCCGGGTCCAGAGTGCAATATGGAGATGCCCAGGGTTCTGCCTCCAGCCCCCAGAGCTGTGACTGACACAGAAGCCCATTCTGACATCACTAGCAACCCTCCCCGAATACCCAGCACCTCCTAACCTGAGTCAGGCCACCACCTTGTGGGACTGGTGTGGGGGAGTCCTACACCCCTCCACCTTCAATCCTTCCTACCTAGTACCAGTGTCCTTCCCAACCTTCCCCGGCATATACTTCCCTCTGCTGAAACCCACCAAAACCAGTCAGACTTTTGCTGTGGAATGTACGCATTCATAAAGTGGCAAAGATGATACAAAAGAGAATTTTGTCACCCAGCATCATCCGGGCCCTCTCCAGCCTCAGCACACAGGAAACTCAAACCCACTCCAGTGCAGACCATAGGACCCTAAGCCTTTTACCAGGTGTGTATGTGTACCTGTGTATATGTGTATCTGTATATGAGTGTGCCTCTGTGGATGCATATGGCTGTATCTATGTGTGTATATGTCTGTGTGGGCCTGTATGTTATGTATTCCTATGTACATGTGTATCTGTGTACATATGTCCCTGTGTGTGTATACAAGTACCTAAATGTACATGTGTGTCTGTATACATATGAGCCTCTTGTATATTTGTATCTATGTACTTATATATGTATATGTATGTGTGTTTCTGTATCTGTGCCAGTATGTAAATGTTATCTCTAGGTATATGTCTATATGTGCATATACATGTGTTAATATGCATAATGCAAATGTGTTTGTCTATATGCATAATGTATATGTATGAATAATTTTGTATCTGTGTACATAGTATATATTCGTGTGTGTTTATATGTATCTATATGTGTAAGATTGATCTGCCTTTATGCATAGCACCTATATACATCTATACATGTAACATGTATCTATATATGTCTCTAAGCATAGGATATATGTATATCTATGTATGTGTCTATATGCATCATGTCTGTGTGTATGTATGTACATGTGCCTATGTGTAGAGTGTATTTGTGTGTCTATGTGTATCTATACACTTAGTTTCTCTGTGTCTATTCTGTATGCATGCATTTCTGTGCAGTTCCTCCCACACACTCTGAGAGCCACCATTATAGTAAGTAGCACAACCCCAAGGACCTGGCAAGCTTAGAGAGCTGCCCTCCACACTTATGCCCGTCCTCACCCGACCTCACCCCTGCAACCACTTGTCTGCCCTCATCTACATAATTTTATCATTCATAGAAAAGCTCTCAACTCCCTCAGTAAAATCTTCCACAGTAGTAGTCTTGAAGGCCGGCCAGAGTCTAGGACTCCAGAAGGAGCCCACAGACATGGTCCAAGATCCCTTTAAGGGGCTGGAAGGGAATTTGGGGGACCCCGAAGTCTTGGTGCCTCCTGGTCTTAGTCCAGAGAGAGCAGTGCGGTGTCCTATGTGGCTCTGAGTCAGGCTATGTTGGGAGGTGGCCAGACATGGCATGAGAATCTTCAGCTTTCAGGAAGCCCAGAGTTTCACCAGCACTACCACGTCGGTCCCGTGTACATCACCAAACCCGCAAAGGCTTTGCTTTAAACAAGCCACGACTCCATTCTGCAGACGCAAGGAAACAGAAAGAGCTGTGGAGACCTGGAAGTAGAAAGTCACAAAAGGGCAGAGTGGGGAAGGAACTCCCCAAGTGTAGATGGACAGGAGCAAGCTGGAGATGAAACCAAACCCAGGGCTCACAGGAAGACTAATGACAGCTCTCCCAAGGGATGGGGCTGGAGTCACCTGGGTGTTCTCGTGCTGTTCTTCCTGGTTCTATTTTGGAAGTTGATGTGATGAAGAGGCCATGGGGGGAGAAGATAAAGCAAATTAAAGCATCTGAGGAATGGCAGGAGGCAGTGGGGCGTGGCCCCCTCGCAGAGAAAAAGGCTTGAAGCTGAGGCTCTGAAGCAGGACAACCAGAAAGAGGTGAGCAGGGCCAGAATGCTCACATACACTGGGAACCTCAGCCAGGGAGAGGCATGATCTTTGCATGCATGAATCCAACGGAAGCTTGGAAGAGAGGGGAACCTGAGCAGGAACCTTGTGGTCCAGCGGGCCCCAAACCATTGCCAACCTTCTTCTTTCCTGGGGCCTCAGTTTCCTCAACTGTACAGTGAAGTGACAAGATTGAAAAACCCTCTGGAAGATGTTGAGGGAGGACAGTGTTTAGCCTCATTTGGTGATGGTGTGTGAGCAAAGACTGTATGAGATCAGAGGCCCCAGAACCAAGAAGTGCTAGGGAAAGGAGAAGCTGTCCCCAGCAGCCCCATTCCTGCCTCTGAATGTGTACCAGCATTTCCCCAGGACAGCCAGCTTGCCTGCCTCAGTTCTCACTCTTGAGTATAGATATCCACATAACGAAGGTGCTGGAAGGGCCAGGAGCAACATCTCGAGCATCCAGGCTGCCCTCCCCATGTTCACTAGCATCCTCACACCTGCTTCCAAAGAAAAGTCACTAGCCCCCCTCTGCAGCCAGCTTCTGGTGCACATCAGGTCACCAGGAGCCCCAGCCCTCTGCCACTGTGAGCATGGGCTGTACATGGCTGCAGTGAGAGCCAGACAAGGGCCCGAGGCTGACCTCCACGGGTGCCCCAAGCTCCCCGCCTGTTTGTTCAACACAGAACCTGGCAGACGTGTTTTCTCTGGCTCCAGCCACCTTCGGAGCCAAACTCAGTTGGTTTCTCATCTTTATTTTGGCACGGGAAAAAAATGTAATTTCTAATTTAAAATTTAAAAACACCACCACCCTCATCAACATTCACCAGGCTCAGATGGTGTTTGGGAAATTATCCCTGTCACTCTTGCACACACCGGCACACGGGCTGGCAGCAGGGATGGGCTCTCTTGCCTCGGCACGCCTAAACAGCGCCACTCTGTCTGCCGCTATTTACCTTGTGGGGCTGTGCCGAGAGCCTTGGGCACTGTGAGAAGGGTCTGGGGAAGGGTGGTAGATGCTGGGAAAGCAGGACAAGGAACAGACCTCCAATTCATCCCCGCCCCCTGGCCCAACTTGTTGGGTGACAGGTAATAGCATCCAGCACTGACTGACTCCCTGAAGCTCACAAGATGAGTGGAGAGAGGTTAGAAAAGACCCCAAGTTAGAGGAGCAGATCAAGTAAGGATTCGCCCTAGGTGGACCCCACACCTGCTGGGCAACTCAGAGAGCCACAGACCCTCCCTTGCTCTTCAGTTCCCACCTCTGTAGATCTTCAAAAATCTGGGCCTCCCAAAGTCATCCTGAGGCAGGCAGGCAGTCTGAGTGCCTTGAACTTCCATCAGAGTTCAACCCGGTGAGCTGTCAGGGGGCTGCTCGCATCCTGTGCTTTGAGCGAGAAGATCAGTAAGGTTGTTAGAGATGCTACTTGTGGGAGGTAAGGCTGACCTCCTCAAGTATGCACTTCCCAGCTGGAGAGACAGATGCTAAGAGAGGCAAACTCATCCCCGCTTCCCTGCGTGTGTGTGTCAGGAGGAGAGACCCACATTCCAGGGCTGTGATTCTCTTCCGCTCTTCAATGAGCCATATGAGATTCGGCTTCCCACAGCATGTTGAGGGGCTGCCAAGCACCAAGCTCTGGCTTCCATCTTTCAATCTGCAGGTGGAAACCAGATGCTGAGGGGCAAAGAGACTAACACAGACCAGAGACATCCCTGTTATTCAGGTCTTCTCTTTATGCAGGGGAAAAACACAGACAGAGGTGAAAAGTGCTTCCAAAGCTCCCAGCAGCCACCACCTCTACTCAGCTAGCCCAAAGGAAGTCTCTCGTTCTCCCTAACAGTGTGAGGCAGGAATGTGTAGGGGGTGTGGGCGGTATGACTGGATGTCTGTGAGTGTCTATAGTGAGAAGACTAAGTGTGTGAGTTGTGTGCAGCGTGAGGACTGGGTGTGTGTGAGTTGTGTGCAGTATGAGAACTGAGTGTGTATGAGTTGTGTGCAGTGTGAGGATTGAGTGTGTATGAGTTGTGTGCAGTGTGAGGATTGAGTGTGTATGAGTTGTGTGCAGTGTGAGAATTGAGTGTGTACATGAGTTGTGTGCAGTGTGAGAATTGAGTGTGTACATGAGTTGTGTGCAGTGTGAGGATTGAGTGTGTATGAGTTGTGTGCAGTGTGAGGATTGAGTGTATATGAGTTGTGTGCAGTGTGAGGATTAAGTGTGTATGAGGTAACTGCAGTGTGAGAACTGAGTGTGTATGAGTTGTGTGCAGTGTGAGAATTGAGTGTGTATGAGTTGTGTGCAGTGTGAGGATTGAGTGTGTATGAGTTGTGTGCAGTGTGAGGATTGAGTGTGTATGAGTTGTGTGCAGTGTGAGGATTGAGTGTGTATGAGTTGTGTGCAGTGTGAGAATTGAGTATGTATGAGTTGCATACAGTGTGAGGCCTGAGTGTGTCTGAGGCGACTGCAGTGTGAAGATTGAGTATCTACTTAGCTAGCAGTGACCTCAGCACTGATAACATAGAGATCATCAAGGTAAGAGGTGCACAATTAGAAAATTGCAGGGGGCTGAAGATATGGCTCAGCAGTAGAGAGCACTGGCTACTCTTCCAGAGGTGCCCGGTTCAATTCTTAGCACCACATTGTGGCTCAAAACTATTTCCTGCAACTCCAGCCCCAGGGGATGCAGTTTCTTCTTCTGGTTTCTGTGGGCACCAGGCATACATATGGTACTCAGACATGAATGCATGGAAAATACTCATATACATAAAAAATAAAGCAAGAAAAGAAAAGGAAATGGAGTACCAGAGTGTGAGGACTCGGGCAGTGACAGGATGGACGTGACAGGAATATCTGAGATTGGGCATGTCGGCTCTTCTCTTTGAGAAGGATATTCAGGTTCCATGAAGCACTATCTTAGGTCTCAATCAATTGCTCCTTCTAACCTTTGAGTGTCGGCCTCCTTCTCTACATACATGAAAGGGTGGCTGCATCTCACACTGAAGAGCAAGCTAAGGTCCGGAGTCTTTGTGACTAGGAATCTCAGCAGAGCACTTTAATTGGTCCAGACTGGAGTTGGTGATTCTCTTCACCAATGAGCAACAGGCAATGAACAGGGCCAAGTGAGAAGCAGCCACTGACACAGCACACACATAATTACAGAAGGAAGAACTCAGGATCTCTCAGCCGCACCAGAGTCAGGATTCAAACACAGGTCTTGCCTACATAGATGCCAAAGTACTCAGCATTTTCCTACCCTCTGCTCAGCACCAAGCCCACAGGAAAGCTTTGTGGGCTTTTCTTTGCCCTCCTCTGCCCTGGAGAATCCATCGCTGCTCTTACCTGAGTATTGACCTGGGCATTGTCCCAGTTATCCTGACTCCCAAACCGTGAGCATCAGCTGCCTCTATGACCCAGCAGCTGCATCCACTCTGAAAGAGCCTGGAGGGTATCATGAGTTGTGAACAAAGTGGCCTTAATCACGTTCCAATTTTATAGAATTCTCAGCTTCTTACCTTCAAGTGCAGAACCATGCCCACCTCCAGGGCTGTTGCCTGGAACCTAGCATGTGACTCTCAGATGTGCAGGGGCTGATACTGCTTCTGGCCCATGTGTAAGCAGAAGATAGCGTCTGTGCAGATGCTGAGAGCTCTAGGCCCTGGGTGCTGTCCATGGAGACAGATGCTGAAATTTAGCTTGGGCCTTCAACGGGAGGGTGGGTGGGAGGGCTCAGGGCCCTCTGGCATGCAGATGCTGTAAACAGCTGCACTGTGTGCACAGGCACTTCCTAATTCCCAGCCTCTTCACCAAAGGGTCCAGATGTACATGCCCAGGAGGAATGGGCCTTGGAGATAGGAGAAAGGACTCTTGGCCCAGTCTTCCTTAGAACAGCTTGTTTTGATGCAGAGCTCCATAAAGGAGAAGAAATTACTCCCTCTGGGTCTGTGGACAAGCCCTCCAGGAGGCACCTGCCTGTGCACCCCAGTCATGTATCCCTGGGGAAATGGTAGCTCCTGCAATGCCATCTTGAACCCCAGCTGAGGTAGCAACTGCATAAAGATAATCTCTAGTTCAGGAAGAAAAGCCAGTGGGTAATCCAAAGACATTCTCCACACAGACGCAAGGAGCATTGGAGGCCAGCAGCAGCCTCCATTAAAGTGGTCTCCATTTCTCTCTACCTGGGGTTCTTCACTAGCCTCTGGGTGTGTGCTCATTCTCATAAGAAAAGAGGCCAGCCTTAGTCATGGGCAATAGCAGCAACCGAACGACCCAATGACACCTTCTGCTCCTTCATGTCTTGCCATGGCTAACATCACACTATAAATTCCCCATTCCTCGAGTCACCACAAGCCTCAGCCTCACCACATCAGCAATGCCAGAGGAGACTTGGCCAAATGTCAAGCTGCGGTCTCCTGCTCAGGTTTATCACTGAGGTGAGTCTCATGAGACTGCTTCCTCCGTCTTTCCGCCCCACCATCTGGATCCCAAATTGGACATTGGGGTAAGATTATAACATATAACTTTCTGTTGAGCACCTGAAAAAGTGCCCCAACACCTCCCAAGGCATCCCATGTAACAAGTGAGGACCTGGGGTCCCCGTGACACTGAGAGAGTCAACAGTTTTGTCTGCTTCTCAGGAGGGACCCTGCATATCCACTATATCTTGGAGGTACCTGGCTGCACCAGGCCAGATTAGTTGTCACAGAGATGGATTCTTGGGACCTATAGCTAGGACAGCTAAGGTACCAGGATGGGGGTTAGGATGACAACCAAGCCTTCCAGGGAGCTGTCCACAGAGACAGGTGCTGAAATCCCAATCCCTCCAATACTGGGACAGAGACAAAGCCAAATAATTTGGTGGATGAAAAATAAAAGAGATAGGGAGCTAGCAAGATAGCTCAGTTGGCAAAGTGCTTGCACTTGCAAGCACTAGAATCTGAGTCTGACCCCAGAACCCATATTTTTAAAAAGCAGGCATAAAGGTACCTGTTTGTAATCTCAACATTAGGAAGGCAGAGACAGACAGATCCCTGGGACTTGCTGCCTGCCCTTTACAGAGAGCTCTGGGCCAATGTGAGACCCCCGTCTCAAAAAGCAAGATGGATGATGCCTGTGGACTAATACTCGAGCTTGACCTTTGACCTCCCTATCACAAGAACATATATGTACATGTGCATAGGCACATGCACGTACACCACATGAACTTCCACACACATGTGCACACACATACAAAAAGAAAGAGGTGATCACATATACTGACCTTATTTATGCTCTGAATGTGAGTCTTCTATAAGAAAATTAGATGTCCCCAAACTCTCTGGCTACTCAGTCCTCTGATTTGCATTGCCCTAATTTCACTTGTATTTATCCTCTGTTGGGCACTAAGCTCTTGTTCCCACTTCTTGGATTATCCTCTTAGCCTCGTTGTCAAAGCCCTGCTGCTTCTGGAAGGCCAGAGCTCAGCTAAGAAGGCAAAAATGCAATGTTGAGCACAGCAAGCAGGGTCGGCACAGCACAAGTCAGAGAACCAGAAGGACTAGAGAGCTAGGTACCTGGAGCAATGACACCCAGCCAGATGTTACCTACAGACTGGGTCATGGTACAACAGGAACGGAGGGGACAGGCAATGTTTGCAGAATCTGCAGTTGAAATAGTGGTGTGCAGCTCATTGCTGTCCATAACAAACATGGAAAGGTCTATGTATGATGCTTAAGCCTCAAGCAAGTGCCTGGCCCCAGATGAGAGCCATCTCTGATGCTTAGGGGAAACAGCATCTTATTCAGCAGCCTTGATCAATGTCTTTTCTGTGTAGGCATACTACACCCTCCCCACAGAAGTCTCTCAATAACCACACTGGTCATGTGGCCTGCCACCTTCTACAATGAACCTTAGGTGCCCAAGGGTAGAATCATAGCAGATTCACCTTCAAGCCTTAGGACATAGCAAACACATTAACATTTTTTGAATCATTGAACAGCATTATCAGAAGATGGTATTTTTGAGTAAATGTCAAACAAGAGCTTCACCATCAAGAGGCCAAGTTCATAGCATGCACCTGTTTTCACTAAGGCCCCAGCATGGTGCAGACATTGTCTGTTTTCTTTGTCTGCCATGGAGGTAGTGGCCATGGCACAGACATCTTTCTCTCTTGGCACTGTCCTGAGAAAAACAGGAAGTGACAGATGTGCATAGCTTTGCCACGGCCAGCGTATGTGTGGATGGTGTTTCTTTTCCAAAGCACGCTGCCTCGAGGGGGTTCTTTTACAACCCATGTCAAGGAGAATGGAGCCTTATAAGGTGCAGGAACTCAGACCTAGAGGCCAGAATGAGATCATTGTACTACAGCGGGCACAACAAGCTGCTGGCCCAATACTGGTTGAGTCAGCTTGGATAGAAGAGAAAATTTTAGTGAGTTGAATTGGTGGCAAGATTGGGTTAAAAGACAAAATTCTGGCATGGGGACAATTGAAATGAATTGAAGGAATTGAATTTAGTCCCGCTGGAGAAAGGAAATAGGATTGAATAGGAGGGGCCTAATAGAACAGAATTAGGATGGACTGAATTGGTGCTATTTGTTTTGAATTGAAAATTACATGGAAAATGACCAGGAGTTGAGTTGGGGTATGAGCTGAGCTGGAGAGAAGGAGCTGAGAGGATCTGGGGTGAGTGAGATAAATTGAGTTGAGCTGAGCTTTGGAATAAGAGATGATGGTGTTGGTTAAATTTGCTCAACATCGGGCAAGCCTCCCACCCAATGTTCCCCAGCAGAAGTGTGTTTGTGCTCTAGATCTGGAAGCTCAAAGAGCTTCTTGAAGCACCTGCTAGATGCAGAAACTGGAGGCTTGTACCTGACCAAAGAGTGTTCAAGCTTAACTTCATGTCAGTTCCAAGGTCCTGAGATCAAGCCCTGGAGAGGAGCAGCAGGGCCACCTGGAGAAGCTCGTCCCTAGAGGAACAGTGGAACCACCTAGAGAAGCTTGACTCCCAAGAGGCGCAGTGAGGCCATCCAAAGAAGTGCAAGTCCCTACAGCAGCATCAGGGCCACATGGAGAAGCTTGAGTCCTGAACCTTGGAAGAAGAGGAGTCCACCCTCCTGCCCTCTGTTGGTATCCTTGCTTTGAGTCATAGTGAGAACGCTGCCCTTAGGACAGGTCACAGGGATGACAGGATGTCAGATTGTGAGACACAGGCTCTGAATCTCCTCTGTCTCTTGTTTTTTCTCACCTTCAAAAAGGGGAAAGTGGTAGTTCCTTCAGAATAATACATTGATGGCCTAGGAAACCAGTTTCTTCTCTCATCATTGGCAACACTGTTGGGCAATTGTTTCTAGATCTTTCACTTAAGTTCTGAAGTCACCCAGGATTTGTAGAAGCTGCTTTGAGAGGATTTGGCCATCTTATGGAGGTTGGTGACCCCAGTACCACAGTCATGTTGAGCCATCAGGACCTGCATTTCCTTACACAGCCATCTCTGCCTCTGCATAGTGGCTCTGACCCCCAGCAAATGAAGCACTTTCAAACCTTCTCAGATGCCCGTGAGCCTTCATCTTGCAGCAACTGCAGCCCTCCCTCCTAGGCTTGACACCACAGATACTGCCTCCAGACAGGCCTCTTGTGATCCTGGGCACAACCAGCACCACCCCATGCACTCTTGGTTCCTTCTACCAGAGCTACCTGTCATGTCCACTTTCTCGAGTTCTCCAAACCTATACCCCCACAGACAGGCTGGGATGTCACTCCAAAGTTCAAAGCAGAAGACAAAACACACACCCTGGAATCAGGGCACCCAGCTCACCAACATGGGGCTCTTTTCTGGGACTTTCATCTCCTAGTCTGATCCTGTTGGAAGCCCTTCAAGGACTTTGGGCAACTTGTCTGAGTACACAGTATAACCATTTTGAGAATTTGCCCGGGACAGCACGCACCATCCAGAGACAACTCGCCAGCTGCCTCTGAGTGCTTTTGTCTTTCCTGTTAGTTTCTCCAACTTGTATTGAGTCTAAGGATGTTTCATCAATTAATCCAAGAACACCTTAGCCTTGTTTTCATGTCACAAACATGGGCAACTTCACATAAGGCTCCTCCTGCCCTCGAGGGGAGCCATCTCAGCTGCCTGCACTGCCTTCCAGGTTTTTGTCATTGTTGTTTGTTTACTGGAAAGAGAAGATGAAGCAACAGGAGCAGGGGTACACTTCCCTTTCCAAGTGGCGAGGGTTCTCTCGGCCTCTCCATACCCACTCAGGGCTGATCTAGGTGAGAGTGGAGCATGGAAGGCCAGGGCCCCTGTTCTGAAGATTTTTGGGAGCCAAAGCTTCATGTGAACCCATCAGAACCCCAACAGTTAGCTGGCATCCTTCCCTTAACCTTAACCCTGCTGAGCCTTGGTGTTCTTGTCTTTAAAATGAGAACAGGAGCAAACGCTGCTGTGGGAAGGGGAGAATTAGCGCATGGTAAAATGGGTAGCTACACAGGACCTGCTTGCTGCACAGCCTGGAATGACTGCTGCACTTAGGTGACAATAATAATGGGTCACTGATACTACTGAGCGCATATCGCTTATATTTATGTTTTCTTTCTTTTTTAAAAGCAAACCATACTCCCCAAAGAAAATCCACATTAAAAAAAAATCTACTGGCGCTGGAGAGACGCCTCAGTGAATAAGAACACTGGATCCAGAGGATGAGGGTTCAATTCCCAGCACCCACATGGCACCCCACAACTGTCTGTAGCTACTGTTTCAGGGGATCCAACACAATCCTTTGCCCTCCACAGGCACCAAGTACATACCTGGTACAGCCAAAATATCATACATTTAAAAAATTTACAACAATAATTGAAGTAATAGTTTTAACATAATGAATGAGAGAATGAATGAAGGGCAAAGCATTGTTAGCCCTGCCCCCAACCCAAACTCTGCCTCTCGTGGCGCTGGCGCGGCTCTTCCCTTGGTGACCTTCTGCTCTTGAAAACAGCCTAAACTTCACAGCCAAGCGTGCTCTCCCACATCCTCTGAGAAAGTTGAGAAGCTCTTTCTTTAATAAAGAAATTAAGCCTCGCCTGTCACACTTGCCGCAGATGTCTTTTCTGGGTTGCGCAGCCCGGGCCTTTGGCTTTGGCAGTTTCATCTGACATGCACAAGATTTTCATTCCGATGCAGCCAAGCCTGTCCATATTTTCTCTCCTGATTCCTTGTATTAGTTCTAAACTTAGGAAAGCTGCTCTCTCCCGAGGCGGGATGAATATTAAATTCTACTTAATTCTCACTTTTCTGGGTCCCCTTTTTTTTTTTAATAGACTTAATGCTAATCCAGATGGAATTCAGTTCCACGGTGGGAGTGGGAGGGTTCCAGTGGGCTGAGTACTTGCAGGGGAGGAACAGCCTCTTCACACCCGTCACAGAGCAGACCCCAGCAGGAAGTCTGAGCCCACACCCAACTCCAGCAGGAGATACGGTGCCTCTGCCCACAGCTTGCACAGATTGAAGAGGGACAACCTCTGTCCATAGTCTCAGCCAGAACAGAGCAGGAGGCTCAGACACCTGAATGATTAGAGGTGAACTGGTGGGGAAGAAGGGTCAAGAGTACCTGCAGGTCCTTGGTATAGGACAAGAAGTACTGGGAGTCAGGCTTGCATTTTAGGGACAGCCCTCCCACAGGACCAGGGACAAAGCTTCCCCTCACCAGCTGGATTCTCCAATGACAGTGAACAGAACCTATGCTCCACCATCCAGTAGCTCCTCTAGTACCCAGGCTGCTGGCTGTTGGCTGCCGTATTCCTCCCTTAAACAAGCAGCAAACAAAATCATTAGCAATAATACCGGTGGGGGTCAGCAAGAAGCCCAGAGCTGACACTGAGACCACCCTGATGCCCATGTCCAGCCTGGACACAGCTGATGCAATAGTGAGCCCCACAGCCATTTTCTGACTTCCAGTCTACAATTCAAGAACTGCAAAGGTCCATAGATCTTAAGCAGTTGCTGGATGGGGGTGGAACCAAACTGTTCTCAGCAACTGGACTCCAGAACGCGTATGGGATTGTAATAGCTAACTAAGAGCTGTGGAAGCATAGCCTGGGCACAGTGACTCTCACAGTGCTGGCTAGCACACAGCAACCTTCTTCACCTGCCCGTAGAGATCACAGAACCGTCTGCCTTGCTTCACTGGTCTCCCTGCACCCAGCAAAGTCCTTGGTCTTCACCATGGTGACCTCCATCAGGGTTCACCTGGAGCCTCCGACTTAGATTCCATCCTATAGCCTACCTGGATGGGATTGGGCTTGGAGCAGCTAGTTAAAGAACCTGTCTGGGGTGCACTGCCCAGGAATCAGAAGCCAGGCTATAAAAATGAGCCAGCTTCTTCACCCCTGTGAGACAAGCTTGAAAGACCAATGAACCAAAGCACACAGAGAGAGGACTTGCCATGTAGAAAACCACCAGGCTGGGCTCAAAAAGTATGGTCATGTGCATTGGACCCCAGCATGGCCTGCCTACATGGGCCTGAACAAAGACAAAGGATGACACCTGCTATAGAGGCCTCAGAGTCTAATGAGGGGATGGGTGCTGGTCAACAAGAATGAGTGCGCAGTGGTGGAAGTGTCATGGGGGCAAGAAAGGGACCTGCGTAAAGCAAAGGTGGTGCAGATTCAGTGGGACATCATGGCAATAGCCATTGACACTTGGTGATTGTCTCTGAGTTGCTGGATGTGTTTTTAAATCATCCCTAGGCCATGAACTCCAGAGCAGTAGGTCTTGATCTTGATGTGATCCTGCCAGGCAAGGGCCTGGCACTGTGGTGTGCAGGGCAACTCTCTTCCTCAATGAACAGATGAGCGGCCGGCAAATGTGCCCTGGAGTACTGGTCTGACAGTGCAGAAGTCAGTGGAGCTATGTACCCCTGGGTGTGGCTACTCCCCAGAGTCAGGAGTCCTCTTCCTCTGGGTGGAGTCACTTGGAGTTCATGGATAGGATTATCTCCCAGATGTCAATCTCTTTGCCTCCCTGATGTGTCTCGCTTTGGGTTCTGTAGCAAGTGTCACCACTCTAGAGAAACATGTACTGGGATCCTGGCGGCCCCGCTCCTCACATACCAATGGGTGGCTAGAGTTGCCCAGGTGGGCTGTCCTTCATCTGTGAGCCAGTTTTCCCTCTGCAAATGCCCTGGACACTGCTTACAGCACCCCGCGGCTTCCCTTATCCTGAGAGCTTCAGCCCCATCTGCACCCATGAGGACAGGGAGTGTGGGGAGAACAAAGAGCCAGCAGATGGCAGAGGCCTGAAGCGTTTCCATCGGTGTCGCAGAGGGACCTGGAGACACGACCGATGCGGAAACCCTCTTTCTTCTCTGAGTTTCACCTGTAACATCAGCAAATTTGCCTCTGCAAAATAAAGGCGCCTCTCAGCTGATTCAGCCCAGCAACTCCTGCTCAAAGGCTGGGAGCCAATCCAGAGCCCCAGGGAGCTTATGTGTGCTTTCCATTTCTAAGTTAGGGCTGCTTGTACAGCCAGAAGTTGGTTCATCTACACCCCCAACCAGTATCAAGCCCAGACCCACCAGGATGCCAGGGAGGGAGGGAGGGAGGGAGGGAGGGAGGGAGGGAGAGAGAGAGGGAGAGAGGGAGAGAGGGAGAGAGGGAGCAACAGGGTCTGAGCCCCGGCTGCAAAGGGCACGGAAAGGAAGAGCAGGAGGCTGGCTTGAAACAGACATGGGACCCCTGAGCTGAGAGCTGCCTGGCCCCAGGAAAAGGCAACAGGTGCAGAGACTCTGAGGCAAGAGGATCTTGGGAATTTTTTCTGATCAGGTCTTGATAACATGAAGCCACAAACTGCATTCAAGACATTTGCAGAGAGGAAACATGGCTCACAGATGAAGGGTAGCCCACCTGAGCAATTCTAGCCATCCATGTGGTGTGTGAACCAGGGCCTCCAGCATCATCCACAGGACCACATCAGCTACATACAGCCGGTTTTCTGCTAGACCGCTGCACTTTCCTGACCTTCAGCTCAGCTTCTGGGTCTCTTACTCCTCCTATCTCCCTAAGGCATATGTTTGAGTATGATTCACCTCTGCTCAAAGCCCCCCAAGTCCCCCATGGACTCAGCTACCAAGAGCTGCCCAACATAATTTCCAGCATCTCTCTCCAACACCCCACCCATGGAGTCCACGCCCCTCCCCTTAGGGACCTGAGCCTAGGCTATGCCCTCGGCCTGGCTCACCTCTCTTCTTTTCCCTTTTATTCCTTCCTGTTTTTCTCTCTGTGTGTGCACATTAGTGTGTGTGTACACCAATGGACACGTGTGGGTGCACACACATGTATGTGTTGGTGGGGATGAAAGCCAGAGGTAATCTCAGTATCTTCTTCAGACACTGTCCACCTTCTTTTTTGAGACAGGGTCTCTGGCTGTCCTGAAGCTCTCAGGTTAGGCTACATCGGCTTGCCAGTGAGCCCTGTAGAGCTGCCTGTCTCTGCTAGGAACAGTGCTGGGGTTCCAAACAAGCCTCTTCATGACCCAGTTTTTACATGGGTTCTGACTCAGTTCCTCATGCTTGCACAGCAAAACATTTAACCAACTCAGCTAGGTCCCCAATCCCTTTATCTCCCCCAGATCAGCACCCAAGCCTACTGCTCTGAGGGGCCTCATCTGCTCTTCTAATCAGCTCAGACCCTACCGTAAGATCCATAAATCATCTTCTCAATCTCACAGGATTGCCATAGCCACCACTTTAACCTGCCCCGTGAGATGCTGGCCGGGAGCTCCTGGAGGAGTATCGCCCACCGCTTCTATTCATGGAGTCCTAGGGCCTCTCCCGATGGCTGTGTAGCAGGCACAGCACTGTTGATGAGCTGTGGAGAAGAATTCTCACAGTAAGCAAATGTCATTTAACAGGCAAGATGAAGCCGACTCGGGGTTCAGTCTGGGATAGGCAGGTGGAAGATGAATGTCTGCCCAGCAGCCTAGAGAGGGGCCCCTGGGAGCTGAGACGCTGGGTGATTCAAACCGCTTCCTTTTACTTCCCAGGCTTTGAACTAAACCGACCATGATCAAAAACCCACCACAGCAAGCAAAAAAGTGCTGACCTAAGTACTTCTGAGGCGAGTAGAGTCTGGGAAGCAAAAGGCAAGAGGAACTGTGTGTACCCACCAGCTGACACAGCACAGCAACATGCGGGTGGGCCAGCCACACCTCCGCTCCTGTTTGTGCCCCAAAGATGACCCCTGGGATGGAGAGCTAGGGAGATGCCCACCGGTGTGGGAGGTCAGAGACAACCAATGAGGGGCTGGAATAGTCCATGTGGCAATGGAATGAGGTGGCGGGACCTCAGATGGACATGGGGAGAATGGTCTAGATGTGTGCACGGGTGAGTGCACACACTCACCTCCTGGACCTGTGAATTGAAGCATCCAACAGCAGTGCCATCTCAGCCGCAGCAAGCAGCCCAGCAACGTCTCCAATGAGAGGCAGTAAGGCTCCTTGGGACATGGCTGAGAATGAGCTGGGGTAAGAGGTAGACAAGTTGAGCCTGGGGTACCTTGTAGCCAGAATGTAGGAGAGAGCTGATGTGACAGGGCCCATGAGGGCTCACAGGGCCACCGGAAAAGAGAAGTATGAAGTTCATAATATGCATGACTGACTTCATGTATGCTTACATGAATGGCAAGAAGGATGGATGGAAAAAAATGATGGATGGAAGGATGGATGGATGGATGGATGGATGGATGGATGGATGGATGGATGGAGAAAGAGTGTGTAGATATATGGAATAGTTTGTTCTAAAAGGCTCTAGATCTTTCATGTAGGCGCTCCATCCTCCATGACATGATACATGCCTCCCATTCCTCAAGTATGGAGCATACATAGGATATCTTCCCAAATTTCAGTGTAGGAAATGGATGGGGAGAATGACACAGCCCAGACACCTAATAATCGTCACCGGAGCCTAAAGTCAGCATCCACAGAGATAAGTCGTATGAACAGGAGGATGTCATGAGCCCCTTACCCCTGGAGATCCCTCCCAGGGACACATTTGACAGCTTGATATTCCACAAGAGATCTGGTGGCTGGGCAAGGCGGGTAGGAGAAAGGCCCCGCCACGAAAAGCCTCATCCTGAGACCCAGCAGGAAGTCACTGCCAGCAAAGAAAATGGAATGGCAAATGAAGTTAGTTGATGGGCCGTGTGTCAATGCTTCACAGTTCTGACGCTTGCACCATAGCCACACACTCACAGAAAAGGGGGGCCTCCTAGGAGTGCCACCCTCGTTGAAACCTCTCTTTCTATCTAAAACCGCTACCAGAACATTTGTTTTAACCCATAATGAACTATATCAACTGAGTAAGGAAACGTGGCAAGCCAGAACCTGACATTCGGAGTCTCATGGGATACCTGACACCCAGAGTGCATAAGAAGCCCTGAGACAGTTCAGTGGATGCAGCTGACACACTCTTGTGCTGTGCAGGAGCATCTCTGGCTATATCAACAGTACAGAGACCAGATCATGGGAAGGGTACACACCTCCACACACTGGCTCACTGGGTAGCTCCCAACACATCCACTGGAGGGACTGAGAGTTGGCGCAAAAATGCTGCTGTCCGAGATAGGCTCTCTTCCCCCCTTGTCTGGACTGCCTCTCTCCCTGTCTGTCTTCCCTGCAGATGCCAGGTGTGTCTGGGGACAGCCGGCTGTGTGGTCTCGAGAGACCCAGGTGTGCCTTGAAGGAGAGCTTTCCTACTATCATGTAGCCCAGTGTCCCTGCCAACAGAGCAAGGGACAACATCGAGGCCATGTCAGTACCTTAACAGCCAGCCCGGGCTAGACAAGGAAGGCGTGCAAAAGGGAAGGACGGTGAACAGGTGACTGAGTGACCCAATGAGAGCAGGTGTGTAAGTGACTAGCAAGTGAGTGAGTAAGTAAACAGGTGAGTGTGAGTGAGTGTGTGAGTGAACAATAGGTGAGTGGGGGGAGTTGTGAACAGCCAAGAGAGAGTGAGCTGATGAGCAAGTTGGTAGCTGAACGAGCGTGTGAGCGGGTGAGGAGTGGAGGGGTAAGTAAATGGATGAAGGGGTGAATGAATGAATGAGTGAGTGAATGAATGATAGTGGGGGAGTGAAGGAGCCCCACAGGCGCTGAACCAGCCTGCCCCGTGTGCTTGTCTGGGCTCTTGTCTTTCCTAGAGGTGTGGTCACAAGGAGTCTCCAGGCTTCTCTGGTTCTGTTTCCTTACCCACGGCCAGGGCTGAGAAGGTGCCACTGAATATTTGCTGCAGCGAATGCTGCCAGGGTGGCAGGGCATCTATAAGAGACTCTCACTGACACCCAAGTCCACCAACCCCAGGGGAGGCACAGAGATGGAGTGAGCTGGAAATACGCTGCTTGAGGAACAAGATGGTTGATGGGAAGACAAGCCACGTGGGTCAGGGGCAAACTTCACCTGTGCTCTTGGCTGGGTCTCCAGCATTTGTGACCTCAGCACTTCCTTTCTGCTGTGGACCTCAGTATCCTGACTTGTGAGGCTATGACCAACCCTAAATTTGCCCTGCGATGGTCACCCTGGTGTCCCCTCCTACTGATGTTCCCGCCAGCATCTCATGGCGGAGGCTGAAAGTGCCACATGCCCCTCCAGTCCCTGCCTGTCCTCAGCCTGCTGAGAGACACACTTAGGAGCTGATATGTCTCCAAAAGGTACAGTGCAGCCCTGGGGCAAGAAAGCCAGACAGACCTCAGTGCCCACACGAGTTGTGCCAAGAGAAACTAGGGCAAAGGCAAAAATGGGCCCAGGACTCAGTACTCACTACTGGACTTGAGCTGAGGCCAACTCTTCCCTCACCTGGGCTTCCATTCTCCTAACAGTAATGCCTGAAGGGATTGTGTCTCGGTCCACAGACTTCAGGGTCCTCACAGATCGGCAGAAGAGGGATCCATGTCTGCATCTGGGGCAGCAGGTTGGATCCCTCTGTGCTGTGGAGTCAGACTGAGGCAGTGCAGACCACAGCTGAAGGGCCCAGCCTGCCAGAGCAGCTCACCAAAATCCTCTAAACCAGTGGTTCTCGACCTTCCTAGTGCTACAACCCTTTAATACAGTCCTTCATGTTGTGGTGACCCCACCCATAAAATCATTTTGTCACTACCTCATAACTGTAATTTTGCTACTGTTATGAATCGTAATATAAATATCTGATATGTGACACCCCGCACCAAAGGGGTCATGACCCACAGGTTGAGAATCACTGCTCTGAACACATTGGTCCATCTCAGAGCATAGCTCTGGTCTCAGGACAGGCAGGATAGACCCAGCTGCTCCCCTCCTTGACCCCAGGCAGAGGATGGGCAAGGACTGCCCATTGGCTGCTCATTTCACAAGGGTCCTTCAGTCACAGGAGAGCAACTCTGCAGAGGAGGAGAGAACAGATTCTTCATGTGTGTTATGTCACCAGGAACTTGTAGTGAGCAATGTCTCCCAAATCCATATCCACCCAGAATCCTGGAAGGAAACCCTGTTCGGGGAATGGGGTATTTGCTTAGAAGAGTTAACGACATTGAAACAAAGCCATCTTGGATCTACAAAGCACCCGGATTCAATGATTGATAGCCTCATAAGAGAAATCCCAAGGATCCAGACTCAGGGACATAGGCAAGCCATGGGGAGTCACAATAGAAGCTGGGGTAGAGCCCAGGGCAGAGCATTTGTCTTCTATGTTTAACCCCTGGCCTTGATCTCCAGCACCACAAAAAAAAAAAAAAAAAAAAAAAAAAAACCTCAAAGTTGATTTAATAACATTCTTGACAAAAACAGGGGATATAGGAGTCACAGCAAAGTAGGCTTGGGATGTAGCTCAGTTGGTAGAGGATGAAGTCTAGAGTTTGATCTCCAGCACCACAAAAAAAAAAAAAAAAAAAAAAAAAAGGCAGAAAACTCGGAGAGAGCAATCAGAAAGTGCCACTGTCTACGCAAACACACCCAGTTGAGTGACTAACAACTGTTCAAGAAATGTCACAGACAACCTTCCTTCCTGCAGGGTGAGTAGGAGGCGTTCTGGAGACAAGGTACCGCCTTCAGTACCTAGTGCAGAAGAATGGCTTTAAAAATATAAAAATAACACTTTTATGGTTATTAAGGTAATAAGCATTGACTGCAGAAAACATCAAATAAAGAACGGAGACGATGCCTAAAGGACTGGGGACGTGAAGGGAAACTGCTGACGAGCTTGTCCACTGGAGCCATTAACGTCCTGGTAAACAGGATGTTAAGATGCGAGTTATTCTCGCTCGGAGCTGGCGGCCTAGTGTGGAGACGTTTCGCAGAATGGCCCCGCTTGGACTCCCAGCCTAGGGTCTGCATTCCTGTGCAATAATGTGCTCTGCAGGCATCTTTCCACACCAGTAAATGCCGTCTACCTGCTCCGCTGCTGCCAAAGTACATCCTGCAGAAGGGTTGACCTCCATCGGGACACCTGCTGCATGGACGGGACACTATTCCAGATATGTGTTAGACTGCAGGTAGTGAAGAGGTCATCCATGATTTAACAGGTGCCCTAAATCCAACATGTTCCTTTCAGGTGAATGACAGGGACCTGGGCCCTGAGATACAAACAACACCTGGAAAGACACCAGAGAAGGCTGGAGGAAAACAGGCAAGGACTGCGGTATGGTCTGATGAGAGAGCCCTTGCCTGCCATCCCCAGCATGGGAGAAAGATGCACAAAACCTGCATGCGGTTGAGACCATAAATAGTCAGCCATTGGTGGGGTGGGGCTCACGAGACCCCACGCCAGCTGAAGAACTGTCAGTAGTCAGTCACCTCTGGGGAAGGAGGGTCATTTTTTTCAGTGGGGTAGCCACTGGTAAGTTGGCCATGCTCCAGAAAACAATGACTTCCCTGCTCAGTGTGTGCCACCATAATTAAAACTCAGGGGCTCTCTTTTAAAAAGACATAAACGTAAGAGGAAGACTTATTGGAAGAGGTGGGGGGGGGATAAGAAGGTAATGAAGGTAAACATGACCAAATATATTATACACACGCATGAAACTGTCAATACTTTTAATTATTTTTTAAAGAATAGCGTTGTATAAAGTTCATTCATCCACCGGATGACTCTCAGTCCATTATTTCCTGGAAGAGAACCACTGCCCTGAAAGTTGAGCATCTTAAAGTCCCAGCAATGAGGGGCCAATGCTTGCCTTCTAGGAAGACAGCCTCAATATTCCCCAAACTCCAACAGCGGGCTTTCTGCCCTTGCCAGTCCCCGCACCCCATCTGGTCTAAGCAGCCTGAAGCAGACCCCATGTTTGCTCTGATGCTGAGGGAGCAAACATGGACAGGACACTATACATACAGGAAATATGTACCGCTGGCTGTCCTCACCCCCTTCTGGGGGACTTAATGCCCGGGTCCTAATCTTTTGCTCTTGGGTTCATTTATCAGACATCATTTAGAGAGCTTGCAGTGATATGACGGGCAGGGTGAAGACTAGGAAGAAAAGAGTCCCAGTTTGGCCAACCATATAGGGTCCACATTCTCAGAGGAAAGTGGGCATTGCGTGTACACACACAGACACACACACAGACACACACACACACACACTAATGTTCACACATGGATATCACTCACATATGTAAACTAACATACACGAAGACAGATGTCTTAATTAGGATTTCTATTGCTGTGACTTGGAGAGGAAAGGATTTATTTGGTTTGTGTATCCTGGGTCATAGTCCACTGAGGAAAGCCAAGACAGGAACAAGAGGCAGAGGCACAGCAGAAAGCTTGGGAGAAGGCTATTTGCTCACTGGTTTGCTCCTGTGTTTCACTCAGCATGCATTTGATGCCATTCAGGGCCGTAGCCCAGGGCAGGCAGCTCCCCCAAGTAGACTGAACCTTCCCATACATAATGAAGAAAAAAAATCCCTAGAGACTTGCACATAAGCAATCTGATGCAGGCATCCTTTTCTCAACTGAAGCTCCTCTCTGATAACTCTAATTTGCATTAAGTTGACAAAAAGAAAAAGCCATGACAACAGGTGAACTCAGGAGCTAAAGAAGGCACAGAGCGGCAGGAGGCAAACAGCACAGGCAGGCCCAGCAACCCCCTGGGTCCAAAGCACACAGCCAGAGACTGAAGGATCCACGCATGGAGTTTGAATTCTCACCCTTGCGCCTCACACACAAGCACCTGGCAGAGAAACCCTGACATCCTCAACACTACAGTGAGGAAACCGAGGCACGCAGAGGCAACACACTTTGTCAGGGGACATAGAGCCAAGATCAGAGCCAACTCTGGGCGTTGTGGTGAGCAGGAGATGAGGAACAATGGCATAGCTACCCAGCAGGAAGCAGGAAGTGGCACACGTGAGGTATACAGTGGGATGTGAGAGGAAATCAAACACTCTTGGAAACCCTGCTGGTACCTCAGTTTCCCCATCTGTAAGGAAGAATTGGCAGTGTCCTTCCATCACACTATCAAAAGACTATCAGGTTAATGGATGAGAAAAGGTTTTGGTGCCAGGCGGTGGTGGAGCATGCCTTTGATCCAGGCATTCTAGAGGTAGAGGCAGGCAGCTTATCCTACATAAGTGCTGATCTGTGAGGGATACACTGGGGAGAAAATACGGCTTTGTTCAGTGGGCAAGGAATAGAGCTTTGCTGGTCAGTCAGTCTGCCACTCCACAGGTATGAGGGGACACAGAGGACAGGACTAGTGAGGGAGGGATGTGGGTTAATGAATGGAGGCACATTAGTCTGTCCTGAGGAAAGCTGGAGCCTCCTAGAACTCTCCTCGCTCCCTTCACCATCCAAAGTTTGGGGTCATGGTGGACAGTATGTGTCTTTAGCCTTGAAGAGGGATAAAAGAGAGTAGCTAAGTCCAGACCAAATTCAGCCCACATCCCAGTTCCCAACACGGCACCTCTCAGTGGTCAACATGTGTGCACAGAAGCAAGCAGCGTCTGATGCAAAGGTTCAGCCAGTGAAGGGGACACACACACTATAAAGAGACACTGGGCATCCTTGCCTATTAGCTGCAGGCGAAATAAGACTCGGTGTTTTCAGCAACGGTTGCCCAGGTCCATGCAGAGTCACCTAGGCAACCGTTAGCCCAACACACAGGGAAATGCTGGCGGGAGCTTCATACTGTACTGCCCAGGTGGGACTTCTCATCTTAGAGCTCTGTAAGCCACTTAAGAGTGAGTGAAGCTAGCCTTGTTTAGGGTTTCTGAAGTTACAAAACTACAGCAGCCAGAAAGTCAAAGCTCAGTGCACAGCGGCACAGCAGGGTGAAGACACCAGAGAGCATACTCGGAAGATAAAGCTACAACAGCAGGGCTACCTCACCTAAGTAACAGAGTGGGGGTTGCTAGGGGGGAATGAATGAGCAGAGCATCGGGAACTGGTGGTCTTCGGCAAAGTGTCCCATTCTAGAGTCCCCGAGGGAGAGAAAGATGGAGGGAGGGAAGGAAGGATGCGAGGAGGGATAGAAGGAGGGAGGGAGGAACTGGACATGTATTTGAAGAAATAGCGGCTGAAAACTTCCTAAATTCATCAATAAAAAATATATAAACATTCAGATTCAAGGCAATATGTGAGCCCCAAGTGGGGGGGGTGTCGAAAGAACTACACACAAAGACATCACAACCCAGTCCCTGGAAACAAAGCTTGGAGAGAGGGAGAGAGGCAGGGAAGAGCAGTAACTTATCTTGGGGGTGGGGGAGAAGCAAGCAGGGTGACAGGGACTCTCTCATCACAAATCTCAGGTGCTGTTAGAAGGAAAGGACAACATTTTTCAAGTGCTGAAAAAGAATCTGTCACCCAGCGTCATACATCCTGAAGAAAGGGAGTGAAAACATTCTCGGGAGAAGGGAAATGAAGAGCCTGTTACCAGTGACCCTACTCCTGAAGAATGGATGACAGAACCTCTCTAACAGGAAAGAAAAGACAGGGGCGGGCAGAAGGCTCAGTGGGTGAAGGCACTTGTGACTGAGTCTGACAGTTTGAGTACAATCCATGGGAACCACGTGGTGGAAGGAGAGAATCCATTCCCTCAGTTGTCCTCTGACATCCATGTATGTGCCATGGTATGTACTCACATGCACACGTTCACACACAGAGAGAGAGAGAGAGAGAGAGAGAGAGAGAGAGAGAGAGAGAGAGAGAGAGAGAGAAAGATATTGTCATTGAAACAATGTTGAATCCTGGCTTATTCCATAGGAGAAGCAACAGTGGACATCAAGAAGGAAGAACAGATGGAGAGAGATGGCTGCTTTTCCTTTTGGGGCTTCCTGTGTACAGTATCACAGTCCTATCGAGGGGTTTAACCCGTGCACAGAAATATTTATTCTATTATAGTAAGGGGATGGCTACTTAACAGAAAAGGAAGCTTGCTTCTCTTCACTCAAGCCAATAATGGTGGCATCAAGAGATTACACAAAGCTACATACGTGAAGTACCCATTACAAGCACTAAAATAGAGACACAGTCAAAAAACCACCTAGATAGACCAAAGGAGGAGTTCTCTGCAGGGCAAGTTCAATGGGCCCATAGGATAACCAGAAAAAGAGGAAAACGGGACACAGAGAGAATGAACAGAACACGAAACCAACATGGCGGTCCTCATGTAACAAGAATTACATTAGCCAGCCTGATGGCACATACCTGCAGCTACAGCACTTGGGAAGTGAGGCAGGAGGGTCATGAGTTTGCAGCCAACCTGGGTTGCACTGTGAGACTTTGCCTCAAAGTTAAAATCATATTTAATGTTAATTTCCTAAAACCACCAGGTGAAGGACAAGATGACAGAATACATTGATCAATATGGTCCAACCAAGATACACAAACATCGCTTCAGGGGTGATGATGTAGGTGAGTTGAAAGGAAAACATGGAAAACTATGAAACAGTCATCCACAGAAAGGATGTGTCTACATTGAGCTCTTACAGAGAGAGGGAATGAGACTATAATGGTAAAATATCAATCCCCCCCAAAGGTAAAGCTTTCTAAATGTATAAACATCAAACAACACAGACACAAAACACTTAAAACATAGGAATGAAAACGAAATGGTGTAGCCCACAATTATAGTTGGATGCTTCAATATTAA
Organism: Alexandromys fortis; assembly: GCF_014885135.2. NCBI lineage: Eukaryota > Metazoa > Chordata > Mammalia > Rodentia > Cricetidae > Alexandromys > Alexandromys fortis. The sequence continues at coordinate 2,912,603 of NW_026067930.1, forward strand.
TCCATCAACAACAAAATAACTAGACAAAATCATCACGGATATGAAACATCAGCTACTAATGACATTCACAGTAGTCCCTCCATGCTATGACAACAAACCCACATTCCTTGTGAAACCCACTGAAAAAAAAAAAATCAAGACTAGACATGTCCTGGGTCAGAAAAGAAACCTCATCAAATGAAAGATTACCAGCATCAGAGTGTTCTCAGTCCAATCAACTCCAGCTGGAGGCTGATAACTAAAAGGCAAGAGGAAAGCCTTCAAACACTTGAAGACTACTTAACCCATCAGTCAGAAAGGAAGTCTCAGGGTTTTTTTTTTTCTTAAAAAAAAAAAAAAAAAAACTACATTGAACTAAATAAAAGAGAAAATCCAGCACACCATAATGTGTAGGACAGTTAAGGCAATGCTCGGAGGGCCTCTTATGGCACTAAATGTCTGCCTTAGACAAGCAGAGCACCCCTAGTCAATAATCAGATTTCCTACTTCAAGATCCTAAAAGAAGAGGAGCCAAGCTCCCATGCTTAGCAGGATGGGGAAAAACAAAAGCTGAAATCGATGACACGGAAAACAGAAAGCAATGGAAATCGATGGACAAAAAGCTGGCTCTTTGTAAATGATCAATAAAATTGATAGTTCCTCGTGTGCTGAGGAACTCCACACTGTGCGCTCCACTGCACCCTCTCCTCTTACTGTCACAGGGTCCCTGCCCTCAGCAGCACGACAGACTTTCAGAGCACCCGAGTCTTATATTACTGCATCATTAGGACACTGCCCCAGTGTGGACAGAGGCTGCCACCCAGGTCAACCATGGAAGCAGGGAAGGGGGTGAACAGCATCCAGACTGTGATCCACTCCAAAGAAAACAGCAGTGGGGAGCAGAGTGATGGTAGTGGAAGAGTGGGCTCCTTGGTTTCTGGTCCCCCACTCAGTAGATGTGGGGCTGATGCAGGCATGAAGCTTTGTGTTCCCTTCCAGGAAGCCCATCTACAGGAGCATGAATGGAGCACACACCTTGGTGTGGCCTAGGTTGGGAAAGAGCTCATGGGTATTGCCAGCTGGGTGACTTCCCGGCTTTCATCCATTACACTGGCAGGGTACACAGAAGTGTGGTGTGCTGGAAATGCTGTCAGTGTGTAAGGTGGTGTAGGCACCAAAGCCTACCACTTGGGTTGAACCCTTGCCCTGCCCTGCCCTGCCCTGTGTACTAGGCAAGGAAACCTGATCTCACAGAACTTCAGAATCCTAGCCTGTGTGTCAGGAATAGTGATAGCAAAGTGCTACCTCACAAGACTGTGTCGACAAGGAGGAGCAACGCAGGCAGTTTCAGGTCATACCTAGAAGCCCCTGGACAAGCGGGCAGCAGCCGGCTCAGATCTTGCCACCCCTTAAACCATATCACAGCTGGTACTCACAGCACCAATGTCAATGTAGTTGATGACCGTAAGTCATTGATGCTGACATTGCTGAAGATTTTGCTGATGTTGCTAATGATGTCATTGATAATGATATTGTCATTGATGTCAGTGGTGATATTACTGATGTTGTGGATGATGTTGTCGTTGTTGATGACAGTATCATCAATGATAATGATGTCACTGATGTTGCTGAAGGTAGTGTCATGGATAATAGTGTCCCTGATGTTAGTGATGTGGATTGTATCGTGATGGTGATAGTATCACTGATATTGCTGATGGCATCTCTGATGTTGCTGTGTTAGTGTCACGGGTGGTTATGTCTTTGATATTGCTGATGATGCCATCATTATTGTTAATAATGCCCTGAGTTTTGATGGCCACATTTTGCTTTTATGTATTTGGCCACATGTTGCTTGAAATTTGATGACACCCCTTTCCTTGGCCACCACTTGAAAGATCCTCAAGCCCACTCCTGGGAGGGCTCATGGACCTCCTCCCAGAGGGCAGCTTAGGCTCCTGCTTTCGCCAGGCTTGTTGCTGTGACACACACCCCAAACGGTACAACCCGAAGGAAGAAAGGTTCATCTCAGCTCGTAGTTTCACATGTCTCAATCCAAAGTTGGAAGGGTCTGAGATAAGGCAAAACATCATGGCAGAAGGAGTCGGTGGCAGAGGCTACTCACCTCATACATCAGAGGAAGGAAGCAGAGAACAAACAGAAAGGAACCGCAAACAGGATACACTGCACAAGCGGTTCTGGAATCTTCCTCTTGCAGCCAGGCCCCACCTACAAAAGTGTCCACCTCCTCCCAAAATACCTACTACTTCCTGGGGACCAAAGGACCAACAGATGAGCTGGGGGGGGGGGACTCAAGATTCCAACCAGGAGTGTGGTCTCAGGTCTCAGTTTCTTCATCTGCAGCATGGAAATAATGATATCACCTCTCTCATAGGATCATGATGAGGTCAGACTTCAAAGATCCAGGAAGTGACCCAGGCCCAGATGCACAGGTAAATGGGACCTGTTCTCTAGCACGGAGTGGCATCACTGACAGTCTGGGTGCAACATGCAACTGTTCCCCCTGTTTGCTACATGGCCATAGAAAATCTAGCTGGCCTCTCTGCACTGTCCCTGCCTCATCTGCTAAGAGGACTCCTCCCTGCCATAGAGGTGAAAGGATGGCTAGACAGACCTTGGAGCCCAGGTTGGAGTGAATTCCATGTCGGTTCATTGTCATTCCGGAGAGAAGCAGGCTGTAGGATGTGGAAGGAAGCCCTCCCCATCATGTTCCCACCATCATGTTCCCGCATGGCAGACCATCACCAACTAAGCTATAAGTGGTGCCTATGAAAGCCCTGAATAGCCACGCGGGGTCTCTTGGCTTAGAATGACTTCTGTGTCTCCCAAGGCATTTGGCAATACCCAAAGAGCCAAGGGTGCTCTGCCCTCTGTGTCCTGGTCCCAACTGCTCCTTCTGTTTTGCATTCTCCTTTCATGAATGGTTTTAATAAGCAGGGTCCTGCCTGCTTCCCAGGGTACAAAAGGAGGGAGCAGTGCGGTGTCTTGGTGGAGCTTGTGCAAGCCAGGTACCCACAGCTTCCTCTCCCCTCACCCAAGGCCCAGAGGCCCTAGGAGGTCCTGATAAGGCCTGAAGTACAAGCACAGAAAGGAGGGTCAGGGCCTCCTCATGCTAGCGGAGTCCACTTGCTGGGCAGCCCTCCCTACATCCAGATCTCCAGGTCTCTCAGGCAGAGAGTAACCCCTCTGCAGACACCTACCACCAGCCTGATGGCCAGGAAGACACAGGCTACAGTGACCCCGTAGTGCTGGGTACAAGAAGCTGAGAACTGCATAGGTCAGGACCTAAATTACAAGGCTCAGGACAGGGTGGAGACAAGGCAGTGTTTTAAAATGAGGCAGGGTATTCAACCATATGTGGACCTGGGCTTTGGCTGCATCACCCACCAGGAAACAAGAAGTCAACTTCATGTCCTTGTCTGCAAAATGGATTAGATGGCCTCAACTCTGCTGTGTCTTGGGACTGCTCTGAGATGAACTGGGTGAGCTATGAGAGACTAGAGCTACCCCAAACCCCAGAGAGCAAAGGAGCAAACACTGGCTCACAGCTCAGAAACATCCAGCTGTGGGGACTCACTGGGTCTGTCTGCTCTATCCTGCACCCAGACTTTTGGCAGAGGCCAAGATGAAGCCAAGGTCCCTGACACCCTGGGAGGATGGTCTCGAAGTAGACAAAAGATGTGAGTGAGGCCATTTGCTAAGCGGAAGGGACCACCATCATGTTCCCGCATGGCAGACCATCACCAACTAAGCTATAAGTGGTGCCTATGAAAGCCCTGAATAGCCACGCGGGGTCTCTTGGCTTAGAATGACTTCTGTGTCTCCCAAGGCATTTGGCAATTTCTCCTGTCATCAACTGCTCCGCATGGTCTGTGTGAGGCGACTTTGTGCCCTTCTTTGTCCTCTCTTCCTCTCTCTAGGTACACCAGGCACATGAAGGAAAAACAGAACTGCAGCAATTTCTGAAAAGATAAGTGGGTAGCTACCTTCCTCATATCGAAGGAAAGCCCTGCACTCTGGCTCAGCCTTGCTTGGTGACAAGCCCCATACTGTGCTAAATCAGGCTGCAAGCTTCAAAGTCACTTTAATTTTTTTAAACTTTTATAGACTTGTTTTATTTATTATTCTGAGGTGGTGGAAATGTGCATGCCATGTGTGTGTCTGTGTGTGTGTATGTGTGTATGTATATGTCTGTGTGTGTGTATATGTGTGCCTGTGTGTGTCTATATGCATGTCTATGTGTGTCTCTCTGTGTCTGTCTGTATGTGTCTGTGTGTGTATATGATGTGTGTCTCTATGTTTGTGTCTGCATGTATGTGTGTATGTATGTATATCTATGTGTGTCTCTGTATGTGTCTGTATGTGTGTCTCTGTGTGTGTCTGTATGTGTGTGTCTGTATGTATGTCTATGTGTGTCTCTGTATGTGTCTGTATATGTGTGTCTATGTGTCTCTATGTGTCTGTATGTATGTCTATGTGTGTATATGTGTGTCTCTATGTATATGTGTATGTATGTATATCTATGTGTGTGTCTCTGTATGTGTCTGTATGTGTGTCTCTCTGTGTGTATGTGTGTCTTTGTGTGTGTATGTATGTATGTGTCTGTATATGTGTGTCTGTGTGTATGTGTGTCTCTATGTGTCTGTATGTGTGTCTCTCTGTGTGTATATGTGTCTCTATGTGTTGTCTGTATGTATGTGTGTATGTATGTATATCTATGTGTGTCTCTGTGTGTGTGAACATGCACATGCCATGCTGTGTGGAGGGTAGGTATAGGTCAGAGAATGTGCCTACTGAGCCATCTCATCAGTTTAGATCAGACTTAAGATACAAACATATCAACAATCCACATGTCTCTCAGCTGAAAAGACAACACAAAAACCACTCTATGCTAACCACCTATTACTGTATAACAAACTACCCTGAATGAAGAATTTCTTAGGATAATCTTATCCAAACAATGCTGGGACTAGAAAGATGGCTCAACAGTTAGGAACATGTATTGTTCTTTAAGAATACCCAAGTTCTATTCCCTGCACCCATGTTGGGTAGCCCACAAACACCTGTAACTTCTGCTTCAGGAGGATCCAACACCTCTGGGTCTCTTCAGAGCTAGCAGTCACATGTACTCACCTACACAGAGACACACACTTATACATGTGATTTAAAATAATAGAATAAATCAGTAACTTAAAAAAATATAACTACTTCAAACCATAGAGTTGAACAATGAGCTCAGAGGTGAGGGGTCCATGCCTGGCTCTGGGCTCCCCAAGGCTAGTTCATACAGCTCACGTCTGCTCTGAGTGGGGAAAGATAGCTCTTCTGCTCTAAGCTGGTTGGCGACTGGTCCAGAATGGCCTTGGTTAGGACACCTTGGCTCATCTGCATGGTGGTGATATCTACCCGAAGGCTCGGCTGGACTTGTCCCAAGAGAGTGGGTTCTGACATCAGACTGGCATAGCCTTCCTGGGGCTCGGCTCTATGCTTCGGACATGACTACATCTTTTCTTTAACCAACCACATGCTCTTCCTAGCTTTGGGTACCGGGACATCCTGTTGGCAGCTAGAAATCAGTGTGATGAGAGTATTTACATGTAGTACCTTCCAGAAGTATGCACAGGGCTTCAGGCTTTGGGTGGAGAAGAAGTTCTTTGTTAACACACAATTGGTCACATTCAACTAGCCAGACAAGAGTCACTGAGTCAACCCTGACCAGGGAAAGAGGGGACAACAGACCAACTCCAGGTTCTTGAATTCCCCCTGCTTTATCCTTGATAGTTTCACATCCCTTGGTCTCCTCACCCAGGACAATCCAAAGAAGGAGCATCTCTGGGACCTCTCTTTACAGAAGTGCCACAACACGTCACATTATGCAGGAAAATCAGGTAATAAAGAGACGGGCAGACATGTAATCAACGCCCCATCAGCTCTGACCAAGTTCCAGTCCACACATGAGCAAGGCAGGACAGCTGTACCCTAGCTGTCTCCCTGCCACAGCAACCACGGTACCCCAGCCTTATAAAAGCTCCCCAATCCAAACAACTAGGAATTTGCAAAAGTTATTGCTGTAAAAATTGGTGAATGAGCCCATTAATGATATGGGCAGTGAGCCTGGGACAGGCTCTGAGCCGGTAACAAAAAGCGAACAGGGCTGTAGTGAGGACACCCCTGGCCGAGCTCTGAGGCACACCCGCACTCCCGAGTCCCAGAACAAACAGTGTCGGCCTCTTTTCTTTTCCCCTGGGCGAGTGTGCACCTCAAATGGCTTTTTTAAGTCCAGCAAGCTGGGGCTGCCAGCTCCGCGTGGAGGGGTCAGGGGAGTGACAAAGTGGGGTCTGTCTGACTTGGGCATCCCTGGGGGTGACAGGCCAGAGGTGACCAAGCACTCAGGCTTGAAAGGATTCTGCAGGTGGATGAAAGAGGAGGGAGAGGGAGGAGGGAGGAGCGGGAGGAAGGAGAGGGAGGCGGGAAGGAAGAGCTACAGTACTGACAGACCAGATAAAGCGGAAGAATGTGACAGCTCTCAGGGAGGGCTCGTACAGCTCACAGAATGACAAATCGGAATCCGAGATCCCAGCAGGCTCTCAGAGGGGTGGAGGCCGCCCCAGGGGACACTCGGTAATGTCTTGAAGTGTTCTCGTTGGTATAACATGGACAGAGGGTACTACTGGCATCTAGTGGGCAGAAGCTGGGCATGGAGCTCCCAGCCCATTGTGCACAGCATAGCCCCCAGCAAAGGAGTCCTGACCCCAGGCAGCCTTGGAGTGCAGGGTCCAGAGCAAGAAAGCAAATGCAAGCATAGCAGGGATAGCTTTCCCAGGCCAGAAAGAGAAAGACCTGCCCACCACGTGAGCCTGTGCTTACCAGAGTCCAGGGGTCAGGACACCTGAGCCCAAGAGGACCTGCCTGCCAAGCCCCCTAGAGCCAGCCTCCCCAAGCCTGCCTGTGAGGAAGCTGTTTGCTATTCTGCCCCAGACCCCAGCACAGCTGGCTCCCAGCCCCGGGGGGTGGAGGGCCACCCTAATTACTCTAATGGCTTGTAATCAGGCGTAATGGGGGTGTTTGTACACACCAGCGAGTGAGCTGCAGGTGTGGAAGACAGACAAGTCCCATGGGGCTCCCAGAGGCTCCTCTGCATGCCAGCTGACAGGCCAGGGGGGCCCACAGGCGACTTTGTTTACCCCAGAATGCCTTGAACCTACAGTGGGCTCCCCAGCTGCGTGAGAAAAGCCTCTTCCCTGCAGACCATTCATAGAGACACCCAAAGTTCTCAGCTGTGGCTCCCATCAGCCATTGCTTACTGGGTCCTCAGGCTGGTGATGTAAAATGCAGCCTTGACATGGATGATCCCCAAGTCACAGTGGGGAAGAGGGCACCACTGCTGGCCCAGGGTGTCCTGGTCCCGGGTTAGCCCTGTAACAAACAGTGATCACAGTTGATACTGCTGCTATCCCCAGTCTTCTCTGAGCGAGCATTTCCCCAAACATGAGCCCATTCCATAGTTGGGGCACCTCCACAGGACATTATTGCTCTTGTTCCCTTGTCACAGACTAGGGAAACTGAGGCTCAAGGAGACTGATTCAACCTATGACCACACAGCTACTCAGGGAGCACATGCTGCAACCAAATCAGAGTCTCTAACCTGGGGACTTTCAGTGGCCATGCTGAGGCAGAAGTGGGTCAGAGGGAACAGAGAGAAGGCATGGGCTGAGCACAGTGTGTAATGGATTTCAGGCTAAGATTCAAGAGGATGTGGTCCTTACAGAAGCTCAGGAGAGTCCAGTGCCTCTAGGGTCAAGTTGTGAAACCTTGACTTGGATCTACTTTCTAGAGTGGAGGTGTGTCCCTCCTGCCTCAGGTGAGGATGCCCTTCAGGTCAGGAAGCCCAATGCAAGGTGCTGTGCTTTCCCAAAAACTACACACACACACACACACACACACACACACACACACACACACACAAGACAGGAGGCATCTTCAGACATGCTGTGTGACCTTGGACAGAGCTCGCTCCTTCTCTGTGCTGTAATCCACTCACAGGCACATTCAAACTATCATGTTTTCCTGGCCAACTTAGACAGGTCTGGGAGACCAGCTTGAGGGAAGAGGAGGCCACTTCAAGTGGCCAATACTGAACTCCAGCCCTCCATCCAATGCATGGACTTCGCCTCTCTGCAGGGGCTGAAATGCTTCCAACATCACCCCAAACCTAGGTCTCCATGGGGGCTGTAGCTATGCTGTCAACAGGGGAGCTAAACATTGTCCCTCCTGTCTTCCTAGCTGTGACAAGCTCTACCTTGTAAGGACAGGTCTGCCCCCCCCACACACACACACAAACAGTCCACAGAGAGGAGAAGGAGGCAGAGGGAGATGGAGGAGCTGATGTGGGCCCCCTCAGAGGGAACGCTCCATTCAGTACAGACTTCATTTTGAAAACAATTTCAGCAACGTAATATATGCTAGGATCAGACAGATCGGAGGCCACAAGTGACACCAATAAGGTGTCATTCTTTCTCAGGGACAGCAGGACAGGAGGAGCGGTTGTATATTTTTAAGAGCCCTCATCTCTCAGGATACTCTCCTGAGTGTTTATGGATAAAAAACGAGCTGTTCCCTGTGCGCTGACATGGAAAATGCCCATAATTTATAACTCTAAGTGAGCGAGGCATAGTGCAGATCAGCACATCCAATGGCTTCCAATTTGTTTCAGAAAGAAACTGAGCTCGATGCCTGCCTGCCCCCACGCACTTGCTCACACTGGAGAAAGATCTGGAAAGGCCACAGTGACTGCTGGCGCTGGGCAGCACCAAAGGGAGGAGTGTGGGGTGGCATGTGGCTCTCAGCCTCTCTCTTGGTGGAGGACAGAATGATAGTACCAATGGGCAAGCTCTAGGGCACAGAGCATGTGCATACAGATATCAGCCACCATCAGCTGTGACAACCCCCAAAAGAGAACATCACACCCAAGGAGTTCATGCTGGGACAACCCAACACCCACCCAGACAGGAGTCCTAAGGCATAGCCATCAGCTCTGGAGATAGCAGCAAAGGATCCCATTGGGACATGCCATAGTCACACAGGTTCCATGACTCTAGCTGAACAGAAAGGAAAAGGCTGAATGGGAACCTGTGGACAGTACTGACTGCCAATGTTTACAGTGTTCTTGGGTCTGAGACCCAGGTGTTCTGGAAAGCTGTGAGCCTCCAGGCTGGACTATGGGCCCCATGTTCTCTCAGGATGCTTAGAAGCCACAATGGGGCCTTTAAAGATCCACTGTATGGATGCACAGAGAGATGGACAGACATCTGAACACATTGAAGCCTGGAATTTATTCCTGAATGCTAAGTGGTGGGGCAGGAGGCAATGTGTTGGCACAGGGAGTCAAGACAAGTCATGGGCAGCTGTGGCCAGCATGGTAACCAGAGTAGGGCACACTGTGCAGTGTTTTGCTGCTTTAGCCTATGTTCAGAAGATCCCTCATGGTCGTTAAAATTATTACAATGAGTTGTACTGATGAATCAATCATGTTTGAAAGTGGTTCAGTGGGAAGTGTTCAAGATAGCATTGTACCATGTCTACATAAGAGGGGAAGTCAGGAGTAGAGTCCATCTACAAGGTGAGCAGGATGTTAGGGCAAGATACTCAGCCATTCTGCAGCCTATGGTTTTGTCCTCAGAGCAGAGGAGGTAACATCCACTGAGGATGGTAGTCATGAGGTTGAGACCCATGGAGAGACAAAACCACTGTTCAGGACCCAAGAAAACCACTTCCAGAAAATTCCAGAACACTTGGGTCCACCAAAATGTGACCCTGGGGCCAGGAAGCCTGTGTTGGCATCTTCCACAGACAAGGAAGCGGGTTAGCACCAACAGTGGGACAAAGATGGGACAGGGTCCCCTTGGCCACCAGCTCTTCTGTGGACAGATTTGTCCTATACTGAGGTGCCTGCCATATACAGACAGTCATCCTAAAGTCAGCTCAAGTCCTTGCCTCACTTTCTTTCAGACAGGACAGGACACAACTTGCTGCCTGATGCTGGTCAGCAGGAACACTGGAGACACAAGCAGGGGAAGATGAGAACTTCTTCACACACTGGAAGTGACGTGGATCACATCACCTGATGCTCCATGCATGGGAAACCCACCCTGAGCGGCCATGAGACTGCATTGAGGACCCATGCAGCGTCCATATCCACCTTTAGGATAAGGAGACTGTAGGGTTCTCTGTGAGAGCGCCTGCCATAATAATAGAGCTCTCTGCTCTGGCTCTTGAGCTCTGACAAAGCACAGGGTAAACCCTGTTACCTGTCAGGGACCTAAGGTTCAGAGAGACCATGATGTGCCAAGTCACAGCTCAGAACATGAGCTCGGATGTTCCACCTCCAGTCTCTTCATCCCAGAACACCCAAGCCAGGTCCTGGCTCATGAAACTGAAATTCTGCTTCACCTTTCCTTCAAGTTTCTCCCTGTAAAGCTGACTAAAAGATGCCAGCACTAACCATGCAATGCCTTGAATGCTACGTTGCTCTGAAACCTCCTCCACCAAACTAATTAATCCAATTCTTTTGAATTCAGCATCACTCGGATTTTCAAGACACAGACACAATGCAGCCAGGTTCTTCACCAGAACATAGCACAAGTGGCCTAAGTATCGTCCTGGCTCCCCTGAAGGCCTGTGAGCGGTCTATGTTTCTACTATAATCCCATTCTCTGAGCACTCATCACTATGGTTCATACGCTTTCCCAGATCCCAGAGCCTCTAGAGTACAGGTCTCCAAACACGTCAGCATTCCCCCAGCAATTCAGTTACGAAGGTGTAAGAACCAAATGGTCAAGTCCATCTGATATCACCAATCCATAGCAACGGCTTGGCATCAGTGGAAACAAAACAGCCAACAGAATCAGCTTAAGGAAGGGTGGGTTTGCCTTGGTTCACGGCTTTGGGGGAATCTCGGTTTGGCCTGACAAGAAATGACAATTGTGGGTCCAGCCATGACTGGGAGCATTCGGTGGCTACTCACGTGGCAGCGGACAGAAAGGAGAGAGATCTGGTCAGAACCAGGGATGCACACAACTTTCAGACCCCCATGACCCACTTCTATCAGCCAGACCTTGCGTCCTAAAGACTCACAGCCTTCAGAATAACACAGAAATGGGAGGCCACACATTCAAAGCGTCAGCCTGTGGGGCTGTTTCAAAATGATACCTCAGAAAGTTAAGGAACAGGGCCTTGGTTGGATCTATGGAGGCTTGCTCAGCCTGGCAGATAATGGCATGCTTCTGAATATTGCTTGGCTGGCAGGCTTATGTGGCCTCCTCTCCCCAACCCCAGCTCCCAAGCCCCCCTCTACCAGCCCACTCCCAGTGGAAAGAGTGGCTATGGCCCTCCCCACTGTGTCTCCAGGTACCACTAGCCCCGTCTCCCTTTGAACCAAAACACTGCCCTGCACTTTGTTCCATGTCAGGGAAGGTTTCTGACTTGGGGCTCATCCCTAAAAGTCCCTCCATCCCCAGCTGAGCTCTTAAGTCCTGGTCCTCAAGTTCATATGACAGCACTAAGCTCGAAAGGACCCATTCGTGGTCCTTGTTGTACAGCACTCTGAAGGCATTCTCCCAAAAGTGAACCATGGGTATTTATTGTTTGACTGGAGAAGGTTAAGGCAATGATTTACTGCCTTGGCACAGGTACCACTCAGACGCTCCCTCAGTGTTCCCTGGTCTGGGTCCCTCGGTTCTAATCCTTAAAGCCACCAGTCACCTGGAAAGCAGGACATGTCAGAAGGATGAAACTGAAACCCTAGCCCTTGGGCTCCAGCTCTATCTCCCTCCATGGGTCTTGTGCTCCACTATGAACGAGCCCCAAAAATCTCTCTGGGTTTCAGTTTCCCCATCTGTAAAGTGGACCTGAGAGCTCTTTCCTTTGTGCTTACTCTGTACCCAAAACAAGCGATCCCTGTGTCTGGAGCATCCTGGCAACAGGACCCAGGCCTGCCTTGACAGCCATCAGCCCTTCAGCTCAGTTCCACTGAGCCACAGGGGGAGACAAAGAAGGAAGGAAGGAAGGGCAGTGTGTACTACCTCACAGGCTTTGCCACCTGAAAGGCTGTCATGTTCTCTGAAAAGGACAAGTTCTGCTGGTTATTAAGCGCACGCAGCCCAGCTGACTGTAGCTGAGAGATAAGGGAGCCTCCCGCGCCTGAGGATAGAGTTTTTATCCTGATGCTTTTTGTGGCTTTTTTCCCCTTCCTTCCTTTCTTTTTTTGGTCTTTTCCTTCTTGCCTCAACTTCAGTGTATTCAAGCTCAGAAGGGACTCTTGTAATCAGATGAGAGAGCAGTGTGGCAGGAGGTGGTGCTGTGCACAGCAAACAGAAGTTAAAAAGAACACCACACACACACACACACACACACACACACGGGGCGGGAGGATGCCTTCTAGAGACATGGAAAGGCATAGCAGGATGGCATGGAGATGCAGGGGTCCCAGCCTTCACTAACCAGAATTGTCCTCTGTCCACTAGCAAAGGACAATGCCTAGACTTTGCAGGCTCTGTCTTAGGGGAAGCAAGGCCCCAAAGGGACAGCAGAGGCACAGCCATACTTGGAATTCTCCAGATCCCCCAGTCCAGCTCTCAGCACCTGCTGCTGACTTCCCTTCAAGGCCCATACAAGTACACCTGTCGCCTCCCAGGACTGATAGGCCCGGCGAGGGTGGAGAAGGACTCACACATTCCCACAGCTCCTCTGGGCTCCAGGAATGTTCGCCTGAGTCCTCAGATCTCATGTCACTGTCCATTTGACACCTCTAGTGGAAGCCTCAGCAATACCATGGCTCCCAGAGATGTCAGCTCACATCCAACCTCAACCTTCACATAGAGGTGAATCTGAAGGGCAAAGACCCCACTGTAAAACACTGCCAGATGTGACTATGTCCTTGGATGAGGACAGCAATCTCTCTCTCTCTCTCTCTCTCTCTCTCTCTCTCTCTCTCTCTCTCTCTCTCTCGCCACCAGCCTCTAGCACCTGACTAGTCTCCTCTCTAAATCTTGCCTTCCTGGTGTCCACTGCAGGGGTAAGAACCACAGCTGTATCTTTGACACACACTCTACGATGGACAGAGTCTGCTGACACCCAGGAACCAGGCTGGCTGTCATTTTTTAAGCCACAGACTCTAGCTGGAGAGGCAATATGAGAGTCCAGAGCCTGGTGGCCTGGCAATACCTATGCTCACTATCTTAGAGGCCAGTGCCATGCAGAGGAGTCCACTGGCCCCCTATCCTTCTCATTTATACTGTGTCCCACCCAGGCAACAGCTCTAAAGGAACCCAGCGAGGGTGGCCTTCAATGTGACAGAGACCCAAGCACCAAGCATATCGGCACATAGGATGGCAGGAACCAGCCACCTGCCTGAACGTATCTTTGATCAGAGTCTCGGGTTCCTGATATCTGTGTGCTGTGGAGGACGCTACTTTCAACTCCTGGGGATTTAATTTCTTGAAGGATTCTGGGAGACAGAGTGCAGCAAGTATTTTTTTTTTGAGTAACCCTCATCATAGCGCATCCTTTAAACAAGTATGTTGTCCCTTATGGATAAGACAGAGAGTAGGCAGGAATTTCCAGGAAGCGAGGGTGTCTGTCCATTGGTCTTTCCATTCTTTCTTAGCATCAGCTGTGGTTAAAGCCGGCCAAATCCCCAGCTAGACCTAGGCCCAGGTACCTGCACTGCCAGGATCACAACTTGTGAATTTTCATATCAGATCATTTTCCCATGTATGGGGTCCCTCAGACCCACACCCCAGCAAGAACAGTTGTGGAACCCTTCAGCCACTCAGACCCCTGCCTCGTCCACTGTACCCATCCACTCTGCTACAGTCTCTGCCTGGTTTCCCTGGTCCCCAACATCACCATGCTCTGCCACCACAGGTCCCTTGTCAGCCTGACCCAGAAGAGTCAGACTTCCCAGTGCCCAGAGAAGATTGTGCCCGTGACTCACCATGACTTGAGCTCTTACACCCTTATTTTCCATTCATTCATGGCTGCCTCTTAGGGAAGGCAACTCTCCAAGCTAGGGTCATACTGTGCCTGGCTCAGCAACACGGTCAGGCCACTAGTCTGAACCTACAGGGTGCCAACACCACCTTGCAACTCACTGGTGACAATTAGGCATGTCCCATGACACTGATGACCATCACATGCATGGACAGATGATCCTGGAAGTTGGCACCTCCCCTGGCTCAAGGCTGATCCTACCTCACACTGTATACTCACAGAAGTCAGCTCTCCACAGCAAGGGCCATCCTGTGCACTAGGAATGTCCACAGCCTCTGGCACTGAGCAGGAAAATATGTGAGCTGGTTCCCACCATTCGTCCTGAGTCCCCAGAGGCTCCACTTTGAGGGCTCTACACCAGCAAGAGACTGGGTGCTACAGGGACCCAAGACATGTCCAGTATGGAACATTTCCAACGTAATCCCTGAGTCCACTGCCCGCCCCCTCTATATCCGCCATTTCTGCTGCTGACTCAGCCTTAGCCAGACCCCTCTGGTCCCCAGCATTGCTATGCCTTACTGTCAGTGTCCTTCATGCCAAAAGCAGTACCTTGTCACCCTAACCTAGCAGAATCACACTCCTCAACAACCCCCAGGGACGGTGTGGCATGCCCAGGCATCAGGGGCATGTGGAGACACAGGCGGGGGTATTTAACCAGCTCTGAAGGGGACCAGGGGTGAACACTGAGTCCAGAGACAGGGCAGATCACGAGACCATGGACAGCTGAGGGTATGGCTAGGACCTGGTGACTGTCAGCAGATGAGTGACTGACTGCCCTTGCCGCCATCCCCCGCCCCCATCCTACTCATACCTCAGCCTGCATAGTGCTCTCTTCCTACAGTCGACAGCTGGGCCTTAGGAGCTGGGCCTGGGACAGGGAACCCTGGCTACAGGGAGGAAGCTGGGCCACCACTGCCCTCCAGAGGCTAGCTGCTAGTCAGGATAGCCAGCACAATGACAACCTTGGAAAGGGAACCCCACTCAGTCAGCCGGGCCAAAAACAGGAACTGGGTTTACCTGAGCCCAACTACTCCCTCTGCAGATCTGGGAGCCCTCAGGGCAGACCCTGAAGCCTGAGAAGACCAGAGTCACCCAAGGACCCAGCAACAGGTACTGTAGCCTTGGAGCCTGTGCCCACTTCCCCCACGCCAACAATGTTTCTTGAACTCACAGAGGGAAACGGATGTTCCTCAAGTCCCCTCATGCAAGGGTATCATTGCTTGGCTGCACAGCCTTGTTGAGTAAAGGAACCTGGGGCCTTAAAAGCCCGTCTGCCACACGGAGTCTCTGACTGCTCCAGGACAGGAATTCCTGAAACTCCAGACAGAGCTAGCTGACCCAGGGCAGAGGCTGCTGATCTAAGATATGCAGGCAGAGCCCATGCCAGCTGTCCAGAGTCACATGATTTGCCTCCCACATCATCCGAGCTCTTCAAAGGCCCTCAGCTTCCCAGGATACACTCACCTGTTCTCCTACTCACCACGAACATCAAAATGGGACCCCACACCTCACAGCCCATCTATGGGCTAGAGCCAAGCCTCTAGCAGGGACTGTACATACAGTCGTTCCCATTTTACAGAACTGGATGCTGAGATCCAGAAGGGAAAATGAGATCTAAGCGTTCAAGCCAGAGCCAGGACTCTGCAGGTGAATGAACACAGGATCCAGGATGGAGAAAGGCAGTCACAGACAGTCTTGGGTCAAGCCGCATCATCACTGCCCTCCAGACATCTGTGCCCAGCAAGGTATCACACAAAGGTAGCTTTCCTGCCCTGGGCCTCAGGCATGCTTCCTTCCCACAGAGCCTCAGCCTTAGCAGGGGCTACCCTGGGGTTGTCATTGTACACAAGATTCTATGCAGCTTCAGCAAAAGGCCTAGGTAGGACTTGAGCCCTAAATAAACTAAGGGCCCAGGACATAGTGCTTGGCAAAGAGGGGCAGAGCACATGGCTAACTTCCCGGAAGCCAGGGCAGAAGGGACCAGAGATGCCTACTGTTGAAAGTCCATCAACATGTGATTACCATAAAAAAATTCATGGTCCTAACAGGAAACCCGAGGTCAGACATACTGGTCTACTCTCTGTGCTGGTTCACTGTGATGGTCCACACTGCCCTGGGTCTCTGAGGCCAAGGAAGAGTCGGAACCCATAAGACAGGGCTGAGTCACGGTACCCCCACCAGCATCTATACTGACCACAGGAAAAGGCAGGGGTCTCCTGTTTAAAATGTACAGGTGTTTCAACCAACAAACACGTGTCGGGCACTGTGTCCAGCTCTGGAAGGTGGCCCTTCTTTCCATCCTCCCAAATGCCTAGGAAGCAGGTCGTGACCTCCCTGGTTCTACAGCAGGACAGCCCTGAGGATATCCAATCTTCAGGAAGAAAAGGGGAGGAGGACATCCTGGATAGAGAGCTCAGATTCTGAGACATTATCCCCCAAGGACTGCTGCAATGTTCACTTTGAATGTGCTCACAACCACAGGTGTCTCTCCACCGGCTCTGTCCTGTGGTCACTGTGGAAGGAATCTCTCTCTCTCTCTCTCTCTCTCTCTCTCTCTCTCTCTCTCTCTCTCTCTCTCTCTCTCAGATATCCTGCCATTCAGTTCCTTCTCTTCTATTGATGGGATGGTTGGGGAAATCGCCTACAGAGTTACCTGATGAATACCGACACGTTGTTCTCAAAGATAATATCAACCATGCCAACGTTAGTTCCTGACCACACTGCCAGGTAGCAGCTGCCTGGGGCCAGGGAGATAACTGTGTCCTCATCTGGGGAGGTCACACAGGCAGACAACCCCTTGAAGTGCTGAAATGACAGCCTGAGACCTAGCTGGCACCCGCTCAGATCTCACCAGGAGGCTGGCATGGACTGGTCCCCTCCAGAAGGTACCCCAGCAGGCTACCTGCCAGTCTTTCGGTCATAGTCATCTGAGAAACCATCCCCTGAGAGAGCCCTGTGATAAAAGTGGATCAGGGATGAGGAAGCGGCCCTTGCCCGAGAGGAGGGGAGATGACAGACTGGGTAGAAGACACCAGTACTGTACCCGAGCAGACGTGATAGGTCGGTGGCCAGCCACCTTTGTTTTGTAGCTGAGGAAATGAAGGTCAGGAGGGTAAGCAACATGCCCAGGATCACAGTGGTAGGTGGAAGCTAAGCCCAGGGCTTCTACCATGTTCATGTTACGAGGAGTGTTCCAGGGGTGGCATAACTAGCAAGGTCACACCTGTGTATCCACTCACCCGGCCCACCTATTCATCTGTCTATCCTTCACCCATCTATCTTCCCACGTGCTATCGGTCCTCCAACTGGTCCACTCATTCATCTTTGTGTTCCCATTTATACCCAACCACCCCTCTTCCTCCCTGCCATCTACACATCTATGCATCCCTATGTCCTTTATCCATCTGCATCTCTGTGCATCCATCTCTCTCTTACTCATATTCAGCCACCCATCCATCCTCCATCCACCCACCCACCCCCATCCACCCTTCTACCACTCATCCATTCACACACCACCCATCCATCCACCCATCTGTTCATCTCTATACATCCACCCATTCACTCACCTGCTATATATCCATATGCTACCCGCCTCTCTGTCCATCCATCCACATACCACATATCCAATCCACACACCATTTACCCATCCACACATCCATCAGCCTGTCCACCAACCAAATGCTACCTACTCACCCACCCATCCATCAAATTGTCTACTCACTACCCATCCATATACTTGTCTATCTACCCATCCATCCACCTGTCTACCCGTCTCGCCACCATCCATCCCGCACTTCTCCATCCATCCATCTTCCCACCCCCCACCCCTCAACCTGCTCATCCATCTGGCTCTACACACCACTGTGATGGGAGAAGGCATCTTGTTCAATATTGGCATCATGATAATGGGGAATCAGCTTAGGAAGGAGGAGGAGGGGGAAGAGAGAGAAGAGTCGTTCTTAAAGACACCTACGACAGACTCTACAGAGGTCACACACCTCACCCTTACCACCAATCCCTTGACTCTTCCTTCCTCTCCCTCCTCAAGCTTAAACAAAATCACCGTGGGCCCTGCCCTCGCACTGACATAACCCTGAGAAGTGGATGGGGGGTGTGGCGGTTTGTGTGATAGATGTCCCCTCTAGTCTCTTGCTAGTCCCAGCTCAATCACTCTGCTTTGGGCTTTCATTTGAAGAAATGATCTCTCAGCTTCCTTCCTGCTCTGGCCACCATGCCTACTGCTTGCGGCTATGCTTCTCTGCCATGATAAACTCTTATCTCTTTGGAACCAGAAGCACAAACAAACTCCTCCCATTAGCTATTTTTTGTCATGGTGTTTGATGACAGCAACAGAAAAGTAACGGGGGCCTGTATCCCCAGCACCCACATCATAGGACTCTCATGACTTTCTCTAGACTTTAGTCCCTCCATCTGCGCCATAAAACAATGTGACCAGAGAGTCTCCAGGGCTCAGAACTCCCTGGTTCATAGACATAGCAACCGAGGGGAGGGGTGAGGCCTGGGTAGGTACAGTGAGCACATGGAGTGGTTAGTTGCCAGGCCTGCCTCCCACCCTCCTTCCCCGTGACTCACCTGTCAACATTTGATGAGTCAGTGCTGTGAAGGGGGGCATGGCTCCAGCCACCCCCGTAACTACCGAGGACCGGTGCTCCAGAGGGAGCTGTCCAGTGTGGGTGAGAGTATCCAGGGGATTATCTATTTCGGTCACTAAGGTTATCAAGGCCCAGAAAGATGACCACCCTTATGCAAGCCACACAGGTGGGGGCAACAGCGTAAGCTCAGCAAATCTCCCGCAGGACAGTGAGCTGACCTTTAGTCCAGCTTTTCCACCATTGGGCTCAGACTTCAGTAAGGCCCTGGACTGGGCAGGAAAGCCCCCCCAAACCAGCTTCCTGTATTCCCACCTTTTAGTCTTGTTCCCTTCATCCTCTTTGCTGCCTTAGAGAGGAGAGGCTAGCTGGGTTGTTCCATGGAGACAACCTCTGCATCCTCCAGGCTCAGGGCTAGCCTCACACTTGAAAGAGTTTCTAGTCCTAGGTCGGGGAGAATAGGTTCTGTGGGTTGTAGCCCTGTTCCAGCTCTTGGATTGGCAGGTAACCCGGAGATCCTGGAGTGGGGTCTGCCTGGTGTCAAGCCAGGGTATCTTCAACATTACAAAGGGTAGGACTCAGTGGGAGGACTGCATAGCCCTGGATCCAAGGGTCCTGGCATTTCCTATGGAGGGGATGGAGTCCTTAGTGATCGTCTTCGGCTTCAGGCAGCCACTCATTTGCTCCCTCACTCATTCATGGCAGATGGGTCCACTGAGCATGTACAGGGACTTAACACCTACCAGCTCTTTCTGCCCTGGATTCCTAGATGGGGCCTGAAAGGCTGTGCGGGCTAATTTTATATCAACTTGACACAAGCTAGAATTATCTAAAAAGAGGGAACCTCAACTGAGAAAATGCCACCATAAGATCCAACTATAGGGCATTTTCTTAATTAATGATTGATAGGGAAGAGCCCAGCCCATTGTGGGTGGGGCCATCCCTGGGCTGATGGTCCTGGGTCCTATAAGAAAGCAGGTTGAGCAAGCTATGAAAACCAGGCCAATACCCGTCATGGTCTCTGGATCAGCTCCTGCCTCCAGGTTCCTGCCCTGCCTGAGTTCCGGCCCTCAGGGCCTTTAATGGTGAGCTGTTCTATGGAACTGTGGGTAAAATAAACCCTTTCCTCCCCAAGTTGCTCTTGGCCATTGGTCATCACAGCAATAGTAACCCAAACTAAGCCACTTGTTCCCCCTCTCTGCCAGGTGCCACATGGCTTGGGCACTTGGTCTATTCAAGACTCACAGCCTCAGGCCCTTTGTTTCAGCAAGCAGAGTAGGGGATGCAATGTAAACCATGCAGCAGTTTCCCCTGAGGAGCCCAAGGCTGCATCCCTATGCTCTGGGAGCAGATAGTGGTCACACCGAGTCTCAGTGGATAGGTGAGCACAGGGTCGGGGAGCAGGATCCAGTATCTGTCCTGGTCATAGATTCTGGAAACCCAATAGGAGCCAAAGTAAGACCCTGAAATGGAGAGACTGACACTGACCAGACGTGGCAGAGGCCACAGAGGGAAGTCAGCTCTAGTTCCTCCTCTTGACCAACACCTTGTTAATCTCAGATGTTTGGAAGATCGTAGTGTGGTCAGACCCAGGAGCTGCTCACAACTCTTTCTCTCCACATTGGCTCTTTACACAACTCTCTGCAGAATCCAGGATGTGGTGGGACTACCCTCCACCTGCCTACAGGTGCCCCCCATGTCCATGCCCACCCCTACGACCTCTGCCTGGTATAAGAGCAGGCCCACAGGCAAGGACCACTCTGGACTAAGCACTTAATGAGTGACAGGGAGGTGAAGGGTCCATCTGCCATGTCACCAGCACCCATCTGGAGTTGGCATGCAGAACTATGTATACTCTGAGCTGGGAGTTCTGAGCAATGGCTGTCAGGCCACTGTCCTATGGGAACTTGCGTGGAGGTGTCCTCAGCAGAGCCCCCATGGAGGAGAAGGTGCCCTGCTTCCTCCAGGACACTATCCATCTCCTGCTGCTCTGCGGCCCATTCTTGCCTGCTTCCCTTAATAGTTTTTATTATCTGATTCACGGGATCACTATTTTAATACTTAAAGTGGATTTGAATTAGTATAACTGGCCCTAAGTGAAAATAAATTAATGTTAGCACATAAGAAGTTTCTCCAGACAATTAGAAACCAAACCAGATAAAATTAATATGTCTCATCTTCCCCGCTCCCTCTCAGAGGCTTGGAATCCAGATGGCATCGGGTGGCAGGTAGAGATGGATCTTGATGACCTAGACCTTCCTGCATCAGGGAGGGAAGTGCCCAGCATCGCTTCTGCCCACAGCTTCATAGGAGCACCAGGAGACAGAGGGGAATCTAAGCAGCAGTCGGACAGCTGAGGGTGGGGGACAGCTGAGCAGGCAGAGGATGGCGTCAGGATGGCTTCCTCTCCTCGACACAACCCTCAGCAGCAGAGGTGAATTTGCTCATAGCTACACTTGCACCCCAGTCAGAGGAATGGAGGCAGGGGATCCACCAGGGCCTATGAGGAGCTCCAGAACCACCTACTTCTTCCATGGCTGTGAGTCACCCATAGTCACTACATCCCCATACCTGCCGCTTGGGGTGCCAGGGGGCTGGATGCTAGGCCTTCCCAGAAACCTCTGATCCAACCTACCCTTCCCCAACCTCCACCAGCATCTTCACGGGAGGACATTTCTGCTCAGAGATAAACTGGCCTGCTCAAGGTCAAATAGAGCTGGCTCTCTGTGGTCCCCTTCCTACCTGCCCTCCAGCTCCTTGGGGACCAGAGTGGCAGGTGTCTCATGGTGGGGAGGTGTATCTTTGTTCCAAGGACTGCCTGAGGCATTAGCCTGACTCCTTAAAATCCTCATTTCCCAGATAGAAAAGAGGTTCCCGAGGGGGGCCCCAATCAGTGTCACCCCAGGAGGACACAAGTCCCCTGCCCCGCAGACAGCTGTTCCCAGGACTCCCCTGGAATGAATCAACTCTCCTGGCAACAGTGACGCACGCCACCCACCTGCACCCGCCAGCCTCGCGCCCTGTGCCCTTGCCGTCAGCAGTTCTCTGAAAGATATTCAGGTTTTTCCTTCTTCCTTTTTTCTCTTTCTGTGGGTGTTGAAGGGAGAGACGTCACCTGGGATGACTTCTACCAGAGACGGCATCATCGACAGGTCTACCCAGCAACCTCCTCAGGTGACCTGTCCTCCGCCACCTCTCATTGCCATTTGGATGCTGCTTCTGGTCCCTCTGTGGATCCATGGCAACTGACAAGGTGGCCCTGACCCTCTCCCCTGTGACATGACAACTGTGAGCATTTCAGCCTCTTGCCACAGGCTGGGCAGCCAGCTGTTTGCAGAGCACCCTCCGCTGCCCAGAAGCCACCAGTGTTTACTGGAGACTGGTGCCTCTCACCCATCTGCACTGCCCTGAAACCCAGAGGGCTCAGTCAAACCTGTTCCCCATTTCCCTCTTCTTACCTTTACCCTTTAGCACGTGGATTCAAGCCAGCTTCTCAGAAAGCCTGTGCCCCATCCCAGGTACCCAAAACCAAATCACATCCTCAATTTGCATGTGGAACGGGGATGCCACTCTACCCCTCACATCTGGGACAGAGTTAGTCACTTCTCTGTTGGAGGGGGCTTGGGATTCACCTTGGTGTGGGCCCAAGAGCTTTCCTCACAGAAAGAGTCCATCCCTGTAGGTGCTGTAGCCCAGAGAGTCCCGTTGTGGATAGAACTACACATGCCCTGTTGTTCAACTCTTGCTCCTCAGAACTCATTCTGCAGCTTGACCCTGGAGATGAGGGAGTGCTCAATGCAAAGCCAGTGGGAAGAGTCCGGGTCCATGTGAGGAACACAGCGCAGGGGACCAGGTAAGCAGAGCCACCACACGGCCATGTCGAGAGCCACACGGGAGCACGGGGAGGAGTCTACTTGAAACCTGACATAGGCCTGCAGGACAAGGACAAGGCTTTGAGGAGTTCAGCAAACCTGAGGATAACAGTCAGGAGAAAGGGTGGACGGAGGCACAAAGATGCACACGGGAGCACCGGCCACTGGGACACACTGTGAGCTTGTCACAGGGCTGGGTGGATGGATACATCGCCTTCAAGAGCAGCCTCAAGAACGTAAATGTGGTGCTGGAGAAATGGTTCAGTCAGTAAAGTACCAGCTTGAGGATCCTACTCTGGGTCCCCGTCATCCGTGTAAAGAGGTGAATGCCGCAGCATAATTCCAGGACTGAAGAGACACAACGGGCAGCTTTCTCTGCAGTTTAGTGACCAGCCAAACTAACTGAAACAGTGAGCTCAACCTTAGAGAGTAAAGGGAGAGCAATATAAGGTGGTTGACCAGGCTCAGACTGGTCTCTACATGGACAAACACTTCCATATACACAGAAACACACACACATACCAAGATAGGAAAAAAAAAGCTAACAGTGCCAAACATTTTGACTGAACTCATCCCTAGAGATAACCTCTCCTCAACTCTGGTCAGTACTGCAGGTGAGCCAGCGCCGCAAACCCCGGTTTCAGAACACAGACTTGAGGGCAGGGCAAGAGGTATGCAGGAAGGTCATCGCTCCGCAGAACGGCGATGTTAACTTAGTTGCAAGAGACAGAGCCCGGCCCTCAGGGGCGTGAGTGCTGTGCTGTGCATGTGGGCGTGTGACTCAGGCACTGACAGTGTGGACATGTGACTCACTCAGGAGCAGCTGGATCTGGGGTCCCATGATTCCTTCACTCACTTCCGCACTGTCCCCTTTCCAAGGCTCTATGGATCAGCAGCAAAACCTTGCCAACTCCAGTCCACATCACCCCAGGCCCAAGTTCAGAGGAGGCAAGCATTCAACACAGAAAGCACTCATGACCACAGGAGCCGAGCATCACATGGCCTGGATGCTTGCTGCCGCAATGTCCTCCAGCACACATGAAGGAGCATAGCCATCCTAGATCCAACTCTGGGAACCACTGAGCAGTTTCCAAGGTAGATTCTGTAAGGATTCTTCCCTCTGCAGAAAGGGAAGAAAGGATCAACCCTCTCCATCCCAGACCATATCGAGGAGCCCAGGACCCCAGCCTGCAGATTTGCAAACACATCAAGCTCAAGATCCCAAAGGGCTCTCGAAGCATTCTGAGTAAGGAGAGATGGGTGAAGCCTGGAGGTGCTTGTTCCTTCACCCTCAGGAATGGGGTGCCTTTGTCAAAAGGACCTAGGCTACCAGAGGGAACAGCTGGACTTAGGGGGACCATGAGATACTCGCTCTTGTTTCCAATTGCCAGAGCCAGAAGTTAAGGGGGCTTTGGGATGTCTTCCTGATATTCTCTTCTCATAGAATGCTTAGCCAGCCTGTGAAGCTCCTGGACAGCCCTGCGTACATGTCTCTCATGATGTGGTTCGCGGCAAGATTTCTGTCCAGAAAGTGACTTGTTCTGCCTATTTAGAGAAACCATAGATCTGTATATAGAGGGAATTGAGATAAGAGGACAAAAAAAAAAAAAGACTAGAGATGGCAGGGGCCACAAGCACTGGCATGGTGTCCTGGGAGAAGAGCAGGGAGGAGTCCAGGAACCTGCTGACACTGTCCAAAGGTATTGTCTCTGTCTTGTGCACCCAAAGTACTTGTAAGCCAAGTACAGGGGTGGGGGTGGGCAGTCACTATGAGACCGTGCTGCCCACATGGGAAGTGGCTAGGAGACATCATTATTGTGTGGTTCAGTCTTGCAGCAGGAGAAAGCTGAGCTCCTGGACTAGGGCCCAGGGTGTGGCCTCTTTGTTGTAGTCTGAGGAGGTAGAACACTGTCGTATGGCCAGGTATCACAGCAAGATGGGCCAGGATGTGCCGCCTAGCCAATGCCAAGTGGTAGAGCCCAAACAACCCCATGCCAGTCTCGATAACGTCCCTGTCAGCAGGAGTGAGGGGAGGGGCCCATCCTCCTCCATTCACCTGAGTCTCCAAGGCCTTGTGCTTGCTAAACATTGAAGCCACTCCCCTCACACAGCTATGAATCCAGCTATTTGTTCTTCCTACCATCAACCCCAAAGCATGCGCACGAGGGGAAGCTTAGTCTCTCTGTTGATGTGGGGCTCCCCTGCTTGAAGTGTTTTCTAATTCTTGGCCACTTACGACTTTTGAGGTGGGGAGGGACAAAGTTTCATGGATCCCCAGCTGGCCTAGAACTTGCTGCGTAGCTGAGGATGTCCTTCAACCTCTGATATTCTCTGCCTCTCCCTCCCAAGTGCTGGGATGAGGGGTGAGCACCACTGCACCTGGTTTCTGTGGTGCTGGGGTTGAAGCCAGGCCCAGATACGTGCCAGGCACGCACTCTGCCTATGAACACTACAATCCCAGCCTTTGTTTCCTACTCCTTTTCTGTGGTTTTGTTCATCTCATCTCCGAGCTGACCACACCAGTGGTGTTTGATTGCATTATTGCCCACAGAGCTCTCTCTTCAGAAGCAAACATCTCCCCGTTGCGCTCTCAGCTTATGTTTGCGCTAAAGTACAAATTCTGCATCAAAACCACCTCTTTCCAGTGGATCAAAGAGGGAGCACAGGGGCCTGAAAGCCTGTGTACCCCCTGCACTCCACAAGATGGGGACTCAAGCAGAGAAGGAGCCAGCCAAGGACCCTGGCATCTCTGACAATGCCCAGTCTGACTGTCCCAAGTGTGAGGACTTTGCTCTGGCTCCAGTCAGACCCCTCCCAGGGTCAGGCTGTCCTGCTGAAGGTGACAGGATTCCAGAAGAGGTCAGTAGCAAAAACAAACAAACAGAAAGCATGGATTCATGTACACATGGTGACATGTGTGTCACCTACAGGCTGGGAAGGGAGTCCTGTGGCCTGTTCCTAACACCATGCGCTCACACAGGTGAAAAGGGCAGCTCTATGTAGCAAGTGGCTTTCACATGGGGACTTCCTGGGACAACCCTCTGGACTGAGACCCAATGCCTTGGCTGGGTACCCAGTTCCCTCTCATACATCCACCCAGGTAAATAAACACCCTATAGCCAGCTGCTCAAAACCAGAGGCCACCGTCTTTACAAACCTGGTGCTGGCAGTAGCTTTCTGGTGCTACAGACAGAATCACCCAGTACTGGATGCCACGGTCACCAGTTTACAGCCTCAGCCTTTCCTATACGCAATGCCCATGGAGGGTGAGAGGCTGTGAGAGGCCATGTCACAAAGCTGTGCAAACGAAGTCTGATTACAGTGGAGACCCCAAGATGTTGGAGCTGCCAGAGCTGTGGGGACGTCTGCCAAGGGGAGCTGCATAACACAAGAGGTGGAACCAGCCCAAGGGAGAGGTGTATATTGCAGGTAGCAAACCTGGGAGGGCAGTGCTAAGTCATCTGGACATCAGACACGGAGCTACAGGATTTGGTGTTTGCTCAGCTCGGTTCTGGTCTTGTTTTGGTCCACTCTCGCCTCACTACGGTCCATTTTTCCCCTTTTAGAATGATAATGTATTGCCTGTGTCTTTAAGTGTTGGAAGTATGTACTTCAATTTTTTTATTTTATTCTACAGAAGGTTGCAGTTAAGAAGTTGCCTTAAGTCTCAAAGGGAACCTTGGAATTTATGAACGGTATTGATGGTGTTGAAAATGTGGTGGACCACAGGGACTTTTTACAGTTGAACTAAATGCATTTTGCATTATGATACGGCCACGGGAGACTGTGGAGGCCGTAGAGTGGAATGCGACGGTCTGAATGAGAACAGCCTAGGCTCGGGTATTTGAACACTTGGTTCCTGGTTGATATTGCAATCTGAGGAGGTTTAGATGTGCAGCCCTGCTGAAGAAGTGGGTCACTGGGGGGCCTTTGAGATTGTGTAGCCTCCCATACTCGCAGTTCGCTCTCTCTGCTCCCTACTTACACTGAAAGATGTGAGCTCTCGGCTTCCTCCTCCAGCCACCATGCCTGCCTGCCACTTGTTGCTCTGCCTCCCTGCCGTGATGAACTCTTACCCCTCGGGAACTGAAGCCAAAATAAACTCTTTATAAGTTGACTTGGCTGTGGTGTTTTATCACAGCAAGAGAAAAGCAGTCAACACGATGGCTCACAGATACTGTTTACTTGACATTTCCATAGAATAATTCTCAGCCTTTTAGCGCTTTTCCTCCACCCAGGTCTTAGGAGCAGGACCTTGATCTCTCGGCTACCCTAGCCTCACCTTTCACCACCAAGGCATCCCTTGGACCCGGGACACTGGGAGAGCCACTCAGCTTCTGCTAGCTTCTGGGGTTGTCCTGTGGAAGCAGAAGCCCTTTATCTTGTGGAATCAGATGACAGTGTCCTGTGAAGGTCATGAAGGCAGAACCCTGACTAGAAGGATCCCTGAGTGACCAGATGCTAAGGACAGGGAGGAAACAAGTGTCCCAGAGAACAAAGAAGAAAAGAGATGGCAGGAAGGGCCAGTGAGCCTCAGCACCAAGGTTGCCTGAGCTGAGGCCTTCAACCCCAGCTCCTGCTTCTAGAGGGTCGGAGCCTCTCCACTGAGGGGGCTGATGAGGCCACAAGGTTATCTGGGCTTTCCAGGACTGAGGCCAGTGGAAGCCAGCATCCAGGGCCCTTGAGGGCTCTGCTCACACAGTGACCTTGGAAGCATCCTGAACCCCTTCCAGGTTTAAAATTCACAGAGACACAGATTTGCTCTAAGGGACCAAGCACAGTGAAAACAAGGTCCCCTTACCCTGGAAGCCTGGCCATGCAGCTGCAGTGCCAATGTGCACAAGTCACGTGACACTGTCACTCATGCAAGACCTCAGCTTTCTACCTAGTCCTTCATGGGGTCTAACAGGCCTCCAGTCCCTCATGTTAACAGCAAAGGTCCCAGGGACTCAGTGACCCTTGCAAGCCCCCAAGGAACTGTCCAGAAGCATTAAAGTCTGAGGCCAGCCTTGAAATCACACTCTCACCAGGCTCTCAGCCAGGGAAAGCGAGCCCTGTGGGCATGAGGAAGTGGGGAGCTTTGAAATAAAAACAGGAGGAGCCAACAGGATTTGACGTTGCAGGACAAGGTTCTCCCTGGCAGCAGCTCAAACCCAGGATCACGACTGACAAATTGATCATCTCTGTCCCTCAGCACTGAGGGCTGAAGGAACAAGAACCGGTAATGAGGAGCAGTAAGGACAGGCCACACTTCCTGTCCACCACAAGAAGACCTCAAGAAGACCAGCAGGACCTGAACCACCAGAGAGTTCTCTCCCCTCCCTTAGGCCATTACCCTTAACATCACCCCATTCTCAACTTCCTCCCAGCATGCTCACTCTCCAGGCTCTCACCTTCTTGTTCTCTCTCTTAGGAGTCTGGTGCCCTGAGCCACACGGCTGACAGGGCCACATCAGGGAAGCAGATGGACAGGTAGGGACAGCTGATACTGGCCTGAAAACCAGCTATACCCAGAAGCACAGGACTGCAGACAGTTCAAGACAAAACTGAGAAATAGAGGGGCTGGGGAGGGTGAGGGCATGGTGGGTAGGGTCTGCTGGAGGGGAGCCTGGTGGAGGGGTCTAGTGAACAGGGCCTGGCGGACAGTATCTGGTAGACAATGTATTAGGGATGGGTATGGAGGACAGGATCAGTGGACAAGGTCTGATGGATGGGGTCTGGTGGGTGGGGTCTGGTGGGTGGGGTCTGGTGGATGGGGTCTGGTGGATGGAGTCTGGTAGATGAATGTCTGGTAGGTGGAGTCTGGTGGATGGATGTCTGGTGGGTAGGTACCCTGCAGGATTGAACTCCAGGCGACAAAGGTAGAAACCCTGAGCTGGGCCAAAGGAAAGTGTCTCCTTGGACCAAAGACATACAAGGCTCTTCTCTGAACACTACTGCATGTGTTTCTTGCCTTATTACTGAACAGAAAGGAGGTGGGTGAATAGGACAAGCCAGGCACCCCACTTACTCATAGAAAACCAGTGAGCAGTGTAGCTGGAGGAAATAATTCCTTCCCTACAGTAGAAATACTGCTGCAAAAACAACAGAGGGCCCTGTGGTGTCTGTGGCGTGGTTCTTAACCTGCAGGACAATGACCTCAAGGGTCATAAATCAGGCCCACTTTAGACCCAGATTCTCTGCTCTCTAGTCCTCCAAGAATGTGAGCCTGCAGCCTCATGACCGTGGTACCACGGCTGTGAATGTCTCTACTACCACGTCTTCTCCACCATGGTGGACCGTGTTCTCTCAAACTGTAAGCCAAAATCAATCTTGCCTCTTTTAAGTTGTCTTTCTCCAGGCATTCTGCTACTGCAAAAGGTCTTCCCTCGAAACCTGAGAACTTTGCCAAGGTTTCCAGAGGACCTCAGAGCCCCTTGGGCATGGAGCAGGGGCTACCGATGGGAGGTGAAATAAGAGGAAGGGCCTCAGAGAAGGGAAGGAGGGTGACTTCTCAGTTGGATGACACAGGCCTTCTTCACCCACCACATTCTCAGAGAAACAGACCATAAATCACAGGAGGCTTGTGAGACAGTCACAGCTATTTTCCCAGCATTCCTTTTAGACAGAAAGCCTTAGTGGGGGTTTCAGACAGACTCATGAGGAGGAGGTGCCTGACCAGCCTGGGAAATAGCTCCTGAGAGCCTTGTTTTTAAGGAGAATATATGAAGAGCCATGTCAATTTCCACTTAAATCTCAAGCCTGGGACGCCTTCGCCTAGAATTCTATTTTAAAACGTTGAAAGCACTATTTCAGAGTAGAAATCAATAAAATACACCAAAAAAGAAAAAGAAGAGAAGAAAGGGGGGTCCTAGGCAAAGCATCTCCAGGCTCCTACTAAATGCTATTTTTTGAAAACATCAATAGTTGCAGCTTTTAACTTAATTCTTGAGTATGCAGTTGGTTCACTTAGAGGTTTTTATGGTGAGGTAGCCCCACTCTCTGCCTCAGCTCAGGTGGGCAAATGAAAGCCAACCAGGATCACACAGCTGCCTCCTGGCCCCCTTCAAGGTGGGCACCTTGGCCACATGAAGACCACTATTCACAGACCCTGGCCCCTCTCAAATGGGTGCACACGGCTTAAACTCCCTCAGTTCGATAGACATAGCTTAAAGAAATGAGCAACCAAGCCTCTGTCTGTAAGCTGGGCCATTCTGTGGCCACATGGGGACAGAAGCAGACATGAAAGGACAGAGGACAGAGCAGAGCCAAGAGACACAGCCTGGGCCCCACCTGCTGACCCCTAGCCTACCGGAATACAGGAGGACAAAGCACACACCCCTCCAAACACATTCCTTGAGCCAGTTTTTGCCACATTCTATGGAATTTTTCCTTTGTCTTTCCCAAGAACCGGCAGCTTGACAATTGTCCCTGTACCCCAGTGTTGGGTGGCAGCTATGTAGAGAAGACTCACTGGCACAGACATGATCTTCTGACAGTCTTGGAAAGGGGCTATAGCTTTGCCAGGTAGATGCACAGGTAACTTGGTAAGAAGTGGGGTGGGGTGAAGGTAGGGTACTGGTTCATGGCTCATGTCAGTCCCATCTCTGTCTGGCTAGCAGACAAAGCACCCCCCCCCCCGCCACTTTGAGCACCAATCTTACTGGGCCAAAGTGTCTACTTGGAAGAAATTAATTTGGACCAGATGATCTCCCAGGTTCCTCTTCAATTCTGGGATTCAGTTAAATGCTGGGAGGCTGGTAATCTGGACCAGAGCTGCGCATCCAGCACACCTCACCTCTCTACACCTCAGCTTCCTCGGAGCTGTGTAGCCTGGACAGGGAGGAAGGAAGAATCAGGGTCAGACCCAGAATCTTTCCTACCTGAGGGCCACCTGCCACCCTCAACAAGAGAGAGGGGCCCAAGGCCAAGTTCTTGAGGGGAGTGTGATGAGGCTCTCTCAAAGACAAGCATCCACTGAGGTCAGCTCTGCCACCCTTCTTGCCATGATGCCACCAATCTCCCAGCGGGAAGTCAATGAAGACTGAAATTACAAAACATCGTGAAAACCAATATGTGCACCTTTGCCCAGCCCCCATGGCCTTGCAATGAAGGCATGGCAGATGAGTGGTAGCCACCAGAGACTGGGGGAAGGACCACAGGAGCTGATCCTGGGCATCCTAGCCATGCTCACCGGACGCCAGAATAAGAGGATCAAGGTAATGCAGAAAGGTAAGGCCTTAAAGCCAATCTGTAACCTTAGATATCTACCTTGAAGTAGCCACATTAGAGCACTATTATAGTCTCCATGACTAAAGGACAAGGAGACAGTGTCTCCCAAGGCTTGCAGAATATCTCTGGCCTTGGGATCAGCTCTGGGTCACTGCAATGAAGCCAGAAGGGCAGACACTTCCCAGGTAAGCTTCCAACTCAGCAGCTGCAAAGTAAGGGACAGAATGGGGGCAGGACAGGCTGTCCCATCATCCACCCAGCCCAACAGGCCTGACACAATTCCTTGCTCACCTCCAGACATTCACCATCCAAGTTAAAACCTACCTCAAAGATCCTAGAACCAGTAGGCCTCCTCTGACCCCCAAATCCACCTTAACACAGAAACCCCAAATGCACCTTAACACTGCCTACCCACACAACCCTGGTTATTCCCCTGTCTGCTTGATGACCATGCTATCTGTACAAGGCCCTTTGACACCTTATCTCCCTCTGTACTAAGGTAAGATGACCTGACACAGGGGGACCTAGATCTGTGGCACCTGCTGCCTGGGGCTTGATTGAAGCATCCAGGATTTCAGAGCACAGATGCTGACCACCAGGGTAGGCCCACTGGCCTCCTAGAGCCTTGAGTCCTGGCTGTTCTGAGTTCCTTCTCTATTCTTTGGGCCGTCCGGAGCCAGAGGCTCTCCCCATAGCATCCTCATCCTCCACTGAGGCTTTCTCATGGCCACACCCCTTCCTCCTCATTGTCTGCACACTGCAGTGCCAGCATACCCTGTCACCAGAGCACCCCAACAATCACAAGCAGCCATCAAGGCCCAGCATCCTTTCTGAGCCTACTTTCTTGCTTCCTGAGGTGGGCCAGGCAAAGCTCAGGAGAACCTTCTTTCTCCTCACAGTTGCCCAATGGTCCACCCCCCCATAGACCTGTTCAATTCCCCACAGACAGCACTCAGCAGACCCTCCCCACCCAGGAGACAACATGTAGGGAGAGCAGCAAGGTCATACCCTCTCTGTCTTCCTCGGTGGATCAGGGCTGAAATGGGACTTTCTGTAGAGCCCCTCAGGAGCTGTGTCATTGGTGGTGGTCACAGCTTTCACTCTTTGTACCTGGCCACTCACCTTCAGCCTCCTGGAACAAGAGAGGAACAAGTAACGGAAAATAGCGAACAGGATACAGCCAGCCATGGTAGACCTCACTGCCCCCTGTCACTCTTCTATGAGACATTGCTGTGCAGTGTAGCTACTGAAAAACCCATTACTCTATCCTTCCTTTACCTAGCCACTCTTCCCACTATCCTTGGG
Organism: Alexandromys fortis; assembly: GCF_014885135.2. Taxonomy (NCBI): domain Eukaryota; kingdom Metazoa; phylum Chordata; class Mammalia; order Rodentia; family Cricetidae; genus Alexandromys; species Alexandromys fortis. The sequence continues at coordinate 2,944,647 of NW_026067930.1, forward strand.
CCATTCCTTCACCAGCTGCTGCCCAGCCCAGGGTCTCCACACAGCCTCAGAACGCAGACCACCCACGACACAGCCTGGCCCCTAAGCTTCCTCAGTCCTCACCACAGTAGAAAGGAATGAGGGTATGACAGAGCTGCGTCCCTTTGGCCTGAGAGCTGGACAGCACCGTTGATAGGTTTTGGCACAATCTGATTTCCTGAACCTGCAGGAAGCCTAATTAAAGATGCTGTTAACTGGAGGCCATGCTGGGTTACCTGAGGGAGCGCTTCCAATGACATCTGTCCCAATCCATAGGGAAGAAACCGAAGGAGACTTGAGAGAAACGAGAGGCCACATGAGGACAGAGACGGAGATTGGAGGGACAGAACCACAATCACAGAACGCCTGGAGCCTCCAGAGGTGGGAAGAGACAGTCTGCTCCACTTCTAAAGAAAGCTCCTCGGGACACGGTGGCCTGTGGCTTCAGATAAAACCTGAGGAGTTCATTTCTGCTCACTAACTGTGGCCATGCGCAGCAACCAACACCCCTCCCTTCCAGGAAGGGAGCTCTCAGTCATGAGGAAATGACATCCAAGGCCTGTCAATGATCTGCTACCTGCTGGCCCAGGCCAGTGCACAGTAGACCATTCTCTAGACACCCAACACCCCCTGGCCCAGTCACCCAGGCAGGCAGTCGTGAAGAGTCTGGAGTTTGCCAGAAGTTTTGGTTCAGCTTCTGATTCCCAGGAATCCCCAGTTGCTTTTTGGCCAATATGCACTGCCCAGCAGTGACCCCGCTCCTTGGTGTGTGTACCACAGGCTAAGGAACCCTTTCACTTGGCATTCTTGCTCATGGGCACAGGTTCCTCAGGCTGTCCCTCATCCATCATCTCACACCATCCCGCACCCCGTGTGCCTGCCCCTGCTCTGGACCCCCTCTGAGGTCCCATGAATCATCCACAGGAAGAAGAAGCACTTTCTGCAGACATTCACAGTACACCCCTCACTCGGAGCAGCCGCCATTGATCCCTTCTGCCCAGACTCTGAGAATCAGACCATACTCAGTTTCCCGTGGGCAAACATCCAGGAAAAGCCCTCAGTGGGCATCCGTGCCAGTGGGGAGGATGGACTGATTGACAGGGAGAGGAGAGAAGGCAGCAGGAACCAAGGCAGACCCTGGGGAGGCCAGGAGGTAGGGGTAACCTCTGCACTGTGTGTTCTTAGGGAAGAGGAACTCTACAGTCACAGCCACAGCCACAGCCACTCGCTCCGAGACCCGGAGGGCTGTGTGCAGCTTGTCCTCACCCTGGGAGAGGAAGTGACGGGGGTGACAGGCCAAGGTTTGGGCTCCAGGTTGTGCAGGTGGGAACTGCAGGGATCTAGTCAATAAGTGGATAGGGGGGCGTGTCCCAGGGTGAGGGACAGCCCATAGCCAGGATTTAAAGTGCTCCTGATTCGGTGCAGGATGGGAGGGGGCACCTACTTGGAGTCTTCCCCGTAAGTAACTCGACTCCTCAGGGAAAAACCTTGGGGACCAAGGAGGCATATCTGTTACCTTCTACCACACACAAGTAACTTAAGAAGGGAAGACTTATTTTGGTACACAGTTGTGGGGACAGTACAGTCCCTCACGGTGGAGAAGGGACGACATCAGGATTGTGAGGCAGCTGATCACATTGGGTTCAGGCAGGGAGCAGAGAGACATGCACACTGGCGTTCCTGGATCGCGGGCCATGGTGTTGTGCCATCCACAACGAACCTTTGCTCCTCCTAACGTCTTCCCCTCAGGTATTTTGGTACAGCAAACAAATGTTGCCTGACACAAAAGTGAAACTCTTTGGGTCTGACATGTCCCCAGAGGTCATGTGTGGAGAGCTGGGTCCCTGTCTTGGCGCTGTTGTGGATAGACCTTTTGAAAGATGAGAGTGGTGGGAGGTTTCAGGAGGAAGACCCACTGGGGCTGTGCTCGCTAGGGGACTGTCGACAGCCTGACCCTCCTTCTCTTTCATTTCTTAGCAAACCAGCTAGGCAGGTGGTTTTGCTCCACCATGATGTGTGGCATCATCATGAATGCAGGCGCACGAGTCCACCTGATCCTGAAATGGAAACTCTGAAACTGAGCTAAAATAACCTGCTATCTTTATACACTGACTGCCTCAGGTGTTTTGCTACAGTCCCAGAGAGCTGAGTAAGGCACCTCTCAGTCTCACTATGGCAAACTAATTGTAAACATCCTGGGCCAGGCAAACTCACAACTTAAAGACCCCATGACATCATCCCTCCACCAATGGGAAAATGGGTGATTGGGCTGTCAATTGGTTCTCCCAAAGAGGAGGTTGGAAAGGGAAGGAAAGTGTGTCCACCACAGGTACTAGTTAGAAAACAACCATGTTGTATCTGCTGAAACTTTAACTATCTCAATATCTGCCATCTTTATTCTGGTGGAGAAAACATCCGAAATTCAGAGCTGTATGCCCAAGGACATACACCTCCCAAGGAGAGAACCAAGGTTAAAATCCATTGTGGGAGTTAGAAGTCGAAGGTCTCGGTATCACAAGACCATGCTGAAGGCTCCAGGGTAGGCTCCTTCCTTCCTCCCTCAGTTCCCAGTACCTCAAAGGGCTGGCATCATTGCCTCAGCCTCAGCTTTTTCCACATAGACACTCGCTGCTGTGTGTCAGTGCCTCTCTCTTAGAAGGCCATCAGCCGTTGGACTTAGTGCCACCATAACCCAGGGCTGTCCCATCTCAGGACCCCATTGTAATTGCACCTGCATGCACCTATACTCTAGATAAAGCTCATGCTGTGAAATCTAAGTGTACATGTTTTGTGGGTTCAGGGGAGGTACCCCCAAGGAACCAGGACAGAAGTGTCAGGGGACTCTCTCTTGCCTTGGGCTGCCTGGCCAATAATAGCAGGAGGATCCCCCAGCAGAAGTAAGTAAGAGGGTCCTGCAGGTCCAAAACCTCACTCTCGCCCTTACTACTCAAACACTTCCCAGATAAACTCGTGGTCCTTCTGGATGCCCTGACAAGCATGCTGGGCTCCTTACATGGGAGGATGTCAAGTCTGGGGAACTTTCAGGAGGCTTGTGTGAATGGCGAGGAACAGTCCCTTCCTCCCTCCTAAACATGCCAGCCTATCTCTTTTAGACTGTCTGACACTGGGACCTGTTCATGGCATAGAGCCCTCCACATGCACACCTGCCTGACATTCTCAGCCCATATCTGGATGGAGCCTGTGTTCTGTGGAAGTGATGTACGGAACATAACTGCCTCCCCGCCCACCCCATCTCCCTGGGTGTGCCTCACTTTACCCCCCCTCCCACACACACATCCATCCTTCCCATCTAAAAGAGATGCCAAGAACCTACCAGTGCATTCTGGGATCCAGCCAGAGAAGACCAACAACAGGCAAATGAAGCAAGCAATGCAGAAGGTCCTTTAGTGACCAAGGGGTGCTATTATGACCAAGGTATTCAAAGCCCAGAGGCGGTGAACAAGCTGCTCAGAGACACACTGCCCTGGGCCATAAAGGCAGGCTTGATCACTCTGGTTGTGTGTATCTGAGACCACCATCCAGCATCCACATGCAAAGCGAAGCCGACTGCTCACCCACAGCCCTCCCCTCCTGCCTCACTTCTGCCTTCCCAACCTCCTTTCTCCAGGGGAGCCAGGCCTTTTTACATCACAGTTCCGTGGCAGCGACTCTCCCATTGCAAACGTTCGGAACAAAAGCATGCCCTCCCAGACAGGTAGGTGTCTCCCTTATACTGGCATCTGTTTATTTGATATTAATGTTCAATCCAGTGCCGAACCCCTCCGTGGGCTCCACCGTGTTCAGAGGGAATTGCTAGCTGCCTCCGAACAAGATAAGATATGTTAGGCCTAACTTGCTGTGACCTTTCCTTTCTCTCTGAAAAACCACTTGCTTACGGAAAATCCCAACCATCATAAATCACCATCACTCAGAAGCATGTGGGCCAGAGCCGAGAGCATGGGGGGTATTCATCACAGTTTGGGGACTTTGACAGCCAGTCGCTATGGAGTTTACAAACTGTAACCCTTCCCCTTGACCACTACCCTTCCTGTAGTATAGAAATCTCCACCAGTCCCTCCACTCTCCTCCACATCGTGTCCACATTTCAAGGCTCTGCAGACATACCTCCTCCAGGAAGCCTGACCTGCTGCTAAGTTTGCACTTGAAAAGAAACTAGCTCTAGCTGGGCAAGGTGACCTGGTGGGCAGGAGACTCTCATCCCTGCAGAGCACTATAGAGGGGTTTCCCATGAGGAGCAGCAGTCTGCAGCCTGTATAAGTTGAGCCTGTCCCACAGCTTGTTTTATAAATAAAGTTTTATTGAAGCAGCCACTCTGTTCATCTGTGCAATTGGAGCTGTTGTCAACTGACTGACCTTGAACATAGTACAAGGGCAGAGCTGAGGGGTGACCACAAGGATCTCACTTCCACAAAGCTATCCTACCTGTGTCCTGGACTCCAGCCTCTGGTGGATGTCCTTTCTGCTGGTGGAAGCAGAGAACCAGATGAAACAGCCTGCCATCCAGTGAGCACAGAGCCTGCAAAGGGAGGAACCAGGCCAGAGAAAGAGCGGGGGTGCAAGACAGCACACTTCAAGAGTCCTAGGACCAACAAGAAAAAAGTTCATCTTCCCCAAGGTTGAAGCCTCTTGGGGGTCTGGAGTTGGAGACTTGGGTATTTCAGAGGGTATGGCCAGTTTAGCGATATGAAACGTGAGAGCTATTTGGAGGTCCTCAGGCAAAATGGCAGAGGCGGCGCAGGAGGCTAGCTCCCAGGGTCCAGGTTTAACTGGCACCTTAATAGGGGGGAGGCCAATCCAGTGGGCAGTTTTTCCATGCATGGAAGGCCCATCTTTCACTCTCACAGGGACCCAGAAGAGGTTTGCCCAGACAGGGGGCTCTACGCACCTTGATCTGGTGCCCAGGAGCCCCCTTCTTCCTAGCACACTTGTTACCCCTTGGAAACATAGCTGTCTAGGCCAGACCAAGGTCCATGACTACTGACTTAACCTTCCTGATTCTCCAAGGGGACACAGGTGGGAAAGCGCAGAGGACACAGCTTGCAGGACAGTGCTTGGCAGAGCCACCTCAGGTCCAGGACAATCATGGGCACAAAGCCCAGATCTGTCTGTAGGAATTTTCTTAAATGCCTGGAGCTACAGTCTTGTGAAATCTGCATACATATTCATGCAAATCATATGCAAATAACACCTCCCCCAGATCAGCTGCAGGAAGGCAAGGCTGCTGCTTGTCCTTCCTCTCCAGGGTCAGCTCCACCCACACAGCCCAGCCGTGGAGACACTGGGCCAGCCAGAGATCCCGCATCAATGTCACCTGCCCTTGGACAATGGACAAATGAAGAAACTGAGATGGGAGGCAAGAATGTCCAAATGGACTTGTCCATGTCCAGAGCTGGGCAGGAACGTCTATGGCCAAGACACTTCCAACCCAGCAGCCTCCTCTTTACAGAGGGAAAAAGGCTGCGTCCTGGCAGAGAGCCAGGCACACAGGCCCAGTACTCTCTCTGGACAGAATGAGCATCTGCGTAGGGCCACCCCATGCCTTCTCAAGAAACAGTGACATTTACTCTTAAATCCTCTCTCAGGGGACCCCGCGAGCAATCCCTCCCCAATCAAAGGCAGCTCCAAAAATAAAGCCTCTGCCAGCCCTGCATGGATTAAATGTCACCAGAGAGCGGAGGAATGATGAATCTAGATTATTGGAGCCAGGGGAGAGAGCTAGTGCCCCTGAGGGGGTACTCACACACTCAGACAACCACGGGAGCCCCGCTGTCCTTGCAGCTCTAAGCACCTGGCCCCTGTGCTCAAGTGAAGAAACTGAGGCAAGAGGTTATGGTTTGAGGATGAATCTGTGCAAAGACTGTGATTACAACCACCTCTTGTGTCTCCTAGTCTCTAGAGAACTGTGCAGAAGTCCCAATCTACCTCTTGAGGGGCTGGCCCCTCTACTCAGCAGCCTGAGACCCTATTAACCAAACACGCCCAGGCCACTGGAGTCATCCCAAGTTCTCACGGGATCCCCTCTTACACCTCATTCTTATTTCTCCCTAAATTTCCCATTGGACCCTTCCTGTACTTTGTACCTGACCCACAGTTCTGTATCCCCAACATTCTCATCCACTTTCTGTCTCTCCCACTTCTAGCTTCCTTTAGATCTCTAGATGGCCCCGGTTAAGAGATCTGTTGGACACGGTCATACATCGCGGTAAGTTTGAAGAAGATATCCTCCACAGTCTTGAGTGTTTCAACACTTGGCCCTCAGTCGGTGATTCTGTTTGGGGATGCTTAGGACGTGTGGCCTGGTTGGGGGTTGTATGTCACTAGGGGCAGGCTTCATGAGTTCAAGGCCTACTCCCAGTTCATTCTCTCTGTTTTCAGGCTTGTGGCTCTAGATGTGAGATCTCAGCTTGCTGCCCCATGACTTCCCACCTGTCTGCTGTTTCTGGTTTGTCCCTAAAGACTCTAACGTCCTGTCCTGCAGTAGACAGGTTCCACGTCTGCTGCTGGCAGTTCCCTGTGACTGGAGCCCTTGACTTTGCAGTGGCCCATTGGTCACAGCACCCTCTTTCACTATACTGAAGTCCCCCAGATTCCTGCCCGATACGTGGGAAAGGATAACGCTGTCCTAGCACGCAGCCCATCACTGAACTACCCTTTCTCACCAGGACCTCAGCACTTAACATCTGTCTAGAAGCCAGTTGGGCCACCTGCTAACTGTAGGCTCCTCAAGGTCCAAGCTGGACAAATAAGGATCCTGGGTCAATGCCTGTAAGCAATAGTATCTTGCCTATCCCCATGACAACAGGAACAAGCTATAAATGCTCATGCCCCACATCTACCCACAGGGGTCGCTGTCCTTTAAGTATGGCCATTATCAGGCTGGTCCAACCCCAGAGGGGAAAAAAAAAAGGTGCCTCCCTGGGTTGCGGAATTAACTTCACAGCTAATGCACAGGACTCCGAAGGTGCTATCCATGGTCAGGGGCAAGGGCTCCAGTGGAATAGTGAGGAGAGCAGGACTTATGGGCCCGCAGAAGACACTGGCGCATGAGTCCCAGAGTTTCCGATGACTCCCGCGATAAAAGCCAACTCAGCTCAGGTGGACAGCACCAGAGCGCCTCAGGACAAGGGAGGCCGAGGCGCCTGTGCATATTCCACACTTCATCTCCAAACACTGAGACTCCAAACAAGGATTAAGCCAATGAGGATTTTGAGAGGTGCGTGATGAAGACAGATTTGGCTTGCCCAGGCTCTGGGTCAGCAGAGCCCTGTTGCCAAAAGTGAGGAGAACCGTCTCTGGCCATTGTGTTGCTGTGGTTATACTGAACATAGGGTTGTCTTGCCTGGGACAGGGAGAAGAGGTCTGCCAAGGGAGTGCAGGCCTGGAACAGGGGCATCAGCATGAAGCTGGGGTTTGTCTTGGTCCGTGTTCTATTTCTGTGAAGAGACTCCATAACTGTGGCAACTCTTAACAGCAACAAGCATTCAGTTGGGGCTTGCCTACTGCTTCAGAGGTGTAGCCCATTATTATGGCAGGGAGCATTGCGGCACACAGGCCCACATGGTGCTGGACAAGTCGCTGAGAATTCTACATCCAGATCCACAGGCAACAGGAAGAGAGAGAAACTGGGACTGGCTTGATTTTTGAAACTCCAAAGCCCACCCCCACTGACACATTTCTTCCAATAAGGCCACACCTACTCCAACAAGGCCACACCTCCCAATCCCTCTCAAGTTGTGCCACTCCCTGATGATCATGTATTCAAGTATATAAACCTGTGGGGGCGGTTCTTACTCAAACCACCACGGAGCTGAAGGTCAGCAGAGTGTCTGCAGCCCCCATTACACATCTATGACCCACAGTCCCTCACTGTACCCCACAGTATGGCTAGCAAGCTTCTGAGGTCCTACCCTGCAGATTTACTGAGACCGGAAAGAGAGTAATAAGTAAGAATGCACCGCACAGCGAGGTGGGCATTGTCACGGCAAGGAGTACCATGCCAGGAATACCGAGGCAGATAGCAGCATCTCCAAGGGTGGGGCACCCTGGCTGAGGAACCCTTGCCTTGCAGGACAAGGACTGATTTCTAGCTCTTCCACAAGAAGCCCCTCACTACCAGGTGGTGGTAGCCAATGCCTTTAATCACAACACTTGGGAGGCAGAGGCAGGCAGATCTCTGTGAGTCTGAGGCCAGCTGGGTCTATTGAGTGAGTTCCAGGACAGCCAGGGCTACTCAGAAAAACCTGTCTTTAAAAAAAGTAGGATGCTTTGTGGGAACCTAGTCTGTTTGGATGCTCACCTTCCTAGACCTGGATGGAGCAAGGAGGACCTTGGACTTCCCACAGGGCAGGGAACACTGACTGCTCTTTGGACTGGACAGGGAGGGGGAGGGGGTGGGGGAGGGGAGAAGTGGGAGGAGAGGAGGAGGGAAGGAGGTGGAAATTTTTAATAAAAATTTAAAAAAAAAAAAGTAGGATGTAGTAGGAACACAGAGAAAAACCAGCTACAGGCACATGGACACCTGACAGGCCCACTGCCAAGTGGACATGGGCCAGGGGACCACTTAGAAACTGACCCTTGCAAGGCCTATTCTACAGGTAGCCAGGAATATTTATGGACTCCCATATAAATAGTTCCTGTCCCCTGGAGAAAGGGTAGGGCCTTGAGTCAGGATCCTCTGCCCTAGGGACCCTACAAAATCTCATCTAGATGGGCTCTTGTTCCAAGAACTTGCTGGGGTCTGGCCACAGGCAGCTGCCACCAGCATTCAGTTTGGCAGGTCCTGGTTCCATTAGGTAATATATATTAGTAAATATCTCGCTGGCTACCCAGCTATCCTGCCCTGGAGATGAGGTGTTCTGTGTGTGGCCACTACCCTCCCTGGTCATCAGTAGCAAGAACCCCCACCTCACTCCTACAGAGAGGAGCCATCCCAGCCCCTATATCCTGGCACACATGACCCCCTTGCTCCCTGTGATTCAGCTCTGTGGTGGCACCTATTGCTGCCTCTCCCTGTGGAGGACCACCATGTTCCACAGGGCTCTCCACAGGGCTCCTCCGGGTAGTCCTTGACCTCTGAGTAACTGGAAGGTGTCAGGTCCTAGGCAACGGCACCTTCATGGTCAGCTCGGGTCCTAAGCCTCTTTATTCAATCCTTTGCCATTACAGCAGCCCCCCCCCCATTTGAATCAGAAGTATCCAAAGTCGACGACCCAGGATCCTTGAGCTCCATCTGCCAGTTCCTGAGTAAAGATCCTTCCAGAACCAGGAGACAGCACCTCCAGGTGGACAATGCCTCATTATCCCACGCTGGGACTCCTGCCACCAAGGCTGTGTGTGGTGCCTTCCACCCACAGGTGTCGATCAGTGTAGCTGCCAGGCAGGTTACCACTTCCTCCTCCTCAGCAGAAGGCGGAGCTGAGGCCCGCTGTTTTGAGCTCCACCTCTACCATGGGTCTATGGAGCATCTGGAAGATTCCTTGGCTAGTGGCAGAGTCCCAGGACACGAAATCCAGTTAAGGACTCTCGATGCCTCCAGTAATAGGGCCCGCTCTTTCCCTACGGACCCCACCTGTGGTGTGGACAGACCGCTCCCCGCTCCCAGAGAATCTGCCTGCCGGCAACCCCAGTTCTGGTTCAGCACTGCTCATCTGCAGATAATAAGTTTCTCTCCCAGAGCCTCAAGGGGCCCAGTCCCTGGAGATGTGCTTGAAATGATGACTCATGGGTCTGAGCCTGTCATTTTCTCTCTGTATCAATGGCTCTTAGCAACAGCCACCTGATTACCATGCTCCAAGCTATGAAACCTCCCAGACTCTTCAAAGCAAAGCCTAGCATCCACTCCAGTGTCTCCTACCGACAATCACAGCTTCCTATCTCACCTAGCCCCCAGATTACCCACCTGCTTCCCTCTCTCTTGCCCCGCCCCCAGGCCACTCATCTGCTTCCCTCCCTCACACTCACCACCCCATGATTCCCCGATAGTAGAGCTGCTACTTTAGCACCCCCAGCTGACCCAAGGAGGAGCCCAGGAAGGCAACAGAGCCACCACTCCCCAGGGCTGCTTTCCTTTGGCCCAATTGCTGGGGCCATTTGTGGTATCCTATGTCTTAAGTCCATTCCCTAAAGATGACAGTCCCTACCCAGGGATGGGGAGGGCCTGGGGAGAAGGCATGAGGACAAAGGATGGAGCAGGACAAAGAGCTGCAACCCCATAGTTACTTGGCCGATGGGAGCCAGTATCAGGCCAGTATGGGTCTCAGAGGTCCACCGAGTTCGGCAGTCAGGGTCACAAGTGTCCTGGTGAGTTAGAGAATGTCCTCCTAGGGAGTGGGGCAGATCTCCAGTAGAGGGAGAGAAGGCAGCCAGGGTCCCTTGTACATGCACTGTGGGAAAATGGGGCTGGGTGGGGCTGCCACTCTGAGGGACAACATGTCACTGCAGCTCCAGGATCTGGCTCAGAACCCCTTCGAGAACTCCAGCCAGTGTCCCCCTGAGCACTGTTCTCTGTAACCAGAGAGACTGATGGGAGACAGCATGGCAAGGCTGAGGTGGGGACAATATCTGCGGTGGGAGCCTGTGACCCCGGAGAAAAGTCTTGGGGTCCTGATAGACGATTCCATCAAAACCAGCTCATGATAACTGTCTCAGGAGACTCAGCCTGTCTCTCCTCCCTCTGCACCACCAGGCCCAAGCACCTCTCCTCCTACAGGTCTAATGGCTTTCCTGGGCTTCCAGGGTTCCCCACAAAAGGAAGGGAAAGTATGGAAAGGGGAGGGACAGTACCCCCAGCTCTGCCTTCTGCCAGAACCTTCAGTGCTGGGCTGGCGAGCCCTCGAGGACTGCCCCCAACCCCTTCCTTTACTTCTCCTGCCCCAGCTCCCCAGCAATTCTCCCAAGAACTTGAGAATCATCATCGACTCATGGAGAATAATAGCGGGATAGATAGACTGCCAGGATCATAGAGTAAAATAGCGGGATCGCAGAGTGTGTAGCAGTCAAACCCACCCAAGCCACCCAGAACAGCTCTGTGGCACTGAAGTATAACCACAGAGGTGAGTCACAAGCCACCATGCAACAGGCACAGGAGGCTGAGGGAGGGAGGAGGAGAATCCAGGAACCCACAGGCCAGCCTCCATCCATGAGTCTGGGTTTAAAACAAAACAGAATATGAAAGCAGAGTCCCAATCCCACAGTGCAGACGGTTCTAGGATCGCCCCAAGTGTGGATGCAGTCTGCTGGGGCTGTGCTCGGTACAGCCCAACAAACAAGGTCTAGGCAGCCTATACAAGGAGGAAGGGCAGCCTGTAGGGGAAGGAAGGGCAGCCCGAGGACACAGGCCTACAAGTAGGGTAGTGAACAGGCTGGAGCTTGACCTCAGGAGAGGTACATCATGGAGCCTCAAACAGGAATAAGAGTTTGCTGAGTGAATAATCAAGCCACCAGAAACACACACACACACACACACATACACACACAAAACTTTGAGAATGAGAAACACATTCACATCTTCTGTATATACATTCGTGTCTGGTAAAAATTACTTTTTTGGGTTTTTTTTTTTTAAGACTAGCTTTCTCTATATAACAACTCTAGCTGTCCTGGAACTTGCTTTTATAGACCAGGCTAGCTTCAAACTCCCAGAGATCCGCCTGCCTTTGCCTTCTGAATTGCTGGGATTAAAGGCATGCACCACCATTGCCCTGCACGTTTTTTGTTTGTTTGCTTTGTTTTTTAATGAAGCAAAAATCTGGGCATGGTCTGTAACCTCAGCAGTAGAGAGGGAAGGCAGGTAGATCTGAAGAGTTCATGGGCAGCCAGCCTAGCCTGAACTGAAAGTTTCTCCTTCAGTGAAAGATTCTGGTAACAAAGGTAACCAGCAGAGGAAGATTCTCTACTCCATGTTCTGACCTCTGCATGTGTGTATGCACCAGCATGACACCGCACACACTCATGTGCCTCTGCACATGTGTGTGCATCAACATGCAGACCTGCAAATGCACACGCTTCTGCACATGTGTGTGCACCAACATGCAGCCCCGCAAACTCGTGCCTCTACACGTGTGTGTGCACCAACATGCCACCCCACAAACTCATGTGCCTCTGCATGTGTGTGTGCACTAACATGCAGCCCTGCAAACTCAGGAGCCTCTGCACATGTGTGCACCAACATGCAGACCCGCAAACTCATGCATTCATGCACCACACCACATTCCATAAGATGATTTTTGCCAGCTGAACACAAACCTAGACATCCCTGGGGAAAGGGAATCTTAATTGAGAAAACACCTCTGTAAGAGTGGCCCGTAGGCAAGACTTTAGGGCACATTTTGATCAACAGTTGAGATGGGAGGCCTTAGCATGGACATGCCTCTCGGAGGTTGGCCCATAGGGTCTTCCCACACTGACATCATCTGAGACTTCGGTTCACTGCACCCACACTCATACACCCACCCCCAACCAAGACTAAGCTATGTGTTCTTGCTGACCCCCAAGGAGGGCCTCAGCACTGAGATGCCATCACAGATGGTCCTGGATACATGGTCCTCACTGACTTCCTGCTTCATCCCTGAGTACTTGTAGCCCAACCTTGGGTTAAGAAATTCTCTGGAATGCAGTTTCGCATCTGTGAGCTCTTTGGGGTAGTGAGGTAATAGAAAAGATCAAGACTCAGTCTGTGACCAGTGTCAGAGTTCAATCAATAGCCAGGATCAAGGTTCACTTTATAACCAAGATCAGGACTCCATATGTGATCAGGATCAGGGCTCAGCATGTGATTAGGAGCAACCATTGGTCAGCGATAATGTCATGTCTCAGCCTGGAGCTAGGATCAAGACTCACCATGTGACCAGCATAGGTGCTCAGTGTATGAGGAGATCACAGCTCAGCCTATGACCAGAGTTTAGTCTGTGGCCAGAACCAGGCTCACGGTGTGATGACTATCAGTACGTGATACCCACACCTCCCCCTAGATTTCCTGCAAAGCTGGAGGAATCAACAGACCTCACAGCACCCTCCTGGGCCGCACCTCTGAGAGGCCAGACTTCAACTCCTCCCCATCAGGGCCTCATGAACTTCCTCCATGCTTGGCCTGCAGTGGATCTGTGGAAGCCCCGGGAAGGAGGAGATGCTGCCAGTGTGGCTCGTGCTTTGTGCCACATCCCACCCTGCATGCTCTAACCCACATCCTTCCTTCCTGTAAAGTCCAAATAACTGTGATTCTCCAGCCACCCATCATGGTGGTCACAACCCCTAGACAGTGCACGCTGCTCTCTCAAGGGAAGAGGGGCAAGGCCATATGGTCGCCATGCTGAGCCTGGCTTGAGGACATCTCAGAAGGTCCTCACACCTTGCTCTCTGGTCCTTGTCCTTGGGACAGGATTGAGTTCTAAGATTACCCAGGGTCAGGGGCATGTGGTTCCCAGAGATGTATACTCCCCCTCCTCCTACCCTTGACGTTTGGGAGTTGATCTGATGGCTTTACGTTGGGATTCTCAACTTCAGCCCAGGCCTTTCTGCCAGGGTCCAGACACGGAACCCCACTTCCCTAACTCAGCTCACTCATTGCCACAAAATGAAGTGTGGAGAGGCTTGGACCCAGGGCAGATACCTGGGTTCAAAACCTGGGTATTTTTTTCTACTTTCTCACAGTGCTACCTTAAAGAGCCTCATAGACTTCCTGAGGTTACTTCCTTTGAGACAGGTGAGGATCATGAAAACTGTTTTGTAGGGCAGAGGAGGCCCATAAAAAGTGGCCAGAAAAACACTGGGTACACAGTGGGTTCTTAAAAAATGCCCAGTGGTCATGCTGGATCACCGTACTGGGTCATGCAACCTACTCAAGGGTATCTTGGACCCTGGAACTTCAAGAGGGTCAGTCTCCGATCCCATAACCTCAGTGACAGTTTGGTTCTGAAAGGACAGGTCCCAATGGAAGAAAGCTTTCCAGGAAAGATATTAGAAGAAAAAGATACCAATTGTGCCTTAGAAGCATCCCTCGGGATCTTGGAGGAGGTGACTGCGGCCCAGGTGAGCAGGGAACCAGGACAGGAAGAGATGTAATTTCCACAGAGGCACAGGAAGGTTGTGGAGGTCGGGAAAGTCAGACCTGGTGGACCCAAAGGTCAGGGTGATGAGATATTTGGAGGTTCTGAAGATGAGCAGTTTGTGCCCACCAAGAATCCAAGTAATGTTGCCAAATGTTATTGGGATTTAGGGTCCCATTAGTCCCTTCCCTTATTGGACAAGTCACTGGTCCTCCACACCCCCTCCTTCCATTTCCCCTTCCCCCTCTGCTTCAGCTAACTTTATACTTCCTCTTCAGTGTGGTCTCAGTTCAGGGGCCACCTCCTCCAAGATGAGCACCATGGTACCCACAAACCAACGTGTACCAGGCCAGCTGCAACCTGTCACAGGGCTCCACCCATCCAGTGCTCATTGCTTTAGGGGCCAAGCCTTGTCTTCCCAACCTCCCACACCTAGAATGGCGAGCAAGGTGATGGAACCAAACCACTACTATGCAAAAACCTATCCTACATGCCCCTGGGTGAGTCATGTGTCCTCCCGTGCCCATCTTATACCTCTACAAACCAGTGCCCTCATACCCTCCCAGGGAGGGGTCGCCAGTATAATCATGTTTGTAGAGTGTCTTCTTCAGGAGGACACCTGGGCTGGACCTGAAGTGTGAGTCACACTTATCTTGGATGTGGTGGCAGTTACAGATTTCTGGCTCCAGAAAATGCTAAATCCAGGCCCACCACTGCCTCTGTCTCACTGAGTTCTCAAGAATAACTCCTGAATGAACAGACAAGCCCTGGCTCTCAGAATCTTGGAGTAGCAAACCATCATCACACTAGGCTAAGCCTGCCAGACAGCTGCTGTGGGCAAGGGATACTGCCTGCCTGGGTCTCCCACAGAAGATAGAATGTGGACAGTAAGCTGCAAGCCCCTCGTCAAGGTACCCAGAAACTTGAGGACCCAGGCCGGCAGTCTGGACCTTGCAGCCCTCTCCAGAACCTTCTGCGGATGAAGTGAGCTGGCGACCCTCCCCTCTGCACATGCAGCCTGGCATGCTTAACTAACGGGCCTCAAGCTGTTTCGGATGACGTCTGCTAAAAAGCAATCGCGCCCTAATTTATTCAGCTTGTCAGCTTCCATCTGCCACCCACAACTCCGGGCAAGTGTGTCAGGTTTGGAAGCCAGCACGAGCCAGTCTCCTCTCACGGAGCTGCCTCCTGGAGGGAGCCCAGCACCACTGTTTTCCTCCAAGGGGAGCCAGGCTCCTGCAGGCACTCAGGGTCATCACTGGTGGCAGCAGAGATGAAGCCCAAAAGGCACCGCTGCCTGTGGCTGGAAAAACAGACTGACGTTGCGTGACATAGACCACCCAGAACACATACTGGTCACTCATTTAAAATACGGAAACTGAGGCCAGGGTCTGAGATACTCTGGACCCCATTCGAGAGCCTACAGTACCCCACGATGGGGATTTTAGCACTTGTCCCAAAACAACGTGGCATCTACTGCCAGTGACCCAGGTTCAAGTCCTCATGACACTGTTCAGCCAAGCCAGCACCTTAAGTCCTATGATCATGCTGAGCTACTGTTTTTGACCGTGAGGTCCATCAGAACATAATCCACAGCAGAGCAAAGCAGGTTACCCTGGCCTAGGGTACCAGTGCCCTGAACAAACAGAGTCCCACTGACATCACCTGTTATACCATCAGATACACACTGTGTAGCCAGATAAGGGTGCCTCCTGTGTCCCTGTGAGGCAGGCGCCTCCCACAGTCAGACCCAGGCCTGAACCCATGAGCTGAGCTGAGGTCTTAGAAGGAAACTTCTGGGTCTAGGAGACAAAGACAGACACAAGAGGCCTCCAGTACTACTGTACCACTGTCGCCTTCTGCAAGGGCTTGACGCCACCATGATGCCACCTGGGGAAGAAAGAGGCTGGTGGAGCTGGAGGACCATGCTCACACAGCAGCAGTGCCCACGTCTCCAGTTTCCTACACCTTCCAGGCCACTTGCTGCCCTCCAGTGGATGACACCTCCTTCCTCTGGGCTCAGCATGGCCTCTGGGTTAGTTCAACCCGTAGCACTGGTTGGTGCCTCACTACTGTTGTGTGTTATGACCTACATGGTCTTCCCAACAAACTCCTCAATGCTCCCCACTGAAAGGTCATCCCCACACACAGCCTGCCTTCCGGGCCCCTATGAACCCGTGGATTTGCCCCATCACAGGGGACCCCTCTCTGGGCTGAGACTGCCTCCCCTCTCTGTGCAGGGCAGGGCATGCCCTCTACTAACCACCCCTGTGGGTCCCTGCATACAGCAATAGATGCTCTGTGCAGAGATGAGAGGGTGGGACCTGTGATATTCCATCTCCTTGAGCCTGGCCAGCACCGATGTGTAGAACCTGCTGCTCCGGCCTTCCGGGGGCTGCAAAGGACATGATTTTCTCACCACAGAACTGTCCAGCTCTCTGGTCAGGGCTGAGCTCTGACCCTGGCAGTTGTGTTTGCTGTAGAAGAGCCCTAGTCCATGGAGGAGCAAGGTCACCGGAAGCAGCTAAGGCAGGGGACTGGAGGTTAATAACTAAGGAGGGAGAAGAGCCAGGGGTTTCTCTCAGAGAGGACAGCACAATGACCACCTTCTATGCGTCCTACTGAGAAACGTCCATTGCTTAGACATACTCAGCTGTTGTCGCTATGTGGGTTCGTGAGTCCTAAGTTTCCCCATCTGCAAATGAGAGAAGACATGGCCCCACTAAGGCTGAGGTGAGTCACCAGTGGAGGCACAACGTATCCAGCATGCCCTGTGGTCTTCTCCTCCCATGCTGCTGGCTTTGGTCATCACATCTGGTAGGGTCTCTCTGGGTCCCCCGAGGAACTCAAAATCTCTCTTTGTTCAGGTTCCTGTGGGTCTGTGGGAGCTCAGAATAAGCTACTCATTCAGCTTTAGGCCAGAGCTCAGCCTGGACCCAGGATGGATCCTGAGGGACCCTGACCAACCTCAAGCCAAGCATAGCACAGGAGATGGAGTTAATTGACCCCTGTTCCTATGCTCAGTCTGTCCTGGGCTATTAAACGGTTAGTAAAGCTTAATACTAAAGACATGTTCTCAGTTGATTAAGATTTGTGAGCAGCTCAGGTTCCCTAGGCACAGGGCTTCTGGACCCCAGCCTTTCCTCATTCCCACCTCCTGCCCCACCCCCACCAATGCCAAAGAATCTCTGGAAGTCTCCAGAAACCAAGTCCAGAAGTGGACACAGATCTAAATCACTGCCACGCAAGAGACCCTAAATGTCGCTGGAGAAATGGCTCAGAGGTTAAGAGCATTGCCTGCTCTTCCAAAGGTCCTGAGTTCAATTCCCAGCAAATACATGGTGGCTCACAACCATCTGTAATGGGGTCTGGTGCCCTCTTCTGGCCTGCAGGCATACACACAGACAGAATATTGTATACATAATGAATAAATAAATATTTTTAAAAAAAAGCCCAGTGGTGGTGGCGCACGCCTTTAATCCCAGCACTCGGGAGGCAGAGGCAGGCGGATCTCTGTGAGTTTGAGGCCAGCCTGGTCTACAAGAGCTAGTTCCAGGACAGGCTCCAAAGCTACAGAGAAACCCTGTCTCAAAAGAGAGAGAGAGAGAGAGAGAGAGAGAGAGAGAGAGAGAGAGAGAGACCCTAGATGTCCCCACTGACCACTCCCTAGGGATCTAAAGAGGGATTCTGGAGCCTGTGATGGAAGGCCAGGCTCTCCAAGCAGAGAGGTCCCGAGTAACCCATTCTCTCTGGCAGTGAAGCCACTCCATTTTTGGAGAGGGGCCTGGGCTCTCAGTCATGCACTAACTGGACGAGGCCTGAGGTAGGCACTAGTGGGTGAGTAGACAGACCTGCGCAGCCCACAGTAGGTCTTCAACCAGACACTCCTATCTCTTCCCCCACCTCTCCCATGAAACTGTGCACCTGCCCATTGTGGAACAGCCATCAGCACTCATGAGAACGGTATTTATAATTAGGCTTGGGCTATGAGGTCTAATTTAGTGTGTTGAGCAAGCTTCTGCCCTAATCCCAGCTCTCCAACTCCTATGGGGCCTGGGATACAGCATTTCTTCTGGACTTCTACACTGTTAATACTTATCCTGAACCCTGTGGGTGGGTTCAGAGCTACTCAGAAGGTTCTGGGGTCCTAGGTGGACTCTAGATTCCCCAGCCACCCCATAACACCTCTCAATCTGCAAACCTGCAGGTTTTCTAAGATGCATGGTTTTGTAAACCAATGAGTCCAAACACACTTTCTACAGATATAAAGGGGCATGATTGACTGAGGGTCACTACTGGGCCATGACCTGGGTGCCTTAGCAGTAGCCTGGCCTTGTGCCAGCTTCCTCACCAACATTCAGCCCTTTGCTCCTCCCCCCTCCTCTGAGCAAGAAAGCCTCAAGGTCACCATCGCTCCATCCCACCCTACTCCCCACCACAACTCCAAACACTCTCAGAAATGGACTAAGCAAGAAAAGTCAGCCCAGACTGGGGAAGAATTGCAGGCAGGTGGGAAACCTAGCCAGTGGAGATGAAAGCCAGGTGCCTCCACTCAATTGCATCTTTTTGGGAAGCTGAGCTCAGAGGAGCATCCCACCCAGCAGGACAGGGGCCCTGCTGCTGCCTTCAGAGACAAGAACCTAAGAGTAGCCAGACTGTCTGCCTCTCTACTCCCTGCAAAGTGGATTGAGGCCACCATGGGCTGGCTGCTAGTGGAGTCTGGGCAGACCACTGTCTCCTGGGAGTGCTGACTCAGCAATCCCACACAGGCCAGGATCACTTCTCCTTCCACTTGGCAAGCAGAATTCAGGGTGTCCTACTTGAGGCCCCTTTTTTTTGTCCCTCAAGGGACCCAGGCCTTAGAGCCCTCTACCTCCCTGCTTTGCTGTGGCTGTGCCTGGGTATTTCAGTGGTTTGCCCTGGGTTCAAGGCTTTGGGCACACCTGTGCTAGCTCTTCCTGAGGCCCTTCTTGACCCACAAAGACCATCACACAAGACAGAGGAGGTGAGTCTTGAAGAAGCCAGATGATACGTCTCGCTGCAACCTTGCTGGGGTGGCAGTCCTCAACTCCTTAGAAGTCCTCAGCTTCTTAGAAAGTGGAATCCCCCTAGATGTGGCTGAGACAAGACTAGATCATAAAGACTGTGGAAATGGCCTTGGCCGCAGCTCCTCTCGGGACAAACATGCTACATTCTCATGTCAAAGTCATGTAATAAAAGTTGCTGCTCCACCACAGTTGACCCAGGATCCCCACACTGCAAGCGATACCAGCTCCGGGACCCCCAGAATTCCTTCCAGGTGACAATGGAAAGGTATCTATGCCAGCTCAAGGCAGAGAGCGGCTCAGAGTGGGTCACAGCTGCATGGTAGGTTCATTCACATCTGGGGCTACCAGAACGCTGGACCTCCTCTTCTGGGATCCAGCTAGCTAAGAAGAGTTGCCGTCTCTTCTCAAGATTTGCCCCTTACCTGGTCACTATAGGCAGGCTACTTGAACTTTAGGGCCTCCTATAGCCCCTCCCTGCATCAACACCCATGCCCCCCAGCCAGACTCCGGCTGGCCCTGTCCCCTCGAGGTCACTGATCATCATCATGCTGTAGGAGTCACCACCACTGTGCCCATGGGCTTCCTAGAAGGAACACAGAAAAGTCATTCCTTCCAGAGGTGACTCAGAGGGCATGCTGGTCCCTGGGTTCTGCAGGGAATCGGGAAGAGAATTACAACCTCTGCTTTATTAGTGGGTATAAACGTCCTGTGTGTTTGATGCCCCCAGCTCCCGCCACACGGCCGTTAGGAAGAAGGATCGTATTTCTCTGTCTTCCCACGGGTCTCATTCTTGCCAAACCTGCCAAGTCATCCAGCCGACCTGCCTTCCAAGATATCTCCTCTGTACAGGCCTGCCGGAGCCATGCTGTCTACAGAGCCAACCTCTGGAATGGAGCGAGTACAGGATCATAGTTGGATGCCAGGAGAAGGGAAAAAAGGCAAAGTCCCTATGTCCCTCCTCTGCCAGTTCCAACCACTGATAGCTACTCTCAAAGCTTGCATAAGCAGTCCATCTCAAGGTGTTTTTGTGGTGATGCAAACAGCATTTAGAGGGATGTGTCTACTCTGATAAAGAGAAAGCCATGGTTCAGGGTGTACCTGGCCAAACCACCCAGCAGAGGGCAGCAGGAGGGCCAAGTTATGCTGCTGATGTTGGGGAAACCAGGCTGGATACACAGCACACATTTCGTTGGCCTCATGCTCAGCCTTCTCCGTATCGAGTCTGATTTTCACTCTTGCTGAACTTGCTTGATCTATAGCAGAGTTCAGGGCTTCCAGACTGCACAGACGCAGACCTGAGACTCAGAGAGGAGAAGGGTGACCAAGGCCTCCAGCAGGGCTACCTAGACCATGAGTCTGGCTGGAGGAGAGAACTGAACATGTTCAGGTGAGGTGCCCTGGAGCACAGAGCCTGAGGTCTTTCCTTTCGGGCTTCAACTAGAACCCCCCCCATCATGTGTGTCCCCATAGAAATGGAGGGAGGTCTCGAACCTAGGGGTGACTCCATTTATGCCTCTACTCCTAGGCATTCTGTATTGGTCTTCCATCGCGTCCTCAAGTCTGGGCAGAGACAGTAAATATGTGAAGGTCAGACCCATGTGTTGGTCAAAGAGTTGGATGGCAAGGTCAAGGGACTCTTGAGAAACTTCAATGTGCTCTGTCTCTCTAAGTCCTCCCTATGGCATCTTTTGGCCACCCCTGCCTTTCATCTTTGCCACCCTGTCCTCTAATTCTGCAGGAAGTATGGCTTGGGACAGAGACTCAACTGGTGTGGAGGTGGTGCTGTCCGTGGTGCTGAATAGGGGAGCGCTCTCACACTGAGCAGCTATCATGGAAAGAAGTCTGCCCCATTCCACAGGCCTCCTGGAGCTCAAAGTTTGATCCCACTGTTCTCATGATCACTAGACCTCTCACCAGACTCTGGTCCCTTCATAGGGATAAAAGTGACAAGCTGGAACACAACACTGATGACTGGGTCTGCTTTTATCCCCCAGGGGTGTGGGTTGAGGAGACCCTCCCCGCACCTGTCTGCATCTCTGAAATCAATATCCTTTTGAGATGGTGTCAGAGCGCCACTGTTTGATCTTTAAAAGCCTTGTTCTTCTGCAGAGAGACAGGCAGGTCGCATTTACTCTCAGATCCCCAAAGGAGAGTCCAGGACCCCAGCTTTTAGGAGAAGAACAAGAAAGACCCCAGGCCTGGCCTCAGTGCTCAGCCACAGCAGGCTCAGAAACAGGGTTCCAGGTCCTCACTGGCTCAGTCAGGAAAATGCCAGAGTTTAGCAATTATAATATGTTTAACATACATGAGTGAACCTCTAATGTCCATCAGACACAGAGATACCCAGTGCACAGAGAGGGAAGGGGAGGTTCAGGGGGTTAAGAAACTGAGGTCACACAATCATGAGTGTAGAAACCAGCACTTTAACTCAAGCCCCAAGCTCTAAGGCCAATGTTCTTGTTATATGCTGAGAATGAACATCAGTAATAAATCCAAACTCTGCAACAGCGCCCCCCCCCATGCCACTGACACAACCAGAGCCAAAGGCACTTGTGCTCCCACAAGGATAGTATCCAGGCCAAGTGTAAGAATGCACAATGGTCTTCCACAAGCCAAGAGACATCTCACTATCCTTCAGGGTCCACAAGTACCCTATAACTGAGGACATGGAGGTCCCAAGACCCCCATGGTGCCATAAGAAATTTTGGTTCAGAAATTGATTTTACTTCAGACAAAAGGGAGTGCTAACCTGAAAGTTGCTAGTACCAGGCATGGCTTCCTGGGCTGCAGAGAACACATTTACACATCACATCTTGGAGAGAGGAGCTGGTTCTTTTCTCCTCCCCGTAGGTCTGCCACCTCAGATCTAAATCCAGCCATTATGATTCTGAAATGTCTCCCTCAGGCTCATGTGTTCAATTGGTCCCCAGCGAGTGGTGCTATTTTGGAAGGTTCTGGAAACTTTGGGGGTGGGGCCTATCTGGGAGAAGTAGGTCACTACTTATGAGTATTTGGAGTTCCATCCAGTCCCTGGTTCTGGCCTCTGCTGATTTCTGGTCTTCATGACACAAACAACCTCTACCACATACTTTCGCCTTTATGATAGCTCTGAGATCCTGAGCCAAATAAATCTTTTCTTCCTTGAATTGCTTCTGTCGGTCGAGCATTCTGTCACCACAATGCTGAAGCTAAAATGCTGCACTTCCTTTCCCTGAGGATGAGCACAAGATAACATTCAGTCTGTGGTAGCCTTGACCTCCTGCCCATGCCGGCTCCTCAGTCAGCCTTCCTGTAGTTTCTGCTCCAGCTCCCCAAGGACTGTCTCCTGCACCCCATTCAGAGTTGGGCTTCAAGGATTTATACTTAGCCCAGTTGGCCCACGAGGATGTGAAGGACATGTTCCAAACCTGGCATTCAAAAAAAAAAAAGTCCAGAAACTACAGCAGGCTATATATTTTGGACTCAGTGATTAGGAGAGTTTGGTCCATTGTCTGTCTCCAGAAGAGCTCTGAGTATGTCTTTTGTTGTGAATATCCCCAACCAACCTCATTTTCTTAACTAGGTTCTTGGCTGGGGTGATTCAGACCCTCCAATCAAACTGAAATATTTTTAAATGTAAAAGATAAATTTAGAAGTTACATGTGTGTCTCATGCTAACATAGCACACTCTCACAATATGCCCAGCACCATTTTAAATGCCTGACTTAACTCTTCCAATGCCCCACTACAATCCTGAGAGAGAAGGTATCATAACTAGCCTTATCTTATAAACGAAAAAGCCCAAGTTACAGAGAGAGTGGTGGCTTGCTCGAGTGGTCAGTGGATCCCTCCCTCCCTCCAGACAATAGTCATCTCTCTGACATAGTCCCCTCTCCTTCAGCCCTCCCATATGCCTCATCTGGCTGCAGCACAGAGCCAGGGAAGGGGAGGAAGCATGGTTTACCTATTTGCATAGATAGACTTCAGGGTTGGGCCATGGGAACCATCCATTCCTGACCTCAGAGTTATCACAAAGGGTTAACATGTGAATACTTAATGACAGGATGAGAGCTTGGTGACTGGGTAAACTGGTTAGTGGATGGACAGACTGGGGGGTGGATGAATAGATGGAAGAAGTAGGTAGATAAATTGGTGGATATATATGGATTTAATAAATGTTTAGGTGGCTAAGTGGGAGAATTGATGAATAGACAGGTATGGATGGATGGGTGGATGATGGACAGATGGATGGATGGATGGATGGATGGATGGATGGATAAATGGACAGATGGTGGTTCTATGGATGGATTATGAGTGGATGGGTGAGTGAATAGGCAAATAATAAATGGATAAATGCATCACTTGGAGATGATAGATGATAGATAGATAGATAGATAGATAGATAGATAGATAGATAGACAGACAGACAGACAGACAGACAGACAGACAGACAGACAGATAGATAGATAGATAGATAGATAGATAGATAGATAGATTTGTAGGTGGGTGAATAGATGGGTAGGTGATAGGTGGATGTGTGGGTAGGTGGGTAGGTAGATGGATAGATGGATGGTGAATGGATGAAAGATGATGAATGGAAGGGTGGATGAATCAATGGTTAAGCAGATGAGTAGGTAATGGAAGGATTGATTGAATGGATAGGTGGATAATGAGTGGAAGATAAATGGATGGATGGATGGATGGATGGATGGATGGATGGATGGATGGAGTGAAGTTGAGTGACAGGTAGGTAGAGTTGGTATCCGCCACACCATATTATCTGCTATGTATGTGTGTATCTGCTCATATCGTGGAGTAATGCAGGAATTAGTCATAGTTTAGGACACCTGTGAATCGTCTGCAACTTAATTTGCTCCTATGTCTTCCATACATGGCCATCATTTCCGTACTTAACAGCAACATCAACAGTGATGACAGACATGTGTCCCAGTAGGCAGCAGCCAGATCTCCTACTAGGCCCCATTACAGTCTTGGTGTTGAGGTACATCCTGGATCCCCTCACAGAAATAAGGTCACTGAGGGCAGAGAGGGACATTGCCACAGCTTCTGGGCAAGAAACATATGCAGCTGAGTCACTCTGCCTGTATGTACATATGAGTCAGAACACACAGGCAAGCAGCTTTCTATGTGTGTGGTCCCTGAAGTTGTGGGGCAAAATTCTCGGGCCCAGTGCTTGGTTTAATGTCCTCTTGAAATCAACTTTTTTTTTTTTTGCTGTGGACTCACAGATTCCACAGCTGGTCCTGGCCATGAAGGCTGCATTCGGGGGACTCAGAAAGAGCCTACCTGCCCTACACTATGACCTCATGAGGCATAAGCATCTCCTTCCTTGACAGGAGAAATATGCACAGACCCTTGGCATTCTGCCAGGCCTGGCATGACACAGGCTCTGGACAGGCACCAATGCTGCTTGCTACCCTCTCCTCAAACCTGGCTCCTGCGAGTCAGGAAAGACCATCCAGGGATAACAGATAGTGCCATTAGGAAGCGGAGCAGCCCGTTCTTCCAGGGGAGAGAAATGAGGCTGTCAGTTGGTGGGGGCCCCGGGCCTCCAGGCGTGATTAACGGGATCAGGCGACCCACACGCTGCAGCAGAAGGTGCCAGGAGATGATTGCTTACAAAATGTACCAATTACCTTCGCGCCTTCCCGCCCACCATGCCGCCAGGCAAATAAACACATCAGCTGCCAGCCTGCACTTGCCTGGGCTTGGAGAGGGCCCAGTGTCCAGAGCCATGGGAAGGGTACCCAGGCCGAGACAGGAGGACCACCCCAGCCCCACGAGTCCTCCACAGCTGATGAAACTGACAACTGGGACAGGAGATGGTGCCTTTGCCATGGGAGATATTTAATGTTAAGCAAGTGAGAAACCACTAAAGGTGTCCCCATAAAAACCTTGTTGTGAGGGCCTCCCTGCCCTGCTGGGAGGTAGAGCACGACTGCTCATAAGCTATCAGTAACCCCTGGCCATTCCAGACCCATCAGCCATGGTCCACACAGGGAGATGTGTGTGCATGTGTGCACCAAAGTTTTGGTATTGTATATGTATGCACCTGTGCATAAGCCTATATCCATGTATGTGATCTTATCTGTGTGCTATGTGTCCATATGTGATGCATGCAAGTGCTTCCATGCAGATATGCACATATGTGTCATGTTTATGTACTTGCATCCATATGTATCAGAGTCCATATTGTGCACGTATACCTATATTTAGGTGTGTCTGCTCTATGTGTTACATATGCATGCATCCATGCATGTGTGTGGTATGTGCACCCATGTCCATGTGTATGATTAGTGCATTGTGTGAACTCATACTTGCATCCGTGAGGATATGCTGCATATGTATGCATTCATGCGGAGGTTTAATGTTCACATCTGTGCCCACACATCCAGACCTGCCTAAGTGGGCAAAGGGAGGTGCTGGTGATGATAGGAACTTCCTGAAGGACATCCTGTAGCTGAGTCAATCATGGCTGGATGGAGGTAACCAGAAACTTGCTTCCCCATGAGGAGGGAGGGCACAGAGCAGCTAGTTAGCCCTCAAGGGGCTGATGCTGTAGGGCTGATGCATGGCTCAGTCCAAGAAGAGGCTGTCTCACATTCTCCTATGCAGAGGAGTTAGTGGGGGTATCTGTGAGATCCTGAGCATCCCAGGAAGAGTGTAAGCAAGCAATCTCTCCCTCCTTGGAGTCTGCCTTTCAGGTCACGAAGTAACTCATTCCTGATTGGGGATGGGCCAGAGTAACAGAGGAAGCTGAAGGAGGGAGAAATCAAGAAAGTAGGGAGCAGAGTTATACATACATGCACACATGTACCTGTACATGATCAAGCATGATCATAAAGTGTCCCATCCTCCCGGCCCCGGAACCAATTGTTATTTCTTTACAATTAGATTATGGGTACAACTTGAGTCACCCTGCACACCACAGGGTCAGGGACCTCACTCCCCTTGATGGGAATGGAGCTATGAAGAATCTTTTTAAGGACTCTCCAATTCTGGACCCACCACCTGTGACGTGGTTGTGACCACAGGCTAGTCACTCACCTCTCTGAACTCAATTTTCTCACTTGGAAATGAGCTGCAGAGTAAGTGATCCTCGCTGGAAAGGCAATGCATGCATTGCTGCTGGGCTCTGGTTAGAGCTGGGTGTGGGCACAGACTTTGAGAACACAACTGCCAATGTCCCTCCCTCTCTCCACCTCCATCCAGCCTCCCTCTAAGGTAGGAACATGCCAGTCTGACCAACCAGACCTGGGAGAGAATGATGTCCAGGGCGTGGATCTGACACAGACTATGACAACAAAAGCCTTCTGTGTCCACCCCAGGCAGCCTGTGCTGGCTCCAGATTCTCAGTTGGAAGACCCTTCCCTCTTTCCTACAGACCAGAACATCGTGACACCCTAACCTCCCACCAAGCCCTCTGCTGGCATTTCCAAACAGGGCACAGTGAAACCTGTATGGACAAGGCTGCAGTGGCCCATCGCTGCTGAGGGATAATGCTCTTGAATAGATTTGTCACTTGTATTGGTTTAATAAAACACTGATTGGCTAGAATCCAGGCAGGAAGTATAGGTGGGGTGACCAACTAGGACAATTCTGGGAAGTAAAAAGGCTCGGTCTGCAGTCACCACTCAGAAGCCGAGGAAACAATGCAGCACTGGGAAAAAGGTACCAAGCCATGTGGCTAAACATAGATAAGACAAGGGTTTATTTAAGTTGTAAGAGCTAGTTAATAATAAACCTGGGCTAATAGACCAAACAGTTTATACGTAATATAAGCCTCTGTGTGTTTCTTTAGGCTGAATGGCTGCGGGACCAGGAGAGACAGAAACTTCCATCTACACATTGTCAAATAGTCTGGTCTTTGCAGCCTGTTCACACAGTGGCCAGCACGGCTATAGGAGGACAATAGGACTATTGGGGTTTGGTGTGGAGCACTTGTGATCCCCATGTGTTGAAGGCTTGGTCCCCAACTGCTGGGACTATAGGAGGTGATGGAAACATGCAAAGGAGAGGCCTGATGGGAAGAAGTGGTTTCTGGGGGCATGCATTTAAAGGGGTACTGGGACCTTAGCCCTCTCTCTCTCTGTCTCTCTTTGTCTCTCTGTGTGTTTCTGTCTCTCTCTGTCTCTCTCTATCTCTGTGTGTGTGTCTCTCTCTGCCTCTCTCTGTGTGTCTCTCTGCCTCTCTCTCTCTCTCTCTGTCTCTCTGTCTCTCTCTCTCTCTCTCTGGCTGGCTGCCATGAGGTAACAGCTCCTCCGCCACCTTCCCTTACCCTAGTGCTCTGCCTCCCCACAGGCCCAAAGCAGCAGAGTCAAGTGCATGAGCACTGAACCTCCACAGAGAGTCCTTCTGAGCCCAACCCAACTTCCTCTTTTAAGTTGTTTATCTCAGTGACAGAAAGTGACTAACAGGAGCCCAGTGGGAGCTGAGCTGATCTGGCATTCCCAGTAGAGCTGGCCTCCCACCAGCAGGCGAGGAAAACCAGCTCCATAGACAACAGCCCCTGGTTACTGAGCCTGGAGGCTTAGGTCCTGGGAGCTCCTGCTTCTAGGAGCCCCAGGCCTCCAAGTGCCCACTGGATTCATCATCTGAACCTGGGATTCCTCTGCACAAAAATGGAGAATTGCTAGAGGACCTGATGGCTGGGGACATGGCTGAGGGTGTCTGTGAGGTATGGCTGTGGGAATGTGGGTGTCTCCTCATGTCCTCTTTGCTCAAGAGGGTCCTCTTGCCATCTCTCAGCCCAGTCAACCCCTGACCTTCCTGAAACTCAGCTCAGAAGCAGCCATTTCCAGGAAGCCCTCCCTAACAGCCCTCCTGGGTCATCTTTCCTGCTGACCACGTACAGATGCTGCAGCCAGAGCAGAAGCCAGTGCCTTTGTCCCATCAGTGTCCGTCCCTCTGTCTGTCTACTTTCCCTCTATCCCTCTGTGTTCCTGCCATCCTTCACTCTGTCTGTCCACCAGACCTGCATCCCTCTGTGTGCCCACTGGACATCCAGCCCTCCGTCTATCCCTCTACTCTCCATCTGTCTTGTGTGACGCCATCCATTTGTCTTCTATCTCTTTATCCATCTATCATCATCTCCCAAAGTATGCATCAAACATCAATCTTTCCATCCATCTGCCACCTTCCTCCCTGTAATCCTTACCTGTCTATTTATCTATCCATCACCTCCCGTTTCTACCCATCCATCTATCTGTCATCTTTCTCTGTCTACCTTTACAACCATTTGCCTGTCCATCTCATTGGTCTCTGGAGAGACCATGAACAATTCACAACCCACTGGCAAGCAGGGGCTCCAAGATCAACAGTGACCATAGAAAGGCAGTTCTAACAGGGATGTGGACAGCGCATTGAGCCACTAAACCGTGTACTCATGGCATGAGCTATCTCCAGTCTGAGGCTGAGGGTATCATCTGCCTAGGATGTCACGGCCATGTGTGGCAGAGCCAGGCAGGACACCATGGGCATACAGTGCCAAATCCCAGCCCCCTAGGGTCTTACTTATTGGCAAGGTACAGTCACATCTGGTTTTGGGGTTTTATCTGCCTCCTGCAGCTTCTGGCACAAGTCCCTGTGTGGGCTGAATTCCACCCCACCCCATCCCCACACTGAGACACATTACAGGCACCTAGATGCTGGCTGGGGGTTTGGACTGATGTTGCAGCAAAGAGAAGCTAGCAGCCTGTGGGTCGTGCATGGGGATGGGGCATTTATCTTGTTTGACTGTTCTTGGAATGCCAACAATAAACGCCAAGATGAACAATGCATAGAAAATATTTCCCCAAAACAGCAAGAGAGCTGATCTCCTGAGGTGGACCCATGGAGGGTCTTGGAGGAGCAGACACTGGGTAGGGCAGTTCTCAACCAAGATCTCCCCTGCCTCCACCCTACTGGGATGACAGGATCCCCAGGATAAGACAAGGAGTGCTTCGTAGACAAGAAGGGGCCTAGGAATCCTTCCAGTGCTCCCCCACTACCTGCCTGATACCACTTCCATCCACCTATGGGGAAAGTGCCAGCAATGGCTGCCTCCAGCAGCACAGCAGTCAGTGGGCACTGTTCTTGCTTGTGGGTGGCTGTGCTGGCCCCAGAGAACCAGGAGACTGGAGACAAGCTTCTCAGCATGTCATCTGGTAACTTGCCCTTTGTGGGTACTCTGTGCCAGGCTGAAAAATGTTCCCCAACAGAATGTTGGTCAGAGCTTATGAATGTGACCGGACTTTAGACAGAGCCTCTGGATGTTACCAAGGTCATGAGCTCTGACCAGATCTCACGCTGGACAAAGGTAAACAATGTGGCAAGTGTCCTCAAAGGAAAAGAAATCTGGACACAGACACAAAAGGGAAGAAGGCCAGGTGAGAAGAGCCCAAAGTGGCAGGAAGCGTTACATGCCAGGGGCTAGGGACTTGCAGGGCTGGGGAAGGCAAAAAGGACTAGTGATGCTTGACTCTAGAGGGCTCCAGAGGCAGGAGGATAGGTCGCTGTTGCTTTGGGATGGTTTAAGACACAACCCACTCACCTGCTCTCTCCAACCTGGCTATGGATCCCACAGGGCTTCACAGCCCACTGGCTTTGGCCATGTGCTTCTTCAGGGCTGTTTTGTGTTCATGTCTCCAGATTATATGTACCAACACACACACACACACACACACACACACACACACACACTGTTTACTGTTTATAGGTGTTGGCCTGAATGTGTGCACCCTAGGAGCTCAGGCCAATACTGAAACCTCAATTCCTCCATATACAGTATCAGGGGAAGGCCTGGAGAGAGACTTGGCTCTGGGGGCATAGCCTTACCAGTAAGAATGGAGGTAGGCCATTATTCTCCCCCAGCCCCAGACCCCTTCTGCTCCCTGCCCTGAACCGCAGGTGTGCTAGACTACTTTGTCCCTCCCCGCACCACCACAATGCAGCAGCCTGCCTTTGACCTTCCCAGCTCCTTGAATGAACTTCCTCCCTTCTAAGTTACCCACGTTCGGGTATTTTGTCTCCGGAGTAGAAAATGAGCTAGGACAGGGTGAGGAGGTCACAGGACTACAGCCTGGTCAGCATCATTACCGCTGGGAACAGTCAATTGTCTTTCTCTAGTTCTTTTTTTTTCTTTTTTAATTTCTAACAAGGATGCTAAGAGACTAGGCCCATGAACCCATGTCAGGCCAGGCCAGAATGAACAAGTTCAAGCATAGGAAGCTGAAGCCACTGAAGGAACAAGGTACCTCTGAGGAGGGGGAGGAGGAGTGTTTACTGAATGGCTGGACAGACTAAGTCCCCGCAGGAGCTGCCATTCCACCTACTGCACAAACCTCCAAGTCCCAAGGACCTTCTAAGGGCTCCCTCCCTGTGGGTAGTTCTGGGGCATTGTGGTCTGAGCCTGAGTCCCTTCTGTCCCTGAGGAACTGTCACAGGAGCAGTGGTCAAGGAAGGGAAAGCTGTAGGCTCGGGCTACACAGAGGGAGGAGGACGTGGAGTGGAAGGCTGCCTTGTTAGCCGTGCTCTTTGCCTCCCGCCGTCCATTTGTTCTGAGTAATTGTGTGCAAGGTTGGCCTGGAGCAAAGCAAACACATGAAGCAATTCTGTGTCCTGATCAAAATGAGATGAGGTTAAGTAGGAGACCAAGTCCATGGGAAATTCAACTCGGCAACCCACTTAGTCCACTTTGGCATTGAGAAGGAATGGGTATGGAAACAGAGACAGAGGGAGTCCAGCCCGGGTGGGTAGAACAGGACTCCAATTCCAGGGTAGCAGGAGGCTGAAGTGCAGAGGGACTGTGTTAAGGCAGAAGGGGTGCAGGATGGATGCTGTTCAGTATCCCCATAGACTGGATGCGCCTGGCACAGAGAGAGGACGTAGATGCCATACATATGGATGTACTGCACACCGACTGCATGTGGACTTGCTCAGACCCTGGCGGAGACTAACGGTCCCCAGAGTTCCCAGCATCAGCTGTGCAATGTCCCAGTTCAGAGTGCTGGCCCTCACCTTTGCTCTCCCTTGCTCACCAGTGGAGACATTCCTGGTCAGGTACGTCCTGCTCCAGACCATGCACCCCATTTTCCTCCCACTGATTCACCTGGTTCATCCTGCTGACCACGGTGTTCCCCCATAGAACATAGCGCTAAAGCCATACAGATTTTGTTATAAGACAGCTGGCCTCCATAGAGAGCCAGGGAGGATGAGATGCCATGGGATACCCAGCTTCACGACCCCACTCAATGCCTGAACAAAGGGCAGAGACGCCATAGAGCGCGCGCGCACACACACACACACACACTGCACAACAGAAGTCCGTGGGTACCACGAACTAGGTCTTGCCTATCCAGATGAGCCAATGTGAGAAGGCATAATGAAGCGACCACAGGCTGTCTTGACATCTAGACCCACAGAAAAAGGTGACTTCTTCATGGCGTCCCTGGTTCTATATGACCTGTGTTTTATGGCTAGGGCTGCAAGAACCAGGAGAGACCAGCAGTCAGCTGAGGACCCAAACAAGGAGGCTTCCCAGGGAATCATACCCTAGCCCAACCTCAGAAGGGCGTGTAGGACATGTAGCATAGGAGGGAGGGTGGGACCTATCCCCGGCTTGCCCGAACTCAGCCCAGGAAGAAATGGAGCGTGGATGGTCCTGCCTCCATCTCAGCAGCATCTACCAGGAGGAAAGAGGCCGGGGGAGGGAGTGAGATCTGGCCCCTTCCTCGGCCTATTCCTCTGAGGATGGCCTGCAGGGTTCTTCAAGGCCCAGGAAGATCTAAATTTTTCCACACTGACCCTTGCTTCCCACCATATACAGTTCCAGTAGAAAGGAATCCCAAGGTTGAGGACGCACCACACCACATGGCCATACGTAGGCCTCTGACCTTGCTTGGTGTGATGGTTAATTTGGGTCTTGACTGAACTGAGAGGAGTCAGGTTAGGAAGCTTGCCTCTGAGGTATCTGTGGGCACTTACGAAGGCTCCCGGTTTAATCTGTTGATGGCTGCAAGTATGAATGGACCATTTAGGGTGGTGATAGAACTGTAAATGGTGGACTCTGGCTGGAGGATGAGTCACCGGGGCACATCTTTGAAGGGTATTACTTGACCCTTGGACCCTTCCTGTTTCTTCTCTTCTCTCTGCCTGCTGCAAGCTGGCAGCTTTTTACCACTGCCATACTCTCCTTGTTGTGGTCCAGAAGTGACAGAGCCAAAAAGTCATGAACTGAAACCATTAGCCACATTAACTGAACCCTTCCTCCCTCAATCTGTCATGGTCCCTACAGAGCTGCAGAAGCCGGGAAAAGGAAAGTGTGGACTTTCCCCGCTCTGTTCCTTTGGCTACTCAGTGTGGACCACTCCTGCAGACTCCAAAGCGACAGCCTGGATGTAGAGCAGGATACACGGGCCTGCTGATCATCACGTGGAAGAATCCTTTAGAGTGTCACATTGGACTGGGGGACACTACCAAGGTAAGGAGTTAGAAGTATCAACCCTGAGCCAGAATCTGTAGATTTTGCTTCAGGCCACTATGAGGGAGGGAGGGCCAGGATTCCCCACACTCCCTCCTCCCTCCCGTATTCCCTACCTCATCCCTCATCCCCCTGCATCCCCAGTGGAGCCTCTGCTTAGGAAGAGAGGACAGAGCCTTATCATTGTTAACTCAGCAGCTGTATTTAGCTCTGAAATCCTGCCTGCGTGCCCCATGCCAACTGAGCCAGGTGGCATGTAGCTGCAAATGCAACTACTGCCCCTGGGAACACTCAGTGTGACACTCAGATGCTAAGTGAGCTCCTGGCTGCCTCCTTCAAATGTCACTTACTGAAGAGGACCTTGGCTCTGCTGTGGAGCCCCGACCCACCCCCATTCTCATGGTTCCCTAACCTGGGGCACAGAAGGCAGCAGAACTTGCCCCAGATCTCCCAGAAGGTTGTGAGTTATGACTGGAGATGTTCAGTCGAGGCCACTGAGAGCCCAAAGGACAGATAGCTAAACCTGCTACCCCTCCTCATTTTCTGAGGCTCAGCAGTGTCCCAGAATTAGGATCCCTATTGTTCATTGTTCCCAAGTCAAGTGACTCTGCAAAGCAGAGCTCCTGCCTCTCCGCCGTCCCCACCTGTAGCATCCGGCATGAGCAAGAAGCAAATGCTGACTGTCCACACCGGTATGAGGACCGGCAATGCAGCACTACGAAACTCTCTGCCAACAATTGGTTGAAGCTGGGTCAGACCAGGCTCTGAAGCCCCAGATGATCCACAGGGTCCCACAAGAAAGAGTCCAACTATAAGGCCCATTTCTGTTCTTTCCTGCTCACCTATCCACCTGTCCTATATGGTCCCATGGTGGGCCGCTGATACCGCATAACACAAGATGGAGCAGAAGGCCTGTCCCAAAGCTGTAAACCCCTAGAAGGCATTTTTGGCACCTAAAATCCCATAACTTGGATGAAGATACTTCATACCCTTTCACGGGTCATGGTACCATCCAAGGACCAGAAAGCAGCCATCAACAGAGCTTGCTTAAACTTCTAGACTTCAATACAGGGGAACAAATGTCTGTTGTTGTTTTTGGAGCTCTCAGTCTGTAGCATTTTGTCAAAAATGCCAAACGGACCAAGATACCAACTTGTAACACACTTTTCTTGAACAGGAGACTTATGACATGATGTCCCAGGGTTGGGTGTGTTTGTTCCTGTAGCCAGACTTCATCTTGCTGACTGATACACCTGTAACTCAGGCTGGCTATAGAGCAGCAGCCGAAAACAACCCAGCTAGGAGTCTAGGGGAGTGACAGGTCCACTTGGGACTTCTATTGGGATTTCACTTTTCCCATTTTTTAGAGGAGTCTCAACCGTGGCATGGAACCATATTTGAAGGACCAGACACTGCAGCCCAACTTCATCCATGCCCCAAAGTCCATAAGGATTCCACAGCCCTTTCACCTCCACACAATGGAAAAGGCTTTCCCTGGGCTCAGAGAGAGGCATCTAGCCCACTAGTCACTGTCAAACAAATGTTGGCTCCTCCAGGCCCTGTCCCAGATGAATACATAAGCCTCCAAAGACTAGAAGGTCTCAACAAAAACCATGGTGAGTCCTAGCCTGAAAACTCCATCCACCCACAGATGTCATAAATCCGGGGTTTTACATTCCATACCTGTTACATAGATGGTTGAGGTTGAAAGGAGGGAGCCCTGTCTCCATTAATCCACCTCATGGCTTTCTAGATTTGAGTGACAAGTCAAAGTAGTGCCCTTCCTCGGGGAGATACAGAGGAGGGCACAGATGGGGCCAGAAGCAGGACACAGAACACTTTGGAAGGTCAGGCAATCCCCTCCCCTCCCCCTGCTTAAGGCAGCTGTCTCAATGTAAGTCCAGCCCCACTGACATCAGTCTGCTTAGTCTGTAGTTGAAGATACTGTCTATGAGCAAAACCTTTTCTTTGCCTACACACAAAAAGCAGCCAGAGTAGGGGATGAGAAGGGGGTTGGGCTCTGGAGTCTGTGTTAGATGTCTGTCCTGTGTAACAAACACGTAAACACAGACCCCAGGCCTTCAAACATCTACACGTAGGCTAGGCTTGAGTGTTCCCTGTAATGGTAGCAGCTAGGAAGTAAAGGTGTAAGGAAGGGCTTCAAACTCAAGACCAGTCTGAACTACATAGTAATATCCTGTCTGTCTGGATGGGTGGATGGATGGATGGATGGAGATAGATAGATAGATAGATAGATAGATAGATAGATAGATAGATAGATAGATAGATATATGTGTGAATCTCAGCTTCCTTCA
This sequence comes from Alexandromys fortis, assembly GCF_014885135.2. Taxonomy (NCBI): domain Eukaryota; kingdom Metazoa; phylum Chordata; class Mammalia; order Rodentia; family Cricetidae; genus Alexandromys; species Alexandromys fortis. Next base: position 2,979,550 of record NW_026067930.1, read on the forward strand.
GAGGCCAATGTAGCCTGACTGACCCTTGACTCAGTCATACATGCCAAAGCCTGGTTGTTGTCTGTCAGCTTCCAACACCCCTTAGGCTGTGGAAAGAATTTGGGACTGAGGCTGCAGGACCTCAGTTTGCTGTTGTGTGACCCAGGGCTCTTGTCAGCCCTGTAGAATTATGGGCAGTTTTAGTATTATTGCTCTGGGCTCCCAGCTCCCTAGTCCTTGTGATCTCCATCGTGAGACACACTGAGTGTGGTAAGGAAGACAGACAGACTTTATTCCAAGGTGAAGTGGAACACTCTCAAGGGTGAGAGTGAGCAGCAGCCAAAGGGACTGCTCAGAGAGAAACCCTCTCACAGACGGAGAGGGCAGTCCCGGAAGGATCACTGGGCCAGTTTATGTGTTTACAAAGGGTTTATACTTATTTTCTTCAAGTCTCTAGACATTGAGGCAGCTGCCGGAGACATTTTCCCACCCATGTGATTGACAGGCCCATTTGGATTAACTCTGAAGGGAGGGGGCAATGGTCTTTATCAGAAAGCCTCTGCTGGATGGCAATCTTGGCATCTTTAGGACAGTTTAAAATATCCTGTCTCCGCACAAGGCCCAAGATTCAACTCGGATCCTAGTAATCAACGTTCTGCAGCTCCTGGTTTCAGATGCTGCAGATTATGAGAGAGGGGATTGTCCTCAATGACCTTCAGGCCTGCTGATAGCCACAAAAGCCCGACTCTGACTGCCCCACAGGTTAAGCCCGGCCACCAATCCAATAAAGTCAATGAAAGAGATGCAGGATGTTAAAAAGTCAAGGAGGTGACTTAGTCAAATGCTGGGGAGCAGAATGAAGGAGTCCAGGGAACACAAGCCTATCTTCAAGGTGCTGACATGAGGTTTAGGTTTAAATAAAGGAAGGATTGGGGAGATGGGTGAGACAAGAGGTCTGAGCACTTAAGCAGTCTGGGCCAAAGTATGGTCCTTGGTCGCTGGGTTCTGATTCTACAGGATGAATGGAAGTTCTTGTTGCTTGAGGGACCAGTTGGTTCCTACTAGATGATGTGCCCAAAGAAGAACCTCTCCACCATCAATAAATGGCCCCATCCTACAACTCTGATGTTCTGGAATCTGGAACATAGAAGGTCACCCAACACAAAGTACAGCACCATGGCCATCAGCCTACCTGCTCCACAGGGGAGAGAAGACTTTAAGAACACATGCCTCACAAGGCACAGGCAAACCTGCATGGGAAGGTTCCCAGTATACAGAAACCCCTGGCCATCAGGATCCCCCAGAGGCCCAAGAGTCAGGATTCAGAGCTTGAGTCTCTGGTCTCCCCCAGGCTCCCACAGTACAGTGAGCTGTGTGGAAAGGCAGCTTCAGAGGTCTGTGGCCATGGGCTTGGGTTCCTAGTTTGCTTTCTCTGTTTCTGTGATAAACACCATGACCAAAAGCAACCTAATGAAAAAAAAAGGCTTTATTTATTTTTTTTATTTATTTCATCTTACATGTTACAGTTCATCTTGGCAGGAACTCATCGAGTCAGGAAGAAATCTGGAGTCAGGAACTGGAGCAGAGACCGCACAAGTATTGGCTTGCTCGCATGGCTTGCTCAGCTCCCTGTCTTATATGATCCAGGCCCACCTGTCCAGGGATGGTATTGCCCACAGCGGGGTTGGTCTGTCCTATCACATCAATCAGCAGTCAAGAAAATGCCCCACGGATGTGCCCACACGCTAATCTGATGAAGGAGTTACTCAATGGAGAGTCCCTCTTCCCAGGTGTATCTAGATTTGTGTCAAGAGGAGGAGAATTAACTGTGATGGGTTGATCCTGTGTAACCTAACTTTGACCTTTTTCCTCCCGTCTCTCAGATAGAATTCTGCCACATGCTTTCGGGGGTAGTGAGGTTGGGTGTGGCGTGAGTAGGGCTGGGTGCTAATCAAAGGACACAGCTGGTGTGCAGTCATCCTGAAACACAAGTGCCACAGCGATGCTGCCACCTAGAAAGAAAAGACTTGGGGAGGAAGGAAGCCCATGCCCAATGCCTTCCACCCACAGAAGAGTCGGCCTTCCCACACACTCCTGTGGCTTTGAAAAGGAAAGACGGAACACAGCCCAAGGCTTTGAGGAATTTCCACACAGTGTGCTGTGTGGGCTAAGAGGCTTAGGGATTCCACAGACCCTGGGGCAGAGGGACCAAGGGATGTGGTTGCCCCTGAGCAGGTCGGCTTGGCTGCACTCCACAGACTCAGTCATCCAGCACTGACACTGGGTGCCAAGGACGGCACCCTTGGCTGGGCAGCAAGGCTCCAGGAAAGGCTGGGGCCAGGAGACAAGCACTTCCTGCCTGATCCTCATTTCTCTCCCTTTCATGGCAGATTTCCGCCTCAATTGCGGTAATTACTCTCTACTCAGCCTCATTCTTCCCTTCATTCAAGAAGGGGAAAAGCACACCAGAGTCTCTTCGGAGGAGGGAACTCTTTGAGACAGTGCATCTGTTCCCTTCACGGGGGCGGCGGGGTGGGGGTAGCGCCTCGGAGTTCCACTCTTCTGTCCTTGTCCCCTTCTCCGTGTGGCTTCTAGTCTACCATCAGGGCATCCATACAACCCCCCTCCCAGGGATATGAAATCCAAAGGTGGCATGGTGTGGCAATTGCAGGCTGGCAGGTGAGACGGGGCATCTCTTCAGGCAGAAGGTGAAGAGATTAGGATCAGCACACAAGGCAACCAGCACCCTCACCCAGCTTTGCATGCATGTTGGGAACCAAAGCCTGAGAGCTGCATTCATCGTTCAGCCAACCTGAGGTGCTCCTGCGCTGTCACACAGCAAGGCAGATCAGATCACACGTTCACAAGTTTGGCCAGCATTTACCAGGCACTTAGGTATGCTGCATGGGGAGCAAACTGGGGACACTGTGTCCCCACGGCTCTCAAGGAATGTACAGTCCAGCGGGGGGGAAGAAAACAGAAATCACAGCCACACCCCCAGGAAGAGGTGGCATCACCGAGCAGGGTGCTACAGGACCCAGGCACAAAGCTAGGGGAAGATCTCCAGGGTAGATGGCATTTAAACAGGCCGCGAACCCCTTGGCACAGACCAACCAAGGCAGCCCCTGAAGGCATCGCACGCCTCGCCTCCCACAGAGACCCAGACCTCTGAACGCACTGCTAAATGCCAGAGCATTTAGTATGATTTATTAATCTGCCAGGAGACTTCTGGGATCTTAGTGTGGTGCTTGGAATCATTTAACTGGGCAACAAAAACCCCCAGCGCCAGGCAAAAGGAGATCACGAGCACTGGGCTTCGCAGGCCCCAGCTGCCACTCCCTCTCTGTATGCTCTATGGCTCTCATTTGGAGCAAGTGTCCACTGCATCAAAGAAGGCACCACTGTGGGCTGGGGGTGGCATAAGGGACCCCTGTACATATGTGATTAGAATGCAAGAATGTTCAAGGTAAGAAATTGTTTTTAACTTAGGAAAAAAAATTAGTTTCCCATCAGCTCCCACACGCCTGCGTGAATCCTATCTGCTTATGTAAATAATGCTAACAATGATAACATTAATTAGCAGAATAAGACTCGTGCTCACCCGGCTGCAGAGAGCAGGTAGTTGGGGAGAGGATTAATTTCTGTTTTAATTAGAAATGTATGTTTTCGGCAGCTTGGCCTCCAGCACCAGTGTCTCATGTCCTGGGACAAACCCTGCTTCCTTCCAAATGTGGTGACTTCCTAAAGGACACCAGGGGACATTTGCTTCCAAAGAGCATCCCTTTGCCAGCATAGAGCTGGCTAATGACAAAGGAAGGGACGGGATAAAGACAGTCCAGTCCCAGGGGCCATGGGGCCTGTGCAGGGCCAGCTCCTCGACTGGCCCACCTACTCTGTTTCGCCTGCAGCAATTGTCCAGGTTGTTCGGAGGGCTGAGATGCAGCCAGCCCTGTGATGCCGCGATGGCGGAGCTGCAAGGATGTGGAAGGGTACCAACCATGGGAGGGGCAATTGTTTCTGATGCACCCAAGGCAGGAAGGAGCCATGACGTCAAGACTGAATATAATAGACCAGATGATTGCAGAGAACCCCTGCCCGAAAGGGCAGAGGGCCACACCTGCTCCACTGTGCTCCTTACGCTGTGCTCCCAGAAAGAAGGGACCAAGACTCTTACACACTGTGTGTCTGCAGCACTGTGCTGGCATAAATGCTAGACTGTGGCTTTGCATTGGTATGCAGGAATGGCAGTGGGCCTGGAGTATGTGCGTGCCTGGGAGGGTGGGGTTTGTTTCTGTTCGATACTGCACACAGAAGGCTAAAGGACATTACCCAATGGACAGTGATAAGTCAGGGAGAGAATGGTTCTCCCCTGCCCACCTTCTAAGGGAGGGTGGAGCAAGCAGCTCCCCATACTTAGAGAGGGGAACTGCAAACTAAACTGTGTGTCTCATATTCCCACGCTGAACCCCAAAGAGCTGTCTCCCCGGGCTGAAGCTGAACTTTGAAACTAACCTTTAAGGTGGTGGCAGAGACAGCGTGAGGCTATTGGAGTCCTGTCTGTGACATTTGCCACACAGCCTGGCAAACCACACTGGGATGGGAATCTTCCATTCACAGACCAAAGAAAACTAAGGTGCTATGTGACAGGAAGTGGATCCCACTGTGGGCTTGCCACTCCACCTGCAGAACAGAAGCAAGCTGGCTGGCAGGACAGAGGTTGACCTTGGAACTGGACTGGTTGCCAAGATCTAGGTGTCCATGGGGATACTCCTGCTCAGTCAGCCCTGGAGCTTGCTACTGTCCCCCTGAAGCAATGTATCTCCACCTGTGCTGGGGACTATGGAGCCAGTGAGAAGCACTTCAGTGAGTTCCTGGGCCTAGTCAGACCCTTTGTTCGTTGTCCCCCACAAGGTAAGCAGCCAGGGACAAGACATCCTGGGTCTATTGACTGATACACTTAGACTCTCAAGTATTCACGTAGGTGTATGCACCCATGTTTGTGTGGTATGTGTACACATGTCTGAGTGAGTGTGAGAGGTGAGTGTGTGTATGTGTTGGTGTGTGTTCATTTTATGCATGTGTCACTGTGGTGAAGGTGGGGGTGGGCATCTGTCCCACGTGGTAGGTGTAAACTTGGGGTCCAGCCCCACCCAGAGAAACCCAGTGACTGGGCTATAACCTAGATACACTGCCTTGCCGCTCCTGGCCTGTTTCCCCATTTGAGAAATGCACCTTGGAGCCTCCGTGCCACTGATATCCTACTGCAGTGTTGTGGAGTGTGCTGGACTCCTCTAGGCCCATAACTGCTCTGAGTAGGGAGGTCGGGCCCCCCACCCACACTACCTCCAATGACTCCTAAACCCCCAAGGTTTCCCAAATCCAATCTCCTGCTCCCAAGTGACCTCCAGAGTCCAAGAAAGCCCTCAGGAGCTGTCTAAGAGGGAGTCACCCAAGTTTCTGAGGCCGGCATAGACCTAGGACTATGGACGAGCACCACGGCTGAGGAAAAGGAACTCTCAGAAACCTGGGGGTTCCCAGGGGTGTCTGGATGCCACCAATTTCCTCTCACAGAGCTGTAACAAGACACCAAGGAAGGGAATGATGTCCTCTGTCCCCACCTCACTCTAGAGGAGGAATGTAGCATGAGGGGGCCTGCTTGTTGGGGTTTCTGTCCTGCCCAGTTCCCCACAGCCGGCAAGCCCCAAAGAAAATTACACACAGGTCTACATAGGTTATAAACTGATTGGCCCATTAGTTCAGGCTATTTATTAGCTCTTGTAGCTTATATTAACCCATAATTCTTATCTATGTTAGCCACATGGCTCAGTACCATTTCCAGCGGGGCAGGTCGCATCCTGCTTCTTCCGTGTCTGGACAGGAGCACCAGAGTGGGCTTCCTGCTTCCCAGAATACTCCTGTTCTCATTGCCCCACCTCTACTTCCTGTCTGGTTGACCCGCCTTTACTTCCTGCCTGGCCAATCAGCGTTTTAAAATACACGATTGACAGAATACAGATAATTCTCCCCCATAAGGGGAAGCTGAGCTTGATGAGGAAAGCTTTGCTCCCAGCAGCACTGCTTGCTATTTCTCCCCAGCTCAAGGCTGCTCCTAGCAGCAGGCAAGAACACTGGCCCTCCAAGTGAGTGACTGAGTGGAAGCCCCTCCTACAGCCCTCTCAACCAATCAGGTTCTAGAAAGTGGCTGATAGATACCACAGCATAGAATTCAGGACAAATGAGAAAAAGGACTTCCCAGTCTCTAGAAGGGACTCTAGAAGTGGGAAGGGGCGACTGATTAGAGCCTAAAGTGGGCCCCAAACTCTGCTCAGGTCACAAAGACATTGATCATCCTAGCCTTGAACCCCTAGACTAGCCAAGACACTGACCTCACACCATTAGGCCTGCCGGTCAAAAGATGATGATTCCCCCCCTGGCTCCCTGAGTCGAGCCCTACACAGTATCCAGGAGCGTCTGACCACAATAAAAAGCCCATCCCTGGGAACTAGCATGTGCCAGGCCCTTCTGTGCCCAAGAGCTTCTGTCCCCATGGCCTTCTCTCATATAACCCTGTGTTGACGTGGGGCCTATTAGCCTCCCACTTTACAGATGAGGAAACTGAGTCACTGAGAGACTGGCTTGTTGGAGGGAGTGACAAAACTGTCTTAGTTTCCTGACTCTGTGTCCGGCCATCTGTGCTGGGAGTGGACAGGGATAGAGGGGAACAAAGAAGGGGAAGCCTCACTGGTCTCTGACCCAAGCAGCCCCAAATGGGACTGATATCCAGACTAAGGAGCTAGGCAGCCACATGTGTGAGCCAGCTAAGCTAAAAAGGGCCTTTGAGGCAGTCCTGAGAGCTATGCCGAGTCCATCACCCTTGAGTCAATTGAGTCCCTGAGATGGACTCGGCATAGCCCTCAGGACTTAATGAGCCAGGCCAAGTACAGGTGAGAATCAGCCCCAGCAAGGGAACCAATGAACGAACGAATGTCTGCTCCCCACCCTACCAAGGTTGGTGTGCCTAACCCCCACCTTGACTTCAGGCAACCTCACCTTCTGTGGAACCTGGTGAAGTCTTGATCTCACTCCCCAGATTTCCTTACCTAAACAAGGGAGCACACACCTGCCAGGTAAGTCCTTTGGGATGTCCTAGGAGCAGAGGTGCAGCAGCTGGCATGAGTTAGGGCCTCCCAGACTCGGGCTCTGTCCATCTCCCAACCTTCTGAGTCAGTGACAGCAGTAACCAGGCCCATAGCACTCAGGCTGGCAGCGTGAGAGCTCCAGCTAACAGCCCAGCCCCTCCTGCTGCTGGCTGCCTGCCGCCCCCTTGAGGCAGCATCTGTTCCCGGCAGGGGTGAAGCTAGCACCCAGCTGCTATTTTTGTGCATGTTGGGAGTCTGAGAGCTTTGTCTAGACAGCTTCAGGCATACAGGGAGAACCCTGCCCTGCCCTCCCCTGCCCTGCCCTTCCCTCCCCTGCCCTGCCCTGCCCTGCTATATCCCATCCTAGCAGGAAAGAACGGAGCCCTCAAAGTCAGATTCAGCTACAGAGCCGTTCTGAATCCCCTGGCAGTAAGAAAGAAGCAAGGTTACAAGCTTGCCCTCTGTGGGTCACAGGAAGAGCTGGGACAAGAACCCAGAAAGCACCAGGTTCTCCCATGCTACCTCCAGGTACAACCTCCCTACCGAGCCAGCCAGTCCTCCCCCACCATCATGCAGCGGTGAGAAAGCAGGTCACATGATAATGGCCAGGCTGCAAGTCCCAGATGGGTGATGCTCAACATGTTGCTCTGCAGAGGCCTGAGCTGCAAGAAAGGGGGTCAGTCACTCACTTCGTGCCCCTGGAGGAATCAGGCCTTCCGGAGCCTCGGATACCCCTGCAACACAGAGGGAGACCTCTTTCTTGGGGTCCTCAGGAAAACTGTCGCTCCCAGTAGGCACTGGTATACACCCAGCACTCTGCATACACCCAGGCCCAGAGGAAACTTTCTAGCAGTATGGCAATCGAGCGCCAGCACCACGAGCAGGGTTGCTGTGGGCGTGGTGGCTCTTGAACACAGTGTTACCCAGCTCCAGCCCATCGCTTTGGGTCCATCATTCTCACAGCAGTGGCAGAGCTGTGGAAGAGGTAGTGTGCAAGACATTACCCTGCCCTCCCAGGAAAAGATCATCACTACTTGTGCTTGTCACTCAAACAAGGATACAAGAGCTCTCTGAGGACTTCTGCCCTCATGGGGTGCAGCAGAGTGTCCTTGTGCTTTAGGAAGCTGGGGCCAGGGCTGGAATGTCTACCTACTTGGTTTGAGCCAATAGGGCAGAGCCCTGGGCCGTGGAATAGCTGGGATCTGCCTTGAGATAGAAAACTGCCCCCACAGATCTAGGCTCAAGGTCAAGATTTTGTAAAAATAGATTTTTTTTTTCTCCGTGCATCTTCAAAAGCGGCCGTAAGTGAAATGGACCGCTTTTGGTTTGTTGGATGTTTGCAAGTCTGTGTGGCTGAGGGTATGCTGCCTGCCTGAGGCACCACTCCAGGCCATCACTTTGATCTCTCTCCTGCCACGAGCACTTCACCTTCCCTTGCTCCTTCTCAGGCCACGGGGCAGGCGGCACCCAGCGAGGCCACAGAGGAGGAGGGCAGGTGCAGAGAAGCCCGGGACATGTGCACAGAACCTGCCAAGATAGCGGGGACGGCGCTCAGACTGTGCTGTGGGTGCACATGCCGGAGAGAAATGACCTCACAAGGGCCCTGGAAGGCACAGTGTGAGTGTCACATGCCAGAGCTCACCAGACCTTGGGGCGGGGAGACTTTGGCGGTGCTGTTCCCATAGACACTACGTAGGAGGGGCAGCTGTTCCCAGCGTTTAAAGATAGAATGATGCGGTCCCCTGCCTGATCTGGGACCCGAAAGCCACCAGGAACCTTCAGGTGAAGGCAGGAGAGGGTGTTCCTGGCAGAGGGGAAGGAAAGTATGAGGGTCGTGGAAGATGGGGTGAGCCCTCTCCAACTATGTGATTTACATGACCCCCAGGTTCTTCAGGAATCTCCAGGCTGACAGAATCTAACATCAGCATACTAGAAGACTGGCCGAGGAAACGGCCATTCGCTCGTGACCTCATCCAACAAATACCAAACACTCCCTCAGAAGAAGACCCCTGACGGAAGGAGACACATGGGCATTGAGGAGGCTAGAGGAAGAACTCGGAAACCCAGACGATGGCAGTGCTAGCTTCCTCCTCTGAACCTTGGGAGCCTCTGAAGGTTCATGGGTAAAGAAGAACCATAGCAACTTCACCATGCAGCAGCATCTTTGGGCTGTGAAGTCAGAAGGCTTGCTGACATGCCAGCACCACAGGGGACACCGTCTGCCGTGGAACGCTGGCTCTGTTGCCTCCCGGGAACAAGCTCAGGGAAACCCTTGGGATTCAGCTGAGCCCCTGCTCAGAAAGGTGTCTTTTTTTTGAAAAATGTGAAAAGGGAGACTTATTAAAGAGTCAATTGCACCAATTAAAGCGGCTTTTCTCTGGGCGAAAACTCATAAATATGACACTGAAATATGCAATTTGCATAATGTTTTCATTAATTCGATATTTTCATTATTGCCACAAAATAAAAATGACAGACCCCAACAGTGGGGACCTTCTGCCAGCACCCAGCTGGGTAGAGTCTCTGCAGTGACCATCTACCAGCACCCACCAGGCACAGACCCCGCAACCATCGCCTGCAAGCACCAGGCCAGACAAGGTCCCTGCAGTAATGCCATCCTCCAGGTGACCCAGTGACAGATATTTCCATGCTTCTCCCTGGCAGGTAACCCACTAGGTAAGGCAGCAACCCATTGGGCTACCAATCACGGCTGCCTGTTAGACCAACAGCAGCTGATTGGTCCAGGCGGTGAGCACACCACCCAATGGGACCAGTCAGGGACCTTCCCTGGAAGCCTTTTAAGCTGGGCCTCAGGAGCCTTTGGTTTTTCTCACAGGGCTGCTGTGGGTAGCTTTTCTCCCTTCCCTGCCAGAACACAGCAGAGAGCTGAAAATGTTCCCAAAGCAGGGATTGGGCTCAGCGCAGGGCTCCAACCCTCCACAGACCCCCTCCACCCAACACTTGTACACCCTCCAGGGGTTCACTGAACACCTGAATACCCATCCTGCTGTCCATCTTGGGAGGCTGGAAAAAGACAGCCTACTGGTCCCAGCAGTCATCCTAAACAAGATACTTTATCTCCCAGAACCAGTATGTTATGATCTGTAAAGAGAAGAGAACAGAACCTACCTGCAGAAGGTTGGGGAGGTCAGAAGCAGGTTGTGCAGACCTCTAAATCTGGCTGTTTAGGATGCTGGGACAGGAGGATCACATGTTCAAGGCCAGCCTGCGCATTTCGTGAGAGCCTGTTTTAAAAGGTAAAAGAGAGGATGGGGCTATAACTAAGAAGGGTGGGCACCCAGGACTCCTGGAAGAACTGGATGTCAATGGTAACTCCCTCTCCTTCCCAGCATTCCCATGACAGCTCCAGGGCATTGAAGGGACCTGCACTGAATAAAAGGTGAGAGACTGTGGGTTAAGAGAAGGGGGCATCAATACATCATCTCACATAGGGGCTTAAAGGACACCCACTAGGGATGCCAGCACACCCCAGTCACCTTCCCTAAGGCCCACATTATCATTCCAGAGCCTGAAGGTCTTCCCTGAATGCCACACCTACCGTGTTTACCTGCACGAGAGGCACTAGTAGAGGGCACTGAGGCCTTGGCACATATCTGACGCGACCAAAGTTCTGCTGCACTGAGGTCATAGTTCAGACCATGACCAGCAACTGGACTATAACTGCAACCAAGACTGAGGTTCAGATGGTTCCCAAGATCAGCTCTCAACCTATGGCTGACATCATGGCTCAGCCTAAGGCCAGGGTCAGTGCTCAGCAGGTTACTGGTATCAAGCCTCAAGCCTGTAAGCATGGATTAGGGCTCAGTGCATGGTCAAGGTCAGGTTTAACATGCATCTGAGATGAGGGCTCAGTCAATAGTAACAAGAGGAAGCCACCTCACCACAACCCCAGCTCTCGGGTCCATCCGAGGAGACCCAAATGAACTGACTATCACGTCTAATGACCAAGCACACTGCTGTCTGGTTCTCTCTCTCCCTTCCCACTCCCAGCCCAGCCAGGCAGCAGGAGAAGGTGTAATTAAAAATCAGGTTGGTTAACACGAGCACAACGTACATAATATTTAAAACATCCGAGCGCCTTTAACTCGCTACCAACGTGCGTTCGCTCATTAAGCAGGCATCTTTTTTTTTAACGGCAGCAACACTGCAAATAGCTCTTTATTAAAATGCTCAAAACACCATCTGGTCCTTCACTGAGACTCCAAAGCTGGTGGAGGTAGACCAGCGTGCTTGGAGACATGGAGATTCCCGACTTTATCTGCCCCTGACCCCAACCCGTGTTCCGGGTTCTCATCTGCCACGTCGTCACCCTCCCACTCACCTCATCCTCACAGCATCCTGATTTACAGGGTGATGCAAGGCGAGGCAGGGAGATGTTTGTCCCAGTCAATAGTGGGAAGAGGATGTGCAGATCTGAGCCTGGGTCCTTCTGACTTTCATCCGGGCTCTCTCCAGGAGTATATGAGGTAGCAAAGAGGAAGTAAAGAATTGGAAGCCTCACCAGTCTACGCAGCCAGAAGGGAAGATGGCACTGTTTGCTCAAATGTCCACCACCATCACTGTGGCTTGGAGATGTGGGTTGGGAGCCTACAGTTCAGTCAGAAGGCCAAGCAGGCACAGGTGGAAGTACTTTTGCAAGCTGCACAATGAACACAGGGGCTCCAGATAAGGTCAAAGGGGATCTGGAGCTGTCCCTGGAAATGAGGCCATAACCTGGGAGAGCGTGGGAGGGTCTTGGGTCTGGCCACAGCTGCTGACCTTCTGGTGCTAGACCTCAGCAGTGAGACAAGAAGATATGGTGACTCTGGAGAGGGATTGATGAGGAGGACAAAGACCTGACAGGACCTAAGGGCTCATAAGGCTAGGGCGAGCCTCAAAGCAATGTGTCCCACTTGTCGGATGTTTGGCAGCCTGCCAGCTCTGTGCCTCTGTGTGAGATGCTGGTCAAGACTAAAATCCAAGAATCCCAGGCCACATCCTTCTGGGCCAGTTCTTTATATGGAGACCCGTCCAGCCCTCTACCCTCTGCCTCAGTCTCTCCTCAACGTGAAATTCACAGGGCTACAGTGACAGAGTGTGAGACTGCATGGGGGATCCAGAACCACAAAAGCCTTCCTGTTACTCACATGGAAAATAGCTGGCATGGGAGCCCAGAGACACATGCTCACATGCGTGTATCACACTGACCCCTGTGCACTCCTGTGTACACAAGCAAGAACATGTGTTTACACACAGGTACACACATGCACACATGCAGGTTAATGGTATGGCACAGTACATGCATATCAGCAAAGACACTTGCATACATACAGGTGCACATGTGTCCACACACATGACATAAGCAAACACAGACACACATGGAGCAGCATTATGCATACACATGGGTGCAGAGTGCTTGGGTTCCAGGTCTGTGTTCTACTTATATCCTGTGTTCCCCCGTGTATATGGCTTCATTCAGCAGTGAGTTACATCAGGCATGACACTCTGTTAAAAAATAACAGCCAAATTTTCAGTTTCAAAAAATGATTTAAGACATGTTCCAAAGAAACAAAAGTATAGAGAGGTCTTAAAGGGACAACATGCAGAAACACCCCCACACACACCTATTTTCTGGGTCCTTCGAGGGGAACTGGTCTCAAATCCTGCAGGATAAGAATACATGTAAACCCAGCACTATGCCACTATGGACCACTCCACTGTCCCTACTGACCACTTAGAAAGCCTGGGCCCTGGCCACCAGCTCTCAAAGCCCAAAGACAGAGTAGAACTTGGCTAGAGGAGCGGTATCTGGGACCACGGGCTGGCAAGCGCAGGCCCCCTTTTCCTGCACCAGTCCCCAGCAATAAGTGGAAAGTGTCAACTTATTCCCAGCTGTTGTTGCCAAAAAAAGAAAAGAAAAAAAAAAGCCCTCGGGGTTTCAAGGAAACTCACAACAACTTTAGAAAATGTGAGAACAAGATGGATGTTCTGTTTCTCTGCGCATTCAGCCAAAGCCAGGAGCCTGCGTTTGTCACATGCATTTTTGGAAACCCCTGGAAGTGGACCGGGTCAGGGGACCTCCTTCAGGCCTGCCATTGTTTCTCCTCAGGCCAGGCTGCCTCCCTGAAAGGAGATGTCTTTCATTTCTCTTTATTCCCAGGAATAATGGTTCTTGACAAGAACGACTCCCACTAGCAATTAGCAATGATTAATGGCGAAGTCCACTACAGCCCGGAGGAAGCGCAACAGGAGGGGTGGGCAGTGCTGGCATACGCATGGCCTTGGCACAGGTGCTGAGCCCCAGCAGGGGCAGTGTTGAGACTCCCAGACTCTTGTCAGTGCTCTGGGATTGGAACTGGGCAAAGGGCAATGGTGGAATGGCAGGCTGAGATCAGAGGCCACCATGGCTCCTCCGCTCACACACACAGACACACACACATACACACAGACACACACACACTGAACATGCAGACGCACAGACAGATCTAAGCTCTGAATGTCTGGAAAGTCTTTCAGTCCTTGAGATACGTCAGGCAGAGTCCTTTCTACACAACGGTCCTTTCACTTCTCAGGAAGAACAGGATTGAGACCCATTTGCCCAGGGACTGGGTTGCCCAGAGTTGGTACCAGACACTCTTCTTGCCTTTGTTGTATGTCTCTGTTTCCACAACTGTTTCAATGGGAGCCACCGTGAGGCCTAGGGCTGGGGAGTTATTTGGCATCGAATCTCTACTGTCACTCTGGGTCAATCCCTTCATCCCTGTCTCCTGGGGCCCACAGCTGCACACACCTGCACTCCAGATGCCTGGTAACCCACACAGACCCCCGCTCCTAGCAGCTGTGAGGTGCCTCATCTGCCCGGCGCCTCATCTGCCCCACCCTCCTGAGGTTCTTGCTCCTCTACCCAAAGCTCAGAGAGAAGGGACACAGGGTTGTCAGCTCCTTCTCTTAATTGAATTTTAGGGCTCATTAGTGTTCAGTAATTAGGGGGCCAGAAAGCACTCACCACCCCAGTGACAGCTCAACTATTTGGGCTTGAATTTAGTCTCAGCAGACTGCCAGGAACAGCCCTGAAGAGAAGACCCGCATAGAGACTAGTGTTTGCCAGTCCATTTCCCTGATGAGAAGCTCAGGGCCTGCCTGCTGGGAGGAGGATTTGAGGACAGTTATCCTGGGGCCTCTCAGTACTCAGCCACCTGTGCAGCCCTCCCTCACGGGGCTCAGATCCTCGGCACATCCTAGAAGGCCTCCAAAGCTAAGCCTCAGCTGCTCCTCCAGCCTTTGCCTCCCCACCCACATCCCGAGTGCGGTAATGACCTCCACAGGTCATTTGGGCATCAGGACACCACCCCTGAGCCAAGCATCCTTGCCTTCAGGTAGCCCCTGCTGCCTCCAGATCCCTCCTCCCCCTGGTGGGGCCAAAATCTGCTGCTTGTAGGAGCTGGGTTGTCACACAGAGTCACAGCCCAGAAGGACCGAAGCCATTTTCATAAGTCCTATAGCGAGTGCCCTCGCCCCATGCTACCAGGACACAGCCTCACATCTCAGAGGTTTAGTTCCTATCCTCACTACAGGACCCTGACCCCAGTTAGCCCCAGGACTTGAACTATGGGAAACCTAGGCACAGTTGCCATCAATCACCAAAACAGACAAGGGGTTTCTGTTTCATGTGCTCACTCCGACCATGACACTTTGGCCCACGAGTGGCAAGGACATGGTGCTTGCATTTCAGTGGCTCTCAGGGGTCCCTTACTGACCCCACCTGCTCCTAACCCAGGGGAAACAACCACTCCCAGAAATGCCAGCAGACTTAAATGGGCCACTCAGCAGCCTGCAGAGGTGACCCACCTGACCGTTCACACTAGGTCCACCCACCAGCAGTCTCAACCTTGGCCTTGAGGCCTGTCTCCAGGCGTCAGGGTCTGCCCCTACCCGCTCCCCTTGCCCTCCTGCCTTGGCTGAACACAGGCTTTATCTACAGGGGAGGGACGAAAACGAGATCCTCACAGCGACTCAATTACGCCTCCATCGGAAAGTCTAACACAATCAATTCGGGGAGCCGGCCGACATCATAACACAGTAATTAGGAACAACTTCCAACCCAGGGCTTCCTTTGAAGATTGTAATTGCAATTAATTAAACATCCTCACGGCTCCTCAGAATCTGCTCCTGAGGAAACCTGGAGAGGTGGGTCCCACTTCTATTCCTAGCAGCCTGGGAAGCAAAGAATGGACCAGTCTCCTTTTAATATAGCAAGGCATGGAGTCACCTAGAGCCGCTGTTAGGGGAACAGGACCCGGCCGGCCTCTTGACTCTGCTTGTGTACCCTGGACACCTCCCTCCCTCCCTTTTCTGCCATTCCCAGAATGGAAGGGGCCCCAGGCTGCCCTGCCTTGGCTCTGAAAGGTGATTATCCCAGATCATAGGCTGCTCAGGGCACCTGCTGTGTGCAGTTCTGCCATGTGCACACCTGGCCAGAGATCCTACCACCGCGGGGTGGTGTTTCACCCAGGAGTCAGATCCCCTATTAGGTGGATACATCCTGAGGCTGAGACAGATAAACCGTAGGCAACTCAGGCTCCCAGGAGGGCAAAGGGCCCTGGGAAACACTGCTACACTTGGGGCAGAGGACTGACTAGCCCTTAAGATAGGGGAACATACAAGGAGCAGCTTAGAAACGCCAGTGTGGGTGTTCCCTCAGCACCTAGCTCCTTGTAAGGTGGAGGTGAAGTGCCACCATTCAAGGCCAAGCTCTATGACCCTAGAAGAGACACTTCCCCAACTTCTGAAGATAATTTGAAGGCTTGTTTGGCTTTTGCGGTGTTTGCTTGCTTGCTTGCTTGCTTGCTCGCTCAAGACATGGTATGCAGGTACTATGCTTGCCTGGAGCTCACTATGTAGACCAGGCTAACCTTGTACTCAAAGAATTCAGCCACTTCTGCCTTTTAAGCACTAGAATTTAAGGCATGTGCACTATACCTGACCTTGTTTGAGGCCTTATGATGCTTTGCCAACTTGGTATAGCCTAGAATCACCTGAGGTAAAAGAAAGAGGTTGCCTACATTGGATTGGCCTGTGGCTTGTCTGGTATGTGGGAGGGTTGCCTGAATTTAATTCACTGATGTGGGAAGATCCAGCCTGCTGTAGGCAGCTCCATTCCCTAGGCAGGGGACCTGACTCTGACTATGCAATAGTGAAGGACTGAGCTGAGCACAAACAAGCAGGTCTTTCTGCTCTTGACTGTGGGTATGATGTGACTGGTTATTTCAAGTTCCCGCCTTGACTCCCCACAATGATGGACTGCAACCCAGAACTGTTCATTGAATAAATCCTTTCTCCCCTAAGTTGCTTTTTGTCAGAATGTCACCACCGCGGCAGAAAGGAAACTAGGACATGCCTCGTATATTTATGATCCAGACGTCAGGAGACTTGGAAGGCAGACAGCTGGAGGCAGCATCGGCGCTAGAGAGGAGGGGCCAGGAGTCCCAGAAGATGAAACCCAAGGAAAGTCATGCCAGTGGCCAAAGCAAAAACAGCACTGTGAGTGCTGCCCCTGGCGGCTGACAGCATTGTGGGTGCTCCCCCTGTGTAATGAGGGGCCACAGGGGAAGCAGAGGCCAGGAAGGACTGACTGCCCAGGACATCCCACCTCCGTCTGAGAGCTCCTCGAGCCTGAAGCTACCTTCACAGCCTCAACACCACCTAGCACACATAGGTGTGTGGCCAGACTGTCCACAAACTGCAGAGACCCCAGTCCGCAGCTCTTTAAGACAGCATGCTCCCTGTGGGTACAGTGGAACATGGGAGATTCAGCAGGAGCTGGCCATGGAGTCACACCCTTGAACTTCTTGCCTGTGGCTCAGCTCTCATCACCCTTTCCAATCTCCCCCACTATGGATGCCTCTAGAGAGGCAGGGATTAAGCGCTGGACTTCCTGTCCCAGGATCATAACTCTGTGGCATACCCAATATGTCCCTGTCTTCCTGACTCAGGTAATAGAGACTAGTGTCAACAGATGTGTGGCACTTCCTGGGGCATGGGAACACATTCACCACGGGCCACATTTGAGCCCCTGGGTCTTCTACACGTCTGTTCTTTCTGAAACAGCTTGTGGAAGCCTGCGGCCCATGGCCGTGGTGACGGTGAAGGTGGATGCTGTGTCAGATGAGCTAGCCCAGAGAGGAAGCAATCTGAGGGCACAACCAGCAAACCGGAAGACAGGGCTTCTATGACAACACTGAGTCCGGGGAGCAAACCTTTCCTGAAGCCGATGTTTCTGGCTATTTCAGTTACCTGATCACCCCAATCCTTCCTGTGGTTGAAGCCCACCTGAGATCAGCCTGACAGAACTCCTGGGGGAGGGGCTTTGATCCTTGCTGCCACTCCCTGGGACTGCCTGGCCTTTACCTACACTGTCCCCTCTGCCTTAGGCACCCTTCCCTATCCACAGGGCACCTTCCTCCTCACCCTTCGTCATAAGCGAAAGTGCCACCCCTTCCCAGAGGCTTTGACATCCTGCTGGAAATAGTTCGTACCATTATTGCTCACATCACTCCTGCATCTCCTTGTGATGTTTAATTTCCTGTTTTGATAACTCACTGGGGGGAGGGGGGGTCTTGGTGCCCTATATTCTCGGATTGGCTCAAGGCTCTGTCTCTGAGCTCTTAACCACATGACTTTGAAAACTATTTTGAAAATCAATTTCCAGAAAAGCGAGGTTAAAAACATAAAAAGCCCAACCCCCACATTTTCGTTATTATAACATAGTCATAAAATGACTTCACGGATGCTATGAGAGAGGAGGCGTGTGCTCCATTCCCCCACAGGGCAAGCTGACCTGCGGGACTTACTGGCCTAGAGGACTCCTCATAAGGACAGAGAGGCAGTGATTAAGTGCTTGACTTCCTGTCCCTGGGAGAATGGCTCTGCGTGGGAGCCAGAGGGCACTGGCCTCCAGTTGCCTACAGTATAAACTGCTTATATCTGGCCCCCTTCCCTACCCAATTGGTTTCCTGGATGCCCTGTCTGTGTTCGGAGGGTGACCTCCAAATCTAGATGCTGTCTTTAAAGAGCCTAAACAGATAGTATACCATATGGACAGACAGACACTAGTGCAGAGTCAAGACGGGTGTGGCCCGATTAGGAATCTAATGCCGGGGAGTGTTACAATGATGCCATCAGACGTCTCTATAGCATTGAAGAGATGCCCAAGTAGAGAAGAAGCCTAGAGCAGAGACTGCAGTTGAGGCCAGTGCAGTGGAGGGGAGGAAGGAAAAGACTGCCTCCTCCATAGCCCCAAGCTGTCTCTGGTACTGCGCCTCCTCCTCCCCCTTCTCCTCCTGCTGCCCCTGTTTCTCCTCCTCATCCCCCAAAGTGAACATTCCGTCTAAGTTGTTCTGCCAGCACTTGGGAATTTTTTTTTCTCCTCAGCGCTGGGAAATTATAAATAACTCCTGGATTAGAAGAAACAAACAAAAACTGAACCAAAATCTGAGTCCAGATGCTCTTGCGTGGGAACGGGCCTGCAGCCCACCAGCCCTCTTGTACACCAGGAACCCAAAGTCTCCCAGGCAAGAGAAAGACTGGTCATTTCACTAAAGGCCACTCGGCCTTGCTGCTTGATGTCCCACGATTTAGAGAAGCCTCCAGGGCTAGGCAATCCTTCCCTGCAGCCCACTAACTGTTGACGCAGACTCCTCCCTGGAATTTGCAACCTAGAAAGGGACAAGTTGGAAGCCCTGGTCACATGTGCCACATCCAGGAAAGTCTCTCAGATTTTCAAGGGACACATCGACAACACGCTCTGGGAGGGGACCGAGAGGAAGACAGGCTGGAGACTGTCAGAACTCCTTCCTGACACTGCCTCTCACATGCTCTCCGTGCATACACTCTATCCCTGTGCATCTCTAGCGGCTGTCATGGAAACCAGCAACGCTGTGGCACTTGGAGTGAGGTAAAGGGCAGTCAACATCCAGCTACTCCTTGGAGGCCAGGCTGTCCTCACCTTCCTTTCTGCCAGGTGAGATCATAACTTCCCATCCTGATGCTGCGTGAGAGAGCCAACACTGGGGTGGAAGGCCTGACTTCCCACCTTCCCCGACCCTTCTCCTTCTCACAGCCTGCCTGGGTCTCCTTTTCCATCTGGTTCACAGACTCGCTAGGTGATGGAGTTCGTGCAGGCATTGTGTCCCGCGCCCCTTCCCGGGCTTCTCTGGCGCACGGTGCAGGGCGATGCGGAACGAGGGGACAGGAGAGGCAAAGGCTTTATTCGGTGTCGCGACCCAGGGCGCGCCAAGCAGGACGGCCCGCTTCGGGCGGGAAGGCAGCGGTCGCAGGTGCCAGCAGCACCAAGCCATGAGGCCGACCCGCACCCGCATAACTCAGCGCCAGGCGCTCCAGGCGTCGCTTGCGCTCGGCCGCCTGCGCCGTGGCGTGCAGGGGTTGCAGCAGCGCAGGGGGTGGCGCGCCGGGGCCGCGCAGCAGGAAATCGAAGCCCGCGCGGTCCCGCGGATCGTAGAAGAGCGGCCCGGTGGCCGGGTCGGGCCCCGGTGGCCAGGCGAACGGAAAGGGCAGCGTGAAGTCCTCTGTGAGCACGCGGATGGCGAAGTCGTCCTCCTTGCCCAGCGCTCGGTAGGCGCTCCGGATGCCGCGGAAATGCGCCTCCCAGAGCTGCGCGTCGCCGCCATAGATGTCGGGGAAGCGCGGTGCAGGAGGCGCAGCGGGACCTGCGACAGGCGCAACAGTCAGCGGCGGGGGGGGGGGGGGGGGGGGG